>NC_077228.1:102127361-102727361 GCF_027887165.1 Monodelphis domestica
AAGTTATTTTTAAAAAGGAATCTATTAATAGTCTCCTAATAGTTTTCAAATGCTATTCCACCCACAACATTTGCATTGTTCCCACCCACATTTATCAAAGCCACAGAGACTTGATAACACTCATCATCTCCCACTCTACAAAATGGCCTTCGGCTGAAAGAATATAAATATCAGCCTGAATTCTACTTGTCTTACAAAGAAAATTTTTCATGAAAACCTTTGTAAAAAGAATGCATATTCAACCTCATACAATGATTTAGGAGATAGGGCAAAGGGGAGAGCAGAGGAAATCATAGGAAGAGAAGGTTATCTTGACATGCTTGTTGCCTGATCTGGCTATAACTTGACTTAGACTCAATTATTAATTATTATTCTTAATTAATTATTTTTTTAAACAGAGCTGTGACTTCATTGATATCCAGAACGCCCAGTAAAGAAATTCCTTCTACCAATATAGGTTAGTACTCATTCTAAAACTTGTAGTCTTAGTATATTGCCTAGTGTATGGAGATAATAAATGACTTGTCCAAGTACATTCTAGAGGTTTGAGTCAGGGCAGAACTTGCATCAGGTCTCCCTGACTGGTTAGGCCCACTCCATCGCTTCTCTCACATCTCTCAGGTTTATTTTCCTGGCTAAAAATGATTGGTGGCACAGAAGGAAACCTTGTAATTAAAAACACTGCATCATGATAAACTTAACAGCAAACAGAAAAATTAAGATTTAGAATTTTCAATGGAAAAACAAATAAATTTACATAAAAAAAGATCCATCTCTTTGTCTTCTATGGTCTTGACAAAGTCTATTCAAAGTACAGAAATTTTTTCAAGTATGCATCTGGAGAGAATTAGCCAAGACAATGGTACTTTTCATACTTTTTCACAAGAAAATAAAGTAGTGATGATCGGCCAAATTAAGCATCTGAAAATCTATATTTGGAAATCCCCCCCCCAAAAAAAAACCAACAACAATCCCCTACAAAATGACAATCAGCTTTCCAAAAACAGTAATGTTTTTCTATATGGGGTCTGCCATTTGATAAGGTAACTCATAAAACTCTTTAGACTATGATAATTTCTATCATAAAACTCTAGATTTGGTTCTGAGAAAACTACATTTTGTTTTATAATGGTTGTGATTTTCTGTATCTACAAAAGACAGAAGCTATATCACATTGGGCTATTATGAGGAACAAATGAGATAAAAGACATAAAATGCTTTGCAAACTTTAAAAGAACAACAAAAATGTTAACTTTTCTCATTACCTCCAGAGGCAACCAAAAAATTAATTTCCTGCCTTCAGACAATGGAAAACAGCACTAGAATGGGACCATATAAACCATCCAGACTAAACACCTCACTTTACAGCTGAGCCAACTGAGGCCCAAGGAGAGTAGGTGCCCAAGGTTACATTGGTAGTCAGAATTTAAACCCAGGTCCTCTGACTCCAGAGCTCGTCTTTTACCAACTGCACTGAAATTTGTTTCAAGGGTGAGCTTCAAATAGGCCAAAAATTCCAGTGATGTTCATCAGCAAACCTTTACTTCCACTAATCACTCACCCTCACAAGGCTTTATTCAAGAGAGATCTTTTCAGACCACACAGAGTCACTAATAAGTGATGCATCTTCTCTGCCATGCCAAAGAGAGAAAAAGAATGAGTACCTTCAAAATCCATAAAAGAAAATGGAAACACGGGAGGCTGAAGTTAGTGCTGCCATCTTTTGGCCATGTAAATAAGGAATTTTTTAAAAAGAGAGAGAAACTGAAAATTCCAACAGCTCCCCACAATATCTCAAGTCAGCAGCACAGCTTCAGGTCTACGTCCTGCATGAGAATTTCAGCAAGAGGTGAGAGGAGAGATTTTGACCGAATAGGCAGAAGGCATGTGTCCACTTCCTCTGCACAAACAATATCATGACAGATGTCACTGAATCTGGAGAGGATGTGGTTGGTAGTTTCAGTTCAGATACAGAAATATTTTTGGTATCATTCTAAACATTCCATCCTCCGTGTATTGCAATAAAGAAACATGACAATATAATAACATAATGGCTTTGAAACCCCATATCTGGATTGTGCCATTATCTTCCTAAGAGTTTTTCCAGACTCATAGACTCTTAGGTCATGGAAGGCACCATGGAGGTTATCTAGTTCATCCACCTCCTTTCCTTTTTTTTTTTTTGGTTAAAACTCTTACCTTCTGTCTTAGAATCAATACCAAGTATTGGTACCAAGGCAGAAGGACTAAGCAGTTGGGGTTAAGTGATTTGACTACATAGCTAGGAACTGTCAGAGGCCAGATTTTAAACTCAGGACCTCCAATACTTAACTTAATATTGGTTCTAAGATGGAATGAAAAAGTTTTTGGTTTTTTTTTAATGTAATTGAAGGGACAAAATTGCCTAGCCCTTACTACCCTTCTGCCTTGTAGTGATTCATAGACAGAAGGTAAGGTTTTAAAAATAAAATGCAACTGGGAAATGCTTGACAAAATAAAAATATGATACAACATAATGTTCACTTATAGTTTTCCAAATCAGTATATAACAGAGATCTCTTTCTATTTTTTAGCATGATACCACTCATTTACATAAGAAAACAAAATGATTTGCAGTCACACAGAGTTACTGAACCCAAGATTTCTGATTCCCAGTTCAGCTACACAGTCAAACCATGATTTTTCTTCCTCATTATTTATATATTTTCCTTTCCTCTGATCCTTTTATGACTCTCATTTTCCCTCTTCAACTCCCTCCATCACTCTCTCCTTTCTTCCCACTAATTCTACTTATGACCTTATTTCTGAGTTTCTCTTTAGCTATTCCTCCTCCCCTAAGAGTAGCTTTGAACCTCAGATCCCTCCCATGATATCGAGAGTCTTTCCTCCATTTAGCATCTTGACATTTTGACAGAAAACAACCCCTGAATAAAATACACATGTAAATTTTGCCTTGCTCATTAATAATCATATCATTTTTTTAAACAACCTTCCATACTCAGGAGTCAAGCCCACACTGACTGATGGTGACAAATGACAGCAAACTAATGACCATACTTATTCATGGGCCCCATTTAAGGATATTATTTTAACATAGTCAAGGTGACCACTGCTTAATGGAACAAATTAAGAAAGCAATATGCCCAGCAGCCAACCTACTTTTTGTATCATTTCAAATGCTAAAAGAAACAAGCAGTCCTACCAGATTATAATCAATTTAACTAAATTCTTTTCAATCAATAAATTTCACTTACCAGGTGCCTGGCAATGTGCTAAGGGATTCCCTGCTCCTGTACAAATAGGTATATAAGCAGAGATGAAAGGAGATGACAATAATAGTTAAGGCAGGGAAGGACCTGGAAAAAAGCCTCTGGTAAGCTTGGAGCTGGGGCTTGAAAGAGCTTACTGTGGAAGGAAGAGGAGACCAGAGACAACAAATAATTCATTCAAATAATACAAAGTTATTTCAAGAGGAGATTCCGCATATATAAGAGGATTGGGAAGGACTGTGTGTGTAGGAGGTGACAGTGTTTTGAGAGAAGCTGGGGGTTCTATCATGGGGAAGTAAGGGAGGAGGAATGCCATAAACCTTATTATTAAGGTTGATTTTCTTCTAAGAGTTTAGAAATATTATGAAATCAGAAGTAATAACTTTGTTCATTACCTTTTACCATCAATATCCTTAGTTTTAAGATTTCTGTTTCTCACTGTGAAAAATTTACAGAAGATAGAAAAATGGCCTTACCTTGTCCAAGGACCAGAAGAGAAAAAAAAAGAACTTAATAGGGGTTCAAAGAAAGTGTCTTGGGGAACCTTAGTTAACATCCCTACCTCCTTCCCTCTCCAATACATATCTATGTAAAGCAATCAAATCAAATGAAGTATAATGAAATTAAACTGATAAAACTCCTCCCTTTTGCCAGTAAGTTAATTCATACTAACTTTGATAGAGCCATTAATCTGGAAACACACATATATGAAAATAATAATTTGCTCTCTGACCAAGGCACTGAATTTGCATCTTGTTTTTAAAAACTGAGAGAACACATAAGCCCAGGAAGTTTCATTTTTGGACGAATAAATCACTCAACCTGAGGTATTATCTTCAAAAATCCTGTGTAATATGTAAAGAAGGGTAAGGAGGTGAACACCAAAAAGGATCAAACCCAGAAAGAACAGAGGCAAAAATAATTTGTCTCAGTCCTTTTTGTTGTAGAAAACAAGTAGAAACAAAGAATCTCAATAGATAAGGGGATGGCTGAACTAACTGTAATGGATGAATGTCATGAAATATGTTGTGTATTAAGGGGATGACAAATAAGAGGAATTCAGAGAAATGTAGGAAGATTTGTGTGATCAGATGCAGAGTGAAATAAAGCAAAACCTTAGGAGAACAGTATCAACCATGACTAGCAATTTAAATGAAAAGGTCAGAGGAAGGAAGTCAAACTCTGAGTAAGTTACAAAGGAATCAATGTTGCATACAATTTCAGACTCTGTCATTGAGGGTATTTTCTGCTTAACCTTTTTTTGGAGAGGGGTGTTTTTGAAACTTGCACAAATTACTTACCATGAAAGTATCCATACAAGAGACACCAGGGACCAGCTTCTGGGAATTGCTACAAGGTTGAAAGCAGACTTTTTTGCAGTGGCTCCCTAGCTGAAACTATCTGGGTCTTTACAACTACCTGATGTCTCTCCTTCCAATAACATCTGAGGGTGCCCCCCCAATATCAGGAGTAAGCTAAATGGAAGAAGGGCTACCTTCCTTTTCCATTTAAGCTCTAAGAAATGGGCTAGGAGTTTTGGTCATTTCATTTTTTCCCTTTCTATCCTAGTTGTTTGCATGGAGTGGAGTCCATCTGACACAAGAGATGGAACCATGTGATGTTGTTGGGAGCCCATGATTCTAAGCCAGCTAAGCAGGGAAGCCCTGGAAACCCAGGGAACCAGGAGACAAGCCAAGTAAAGCTTTAGCCTGGGGAATTTGGTGGGAATAATCCTATGAAAAAACAGAGCTAAACCTCAAACCTAATCACCTCCCCTCTCTTGGGCCAAGGTAGGGGATTATGCCCTTTGGTTGGAGAGGGTGGAATTATTTACATATTTGTTCTTGTTATACCTTTGATGCACATACCCCAGTGTAAAAGCCAATCTGGCTATCAAGTAGTTCTATGGAAGTAACGTTCTTTGGACCCCTTTTAGGACTGATGATAAGACAGTTGAGGACTTGAGCTAATAGCAGATGCAAGACACCCTCCAACTTCCTTAGGATACTGGAGAATGCTAAAGAGAATGGGTGAAATAGGCTGCCTGAAGTCCAGAGGCATTTGCAGTCAAAATAATCATTAAATAAGAAAAGTTTCAATTCTGGGAAACAAAAAAATGAGAGAAATTATATTCAGAAATAGTTGTAATATATAAACCTAAATAATCAATATACTCAGTTTTTTTAAAAAGAGGTGAACGTATTTTAACACGAGGCAATCTTTCTGCCTTTTATTTCTTTACAGAATGATTCCATAGTCAAAAGGATTGAGTCTGCATTTAAGGACCCCTAAACTATCCACTGACCTATCAATGTCACTGGCTGGTTATAAGTTTATTTGATTCGTAAATAACTGTACAGCTCAAAGAAATAACCTAATAGCATGCATATTGTGTCCATTTGCCAATTCCTTCAGGTTTAAAGCAATCCCAGGCAAACCTCACTCCTCTCCTGACATATTTATACTACTGCTTCAGATTCAAAACACTCCAAAAGGCAAAGAGAAAATACAGCAAATGTAGCCCACTTGTCTATAGTATTCACATGCTTTACATACTTTAAAAAATATGTGGCTTATTAATGACTGATTTTTCAACCTCCTCAATAAGCTTTTTTTATTAACATGACGCTCCTTAACTTACAAGTGTCAGACAATCCCGGACTAGGCATGTATCCTTTATGATGTTTAATATAAGAGATAGTACAGTATTTATATCCCTCACAATAAGAGAATGGATTGTTTTAAGGTTATACAGTCCAGATGTGATAAAAAAAAAAAGAAGGAACCTTACAAAATGATAAATATTTTCATTAAAAAACTTTAAAAATAAAAGTTCAAAGATATGTTCTCCTCTCTTATATCTTGTCAAAACATGACTTAGGACCCAAAACTAATCTACTTTCAATTTTATTCCATATTTCAGTGCTGTCATAGTACTCAGCAGAGAGTATTGGAATACGATCATTTTTTATTTTGTTGATGTTACCGACAGCTTTATTTCACAAAGCAATCTTATACCATGTCTACCAGTGGCAGGTCACAGAGGTCAAACAGTCTATCCTTACAGGTAGAGAGCTTATTAAATGGCACGTCTATTAAACCCAATGGACAACATAAAGAAACATTTCAGCAAAATACTTTTAACATAGTTCAATGAAGATATGACTCGAAAGGGTAGTAAATAATTTCAGCTGATACCAATAAGGAATTTGTTATATTTTTTACTAGCATCTTCAAAATTATACTGCAAAGAAAATGGTTAGAATGGTTTAAAAAAAATCAGAAAGCTTTTTCAGAGATCAGTTCAGACTTTAAAAAACCTTCAGCATAAGGAAAATGCTCATTGGCCAATCCTAAAAAGAAATTCTAGTTCAATCCTATTGAAATGCTAAGAAGTATACAGCTACCATAAATTATGTCTCCTAACCTTTGGAAAACAAGTAAAAAAATGAGGAGAAAAAAACTTTTAGCATCTACTTAGCTAAAATGCATTTCTAACCATTTCCTTTATGCTTACGTTAAGGATTTAAAATGTGCTTTATAAAGACAAAACTGTATTAGAAAAATTGAATCTGTATATTCACACATAAGATTTGATTGTTAAATCTAAATGTGTTTACTGAGTCTAAAGAAAATATTTATTAACACATGATTGTGATTTTATCTTCTTTACCGGCATCATCTGCTAACGCCTCTATTTCCTAGAATCACAACTTATCACCCACTAAATCTCAGTGTTTCCATATTTGTTTGTTTAACCACATTTACAAAAAGAGGCAAGTGGGACCCATTAGGGATGGGAAAGCCGTACACCCAAAGACAACATGGATTTCTTATCTTTATACAAAAAAATTGGCTTTGCAGCCTAACTAGTAGCATTTATAATTGACTTTTTCATAGACATATATCCCTCCTTTTCCCCTTCAATCTTGTTTTTGGGCACCGAGTGCTAGTGGTCTTTTTTTCCAGGCAGATAAACTACTTGATCTGATGCTATCAGTAGATTCTCCTAGTAGGATAATTAATAAGATACAGAAACATAAAACATGTGTTGTTAAAGTTTACAATTACCTTCCCTCACAAGCTTCCCTCCAAAGGCACTGTCCTTGCTTTAACACACAGTAAATCATCTACCTAAATGTATTTGCACCCAATCATTTTTTAAAGTCACAATCTTTGTAGTGTCAACTTGTCAAGGGTCAAAGGGAAGAACAGGCAAGATTCCCAAATCAATCTGCTTGTAGAAACTGTCTCATTTCATTTCAAATTACCTGCTGTGGGTGAAGCAGGCTATGGACAAACTGCCTTCCTCCATAAACCATGACAGCCCAGGTCGAACTTCTGTGATCATTCATAAGGGACAAGTCTTGCTGGGTCTGTCATTAACTACTTTTAAACTGCTGTGCAGGGTTAAGTGATCTTACAGGGCAGCCACAGATATAAATACTGTTTGGACACTTTAATGTCAAGAGACAACTCCTCTGGGATTAAAACGGTGTAACCCAATAGGACAGTTGTCGATAGAAGGATTAAGGTACTTTGGTACTGTTCCTTACTCAGAGTCATGCCTTTACATATGTTTTGTATAAGTTACTCCGATAGGAGATGCAGAATGGAGTGCGTGTGTGTCCATACATCATCCAGCCTCTGAACAGAATTCTGAGAAAGTTAAAAATAACCCCAGGCTTTCACAGAGTTCTGCCTCCCCAATGCAAGGTGTTTGCTTTCTGACAGTTGACTTTTGTCCTTATGAAGCAGACCAGCGAAGGAGAGGATACTGAGGGTCTAAAGGATTCTGGTCCAAACCTCTTGTACCAGAGCTCCTGGGGCTTTGGACTTCTGGAAAATGCAGGGTCATTGGGAATATCTGAAGACTTCAAGTCAAATCTGAGTACTGCACTGATTTTTGGTTTACTCTGAATGCTACAACGACTTCTGAAAAACAAGCAAATCCAAATTGCTAAATTTTGCTTTAACAAGAAAAAACAACACACACACCTCAATATGGCGAAATCTTCTCCAACTCAATCTCTTTTCTTTACTGCTCATCTTTAGTTTACACAAACACTATCATGATGCTCCATTTTAGAAAATTCCTAAAAAATTCTAGACCATGTCAGCAAGCTATAGTGGACTAAATCATCTCTAGGAGGGAGGAAAATTCCAAATTTGTTTGTCTTGTATCATAGCTATAATATGGGATGGGTCAACGTGGTTGAAATACACTGGTTGTGTTGAAAGAAACAAAATTCAGGTTGAATAACATTAACTCAGGGACAACCCAAGTATATTCATTAGAAACAGTTGAAGCAACTATAGTAGCATCCCATTAAAGGAAGAGAGAAGATAATCAGAGAGGAAGGAGGGAGGGAAAGTCTGTTAATTCAACTAACCCTTTAAGGGCTTTTTATGATATCAGAAATACTAATATTTCATTAAACACAGCTTTTTCTTAAAATAACTATTTCAGCTAAATCCTATACTTTTAAAAGGTACATTAGTAGAGATTTGAAAATATTTAACTCTCAGGTAGCACCTTAGGTTTTCCAAAGACTTTCCTTACAGTAACTTTGTGGGGTAGATAGGACATACGTTATCATTTCCATTTTATACATAAGGAATTAAGTCTCTGAATATGTGACTCGCTTAAGGTCATACAGTCAGAAATGGATCAGAGCTGGGATTATAGCCCAAATCTCCTGAATAAAAGTCCTGAGGACTCTTTCCAGGACATTATTCAGCCCAGCAACAGTTTATAGAGTACTAATGACTCACTGGGCTTTGTGCCCTGAAGTAAAATGACTATGGACAATGGAAATCAAAACTGTAAAATCCTAATCCGGGAACTAGTCAAAGAACAAAACCAGGAGACCTGGAACCCACTGGCCTCTCCCTAACAGCTGTGTGACCTTAGAAAATTCCTAAAAAATTCTAGACCATGTCAGCAAGCTATAGTGGACTAAATAATCTCTAGGAGGGAGGAAATATGATGATTACCACAAGAGAGTCAGAGAAAGGAGACTGCTGCTCCAAAAGGCATTTCAAGGAAACAGAAAGACTCAAGATCAGGTGAATTCAAGAGATCTGCGTGACAGAATGCATACTAGCAAGAAATATGGTCCAGTGAGGCACTTAAACCCTGAAACCAGGACTGCTTAGCAGCTGAGCGTGAGCTGAGAGAGGGACCCAAACAAGGAAAAGGCTGACAGGCTCCCAGGAGCATGGACTAAAGGACACAGAAGCCCCTTTGTTCAGAGCTTTCCTTTTGCTCTTTGTTCTGTTTGGAATCAAGTAGCTTATTTATATTTAAAAGTGAATGTACTAATTTTGCTTTGTTATAAATAAATCATTCTCTATGTAAACACCAGTGACTACTGAATCCTCTAATCTCTGGGAATCTTAATTTACCATTCCCTAAATCATTATGCCTGCCACACTACCCCCAAGAGGCAATTCAGTTGAGGTGCCCATATTTCTTGACTTCCAAGATCCCATTGTTGGGACAGCTAACCAGGTGACCCATTAGATTGAGTGCTGGACTTGAAATCAGGAAGAATCAGGATCAAATGCTACTTCATATATTTATTAGCAGCATGACCCTAGCCAAGTCACTTAATATTTCTCAGTCTCAATTTCTTCTTCTGTAAAATAGGGATAATGCCAGCACCTACATCACCCCAGAGTTGTTGTGAGGAGCAAATAAAATAACATATGCATAGCACTTTGCAAAAATAAAAGAGCTTATCTAAGGTTGTTGATAGTGCTGCTGATGGTGGTGGTGATATACCAAGGAGGTAAGAGAAACAGAAAGGCCTTACAGACAATGGATCCCTGTAGCAGTACCTTTTACAGGAGCAAAAAATTAGAAATAAAGTTGATGCCAACAAACTGGGGAGTAACTGGATAAATTATGTCACACAAATGTGGTAGATAATGATTTAGAGCTAGAAGGGACTTTAGGGGCCATCTAGTATAATCCTCACTGCTAGGGGCCTCAGTGGAGAGTTCCAAGCCTGAAGTCAGGAAGACATCTTCTTCAGTTCAAATCTGGCTTCAGACACTTAGGAGTGGTATGACTCTAAGCAATTCACTTAACCCTGTTTGCCTCAGTTTCCTCATCTGTAAAATGAGCTGAAGAATGGAATGACAAACCACTCCAATATCTTTGCCACAAAAAACCTAATAGGGTCATGAAGAATCAGACCCAACTGAAACAACCAAACAACAAAAAAGGAAATTGATTTCAAGAGGGGAAGTGATTTGTCATGTCCAACACACTTACCCATCACACCATGTTGCCTCTTTGCAATATAACTGCACTGTAAAGAGCACAAATATGAAGAATTCAAAGATATCTAGGAAAATATGTTAACAGATACAGAAGCTAGGAAACACCCCACCAAATGTGAACAACAATGTAAATGGGAAGACAGAAAACTAGCAACCAAGGTTGGCCCCAGGACACCTTCCTTTCTCCCCTGCAGAGAAGGTATTGTTCAGTGCAGAAAATCTCAAGTACTGTCATACATAGTCAAGGTGTCAGTTGGTTTTGCAGACCTGCTTTTTCCCCCTCTTATTTAATCTTTGTTATAAGGGATAGCTCATTGGGGAAAGGAAGGGAGATATATTTTGAAAGAAATGTGATGTAATAACAAAAGGCATAAAATAAAATGAAATAATACAAGATAAAACAGAACAAACTAAAAAGGGAAGAAGGTAAAATTATCTGGTGGGAACAGCTGTTAAATAAATTATCTGGAAAATAAGATCCACTTCTTTAAGACATGGCCCAGAAAGCACATAGGGGCAGCTTGGTGGTGCAGTGGATAGAGTGTTGGGTCTGGAGTCACAAAGACTCTTCTTTGTGAGTTCAAATCTGGTGTCAGACACACTAGCTGTGTGGCCATGGGCCATTATTTACCTTTGTTTCCTCAACTCTAAAATGAGCCAAAGAAGAAAATGGCAAACCACTCCAATATCTTTTCCAAGAAAATCTCAAATGGAATTGCAACAATTTAGACATGACTGAAAACAACTGAAAAACAACAACAAAAACAAACAAACAAAAAAACAGTAAATATTAGAAGTGCAAAGTCAGGACATTTTCCAACTCTGTAGTCTGGCATTCTCTTAATTAGAACTTTCTGTTGACCATTTTGTCTGCATGTTAACAACACGTAGTCAGTGCCCACAGTGATAACCCTAAACCACTCCAAGATATTAAGGTCTTCTTTACCATCAAACAAATTGGGAAACAATCTTCATTACAAAAACCTCTGACAAAGGTCTAATTACTCAAATTTATAAAGAGCTAAACCAATTGTACAAAAAATCAAGCCATTCTCCAATTGATTAATGGGCAAGGAACATGAATAGGCAGTTTTCAGTCAAAGAAATCAAAAGCACATGAAGAAGTGTTCTACATCTCTGATAATCAGAAAGATGCAAATCAAAACAACTCTGAGTTATCACCTCACTCCTAGCAGATTGGCTAACATGACAGCAAAGGAAAGTAATGAATGCTGGAGGGGATGCGGCAAAGTTGGGACATTAATGCATTGCTGGTGGAGTTGTGAATTGATCCAACCATTCTGGAGGGCAATTTGGAACTATGCCCAAAGGATGCTAAAAGACTGTCTGCCCTTTGATCCAGCCATAGCACTCCTGGGTTTGTACCCAAAGAGATAATAAGGAAAAATGCATGTACAAGAATATTCATAGCTTCACTCTTTGTGGTGGCAAAAAACTGGAAAATGAGGGGATGCCCTTCGATTGGAGAATGACTGAACAAACTGTGGTATCTGTTGGTGATGGAATACTATTGTGCTCAAAGGAATGATGAACTGGAGGAATTCCATGGGGACTAGAACAACCTCCAGGAAGTGATGCAGAGTGAGAGGAGCAGAACCAGGAGAACATTGTACACAGAGACGGATACACTGTGGTACAATCCAATATAATGGACTTTTCCATTAGTGGCAATGCAGTGATCCTAAATAACTCTGAGGGATCTATGAGAAAGAACGATATCCACATTCAGAGGAAAAACTGTGGGAGTAGAAACACAGAAGAAAAACAACTGCTTGATTACATGGGTCGAAGGGATATGATTGGGGATGTAGACTCTAAATGAACATCCTAGTGCAAACATCAACAGCATGGAAATAGATTCTGATCAAGGTCACATGTAATACCCAGTGGAATGGCGAGTGGACTACAGGAAGGGGGGGAGGGGGAGGAATAGAATATGATTTTTGTAACCAAGGAATAATGTTTGAAATTGACCAAATTTTTTAAAAAATCATTGCCCCATGGTAGGGTACCTTCCTATAGTTCTATAGGTATCCTTTTTTCGTAATCCTTTTTGGTAAATGCTTTCCCAAAATATGATATGAAGCAATCACATCAGTATTCATATCAAATTTCAATCCTTTGTGGTCACTTTTCACCATTTCCAATTTTAAAAGTATAAAGATTTAATCTTTAATCATAGCTGTTATTACCAGATGCCAAATCTTGTCCCACTTCAAATATGTATTAGCTGCATGACCCAGGGTAAATTAATTTCTTTCAATCCTCAATTTCCTTATCTATAAAATGGGAGTAATAATAGCATTTACCTCACAGTTGATATAAGGATCAAATAAAATTATTTCTGTAAACTGCTTTTCAAACCTCAAAATACTATATAAATGTTAGCTATTATAGAATAGAGATGGACTAGACCTGGGGGGGATGGGAGGGAGGGTTCTACTGGTTTGTTTTTTTTTTTCCTCCAGACTGCAACTCTGTTATGACTCAAAACATTTCTAGAACACCTCTTTTGTTGATGGCTCCAAACCTAGTTATGACTCAAGAGAGGGAAAAAAAAATCAATCTCATCTCTTTTACGAACATACCTCATTTTGGGCACAAAATAATATTACTCAGCTGACTTCATTCATCGTATCTAACCTGAAGTGATCCTGACTGTTTCTAAAATCAGATTCACCCTTAAAGGGCAAAGACATGGAACCAGGGGGCTATTCAGGGGGCCTAAGGCTATGAAGACAGTATCAGAGAGCAACTCCAATATTTGGGGCAATAGCAGTGTAGTTAAATTGAACATATAACTCCCAAGCTGATGACTTTGAAAAGAACAGCACTCGTTTGCATGCTTAAAATCCTGGTATATTTTATTAATTAGTCATATTACTTTATGATATGGCTTCTTATATTATCTCTACACCATTTGCCAAATGTTTGGGGTTTGCCCTTTATGAAAGAATGATGATCAATTTCCAACTATGAATTTATGCTCAGATAATTAATTTCTCAAACTATTTACTATGGATTTAAAGCCACAGTAGTTGCTCAATAAATACTTGTTGGTTGATTGATTTCAGCCTTTCTATTTAGTCTCAATACAGATGGAGAAAATAAATGGAAATTTGCCTAATTCTGGATTATTAAACAATGAATTTGTCTGTGATGAATGTACTTCTTTACTAGAGAAAATAAACATGCAAGGAACTATTATTCTATCAAAGACATAATAACTAGCCATCTAAACAATATTTTAAACCATCTGTTTTATTAAATGATTTTTAATCTGAATAAGAATAGAGACTGCAAAATGACCGCCATAAATTCAAAACTAATCAAAATAATAGTACTTGTGCCATCAAAAATGCCCTAAGTTTATTAGATTAATAATGACATTAAAATAAATCACATTTTAACTTTTGGCAATGCCTATAACTAAGTCCTATACAGTAAATGAATGTTCATTCTATGTCATATTGTCAATATTATTTTAAATGCTTTTTTGTAAAAATCACTGCCTTTTAAATAGAACTTTTTTCTCTTCCATAAGCTGATTTCATGGCAATAACTTTTATACAATATGCTAGAGATATTATTTTTGAAATCATTTTTCTATTTGATATATTTGATATTTAATAATTTTAATTGAATTATATTTAATACTTATGTTTTTAAACAAGGCAACCCTAGAAATAGAACACAGAATAGTGAGACTTGCTTTATTAATGGAAGTAAATGTCTTTAATCATAGAACCTCCAAGGCAAAAAGAGCCTTAAAGATTATCTGGTATAATATGTACATGGATAGGAATCTCTTCCGTGATCGAGTTTCTACTTTAATCTCCAGTGAGGGAACCTACTAGCTCCCATTCCCCTTTTGTAAAACTTTCATTATTAGCAAGATTTTCTCATATCAGGGCCAAATAAACCTGGCTCTCTGAAAATTCCATTCACTACTTTTCGTTCTGCCCTTTGGAGGCAAAAAGGAACAAATCTACAAGGAGAAGTACCAAGATCTCTGCTGCTGAGATGTCAGTAATGAGGAAGTAATCCAATAGGAAGGCAAGAAGGGAGAAGAGGAAAAGATGGGGAGAGAAGAGGGAAGGAGAAAAATGGGGGAGCGGAGCAGAAAGGGAGATAAGCATTTATTAAATATCTAATATGTACCAGGCACTGTGCTAAATATTTAGAAACATTAATTATCTCAGTTGATAATTCAGTGGAAAGACCAATGGATCTGAAAACAACCTAGGTTTAAGTGCTATTCTGATCTTACACTTTGATAAGTCACAATCTCCTTGGACCACAGTTATCTCACTGACATTGGATCAAATGGCTTCTGAGGTATCCCCCAACTGTACAACTATGATGTTCTGATCCAAGAAGTCAAATTCCTCTACCACATGACAATCCTCAAACATTTAAAGACACTTATTAGGTCCCATTCCATCACCCCCACTAGAGGCTTTTCTAGACAAAGAATATAGCATAGAATTGATATTCCTGTACAGGATTTAGTGGCATTTCCAAAAGTTAAAATGGGACTATTTTAATGTCATTATAAGTCTAACAAAGTTGGAATTTTTTTGATGACACAATTATTGTTATTCGAAATAAGTATCTGTAACTTTTACACAAACCTGAGGGCAGTTTGGTAGCACATGGAGAGAGTGCCAGACCTGGAGTTGGGAGGACCTGGGTGCAAATCTGATCTCAGAAACGTCTAGTTGTGAGTTCCTGGGTAAGTCGCTAAATCCCAAATTGCTAGCCCTTGTCATACTTCTGTCTTAGAATTGATAATGAGATAGAAAGTAAGGATTTGAAAAAAATAACTTAAAATAGTCAATCAATCATGAAACATTTCTATTTGTATTTTAATAATTTCTTCCAAGATATCTCAGCACATCTCTCTCCTCCCCACACCACAGAAGGAATCACCATACAAAAATATATGTATATATAAATTATCTTTTTTGTTTCTGTTTTTCAATTCATTTTTTCAGGTGGACATTCATGAGTTATTCTTCGAATATTAATTCTAATGCTGTATAGAATGTTCTCTTAGTTCTGCTCATTTTACTCTTCCTTACTTTATGTACTTCATTCCAAGTTTGTTTATTTTTTTAACTTACTTGCTCATCATTTCTCATGGCACAATAGTACTCCATTGCAATCATATACCATAACTTGTCAAGTCATTCTCTAATTGAAGGACATCCCCTCAATTTCCTGTTCTGAAATGAAGTACACAAAGAGATGTTATAAATGTCTTGGAACATATAGATTCTTTTCCCCTGATCTCCTTGAGAAACAGAACAAGCAATGGTAGTCAGTGGGTCTAAGAGCATGCACTGTTTTATAACTTTTTAGACATAACTCCAAAAAGCTTCCCAAAATGGCAATCCACCAACAGTACATTAGTGTGCACATTTTTCCACATCCCCTCCAATATCCGTCATTTTGCCCTTTTATAATTTTAGCCAGTCTGAGAGGTGTTAAATAGTATCTCAGAATTGTTTTGATTTGCATTTCTCTAATCAATAGTAACTTCGAGTATATTTTCATATCATTATATATAGCTTTGATTTCTTCATCCAAAAACTTTATATCTTTTGTCCTTTTATCAACTGGGGATGGCTCTTATTCTAATAAATTTGACCAAGTTCCCTATTTATTTTAGATATTAGACCTCTTTCTGAGAAATCTATAAAATTTTCTCCCTAAGTTTTTGCTTTCTTTCTAATATTGACTACATTAATTGTATTTGTATATAAACTTTATAATGTAAACAAAATTATCTATTTTACATCTCACAATGTGCTCCATCTCTTGTTTATTTTATAAGCTCCTCTCCTATCCATAATATGTTCCCCATCCTAATTTGTTCATGACATCTCCTTTTCTGACTACTCAATAAATAGTTATGAGGCACCTACTATGTACTAAGTGCTAAGGATACAAAAATTGGCAAAAGAGAATCCCTGTTCTGAAGGAACTCATAATTCTAGGCTGGTTACAATGGGATTATTAATTTAATGTTATTACAAATCTAAACAAACTTGTAATATTTTTGATGGCATAATTACTGTTATTAGTTCTGAATTTGTGACATCATTTTTCAGTCTCTAATCTTATCTTGATTTGAAGTAACTTTTAAAAACAAAATTGATGCTTAAAATAGTCAATCTATCAATAAACATTTTAAGTACCTACTACGTGCTGGGCATTGTATTAAGTACTGAGGATTCAAAAGTAGGTAAAAGATAGTCCCTTCCTGTGAAGGAACTTAAATATCCCTTCACTTGATGTTTCTTTGAGACCCTTGTTCCCCATTTATAAACTAGAAGGGTTGGACTTCATGGCATACATATTTTGGTTCTTATTCTAACAATCTATGACCCTTCTATGATTTTACACACGCTGAGGTCGTGGGCTTTCCTGTGGCATTTCTCAGGTACCTACTGAAGATAAGCCCCATCCTTACCTTTGTGACAAGACTCTCCTCTTCTCAGGGAAGTTAAATTACTTGTCCAAGGTCACACAGGTAGTGTCACGGACAAGATATGAGTTTGTGCTCTTTTCAATGTATTACTCTGTAGCACCATTGAAACCTCCCTGCCTAAAAGGGTGCTCTCTTTCTTGTAAACTTGTTCTGCTTAGCCCCAGAGGGTAGAACAAGGAGCAGTGGGTGAAGAGTCCAAGCTTCCAAGGATTGTGAGCTCCTTGAAGACAGACCCTCTTTCTGTGTCCCCAGTATTTAGCACAGTGCCTGGCACATAGTAGATGCTTAGTAAATACTGACCGATTGATTTGTTTGAACCTAGATCCCGTGACTTTCTAGCCAATGGTCTTCTTACTATGCCATACTGCCTCATCATTGAGACCACAGCAACAAATAAGTGTTTCCTTTCTTGCAGCAAGATTTCTGGGTAATAAAATTCTACCATTTTGATAGAGAGATAACAAGAGACAGAGGAATCCAAATGCATAACTAACATTTTGCCTAAACTAATACCTTTATTTTCCCAAGTACCTAAACAACATCAACTATAAGTAAAAGAATTTTTTTTAAATGTCTGCCTCTTTTAGGAGGGAGCTCTTCATTCATACTTGTTCTTTTATGAATGTAGGCAGGGAAGAATGACTTGCCTGTCTTGAAGAGAAGCTTTCATAGAAGAAGAGGGCTACAGACAAAATCTGATCAACATAATGATCAACCACAGTTCCAGAGGACTTGCGATGAATCATGTTGCCTACATCCTGCAACAGAGGTGATGAACTCCCAAATGAAGATTGACACATATATTTGAGCAGGGGGAGCATGGCCAATGAGGAAATGTGTTTTTGCTTGATTAGTCATGTTTGTACCAAGAATTTTGTTTCTCTTTCTCACTGGGGGAAGGGAGTACAAGGTAAAAAGGCAAATTCTTCAATTGAAAAATATTAAATTTATTTTAAAAACACACATACAAGAAAGAAAACTGGGAAGAGAGTAAGCTAATTTAAATATTAAGAAGCGTTGAGGTATAGAGGCTTCCTATTCACACAAAATCCTTTCCAGTGTCTTAGCCAGGATCACTCCAGAAGCTAACTTGGAATTTAATAGTATATATTACCTGCTCTGTGAATCATTTGCCATCAAAGGAATTATCTTTCAAATTGATATTTTTTTTAAATGGGGGAAGCATCCATTAGCATTTCCATGATCAATTTTTTAACAGAAAAAGCAATTAAAATTACTTTAAATAATAAATTGTATTTGATATCCACGGATTAACCTTGAACTAAGGCAAACATAGAAAATGAATATAACTTCTAAAAATAACTAGAGAAATATTCATGGTTCATGTCCTGGCCTTGCTAATTTAAAAGAATACAATGCTACCCAAATTAATCTACAAATTTAATATCATACCAAGAAAATGCCAAAGAAGAAAATTTTATACAATTAGACAAAATAATATTGGGCAGTGAGGTAGTGAAGCAAGTGGAATACCAGGTCTGGAGTCCAGAAGACTCACCTTTGTGAGTTCAAATGTGGTCTCCAACACTTACTGGCTATATGATCCTGGACAAGTTACTTAACCCTGTTTGCCTCAGTTTCATCATCTGTAAAATGAGTTGGAGAGGGAAACAGCAAACCACTCCAGTAGCTTTACCAAGAAAACCCCAAAATAAGGTCACAAAGACACTACCAAAGACACTCAACAATGACAACAGTAATCATCCCCATTGTTTTATCTATCAGAGTTGCCCTAAAAATGAGTTCAGTGAGCTGATGGAAGATGAACTTAATCTCAGCATTTCTTCAAGTACAAAAATCAATCATTTTACCCACCTGGAAAAAGATCTACCAAACTTTAAAAGTAAAGGAATGAGAAGTGGTCATAGGACATGAACACGGTTCTAAAAAAGAAAAAAATGCAAATTGTTATCAACCTTAGGAAAGAATGCTTCAAATCACTAAGAAAAATATAAATCAATGCAACTTTAATGTTTCATCTCTTACTCAGCCAATTGGCAAAGATAACAAAAGATGGAAATAGGCGATGTTGAAGGGACTGTGGGGGGCAGCTGAGTGGGTCAGTGGATTGAGAGCCAGGCCTAGACACTTTTAAGCTGTGTGACCCTGGACAAGTCACTTAATCCCCATTGCCTAGTCCTTACCACTCTTCTGCCTTAGAATCAATATTCTAAGACCAAAGGTAAGGGTTTTAATAAAAAATAAATAATTTTGAATGGCTCATTATTTAATTTAATTTAAAATTTTATTTAATATGCACTACATAAATATTTAATGTATAATATTTAAATAAATAAAAATTCAAAATGGGCACATTAATGCCTTGTTGGTAGAGTTTGACGAATTGTTACAAACATTCTGGTAAGTAATATCAAAATATGCAAATGAAATTATTAAAATATTCATACCCTTTGGCATAGAGATTACAGTGCTAGGAATATAACCCAAGAAAATCAGTGACAAAAAGAAAGCATATGCCAAAATATTTATAGAAACAAAATAGATGCCCAATGACTGGGAATGGATAAACGAATTGTGGTATATTGATGAAAAGGCCTATTATCATGCTATTAGAAATAAATATGATAAATCTAGAAAAGCATAAGAAAGACTTGCATGAACAAAGGAAAAGTGAAGAAGGAAGAGTCAGGAAAATAATATACTCAATGACTACAACAATAGAAATGGAAAGATAGCTACTACAAAATAATTAAAACTGAATGCTATAGCCACTTCCCAGCTGTGTGACCCTGGGCAAGTCACTTGACCCCCATTGCCTAGCCCTTACCACTCTTCTGCCTTGGAGCCAATACACAGTATTGACTCCAAGACGGAAGGTAAGGGTTTAAAAAAAAAAAACTGAATGCTATAGAATTATATTTTTTAAAGTTTGGTCCCAAAGAATATGAAGATGTCCTTTCAGAAGTTGTGTCTACAGATGTGGATAACTATATATACCATCAAATTTTTTCGATATATTGATAGAATTTGCCATGGAGTTTTTTCCTTCCTCTTAAAAAACTTGAATAATTTAATAATAATTTAATAACTTAATAATTTTAAAAGGAATAATTCTTTTTTTCTTTTTTTAACCCTTATCATCTGTGTTGGAATCTATATTAAGTTTCAGGTCCAAGGTGGATGAGAGGTAACAGCAAGAGAAGGGGTTTAAGTGACTTGCTCAGGGTCACACAGCTAGGAAATATCTGGAGCCAAATTTGAACCCAAGAACTCCCCTTTCCAGGGCTGGCTCTCTACCCACTGAGCCACCTACATGTCCCACAAGGAATACTTCTTTGGGAAAAGAAAGATCAAAGAGTGTAAGGGAAATCTAGACAATGCATAAGGAAAAAAAACACAGTAGCTAGTCTTTATATAACATGTTAATGTTTACAAAGTGATTTCTATGTGTTAACTCATGTAATCCTCAGAAAAACCCTGGGAGGTAGATACTATTATTATCTTCTATTTACAGATGAAAAAACTGAGACTGAGAATTTAAGTAACTTACCCAGAGCCACAGAGTTACTAAGTATCTGAAGTGGAATTTGAACTTTCTTCTTCCTGAACGCCAACATTCTATCCATGACACCGCCTAAGTGGCGATCAATAAAAACCTATTAATAACAACAATAATAATAAAGAACAAAAACAGACTAGAAACTTCTTCCAAAACCATTTTGATCTGAATGCTGTCACATGTGAGAGGAGAAGAATGAGAATATTAATAACAATTTCCTTATGCCACAGCAAAGGCTACAAAGCATTTTGTATCCAGATGCTCACAATCTCCCTGGGATGGAGGCACCATAACTATTATCATCTCCGTTTTAGAGGCGATGAAACTAACCTTCAAAGGATTCTAAGTGACTTGCCTCAATGGCAAGATTAGAAAATGCCTCATCTAATGACAGGTCCAGCATTCTTCATATAAAAATTCTGTCCCGCTGACATTTTATGACATATGAGATATGGTTATATCTCCAAAGATTCCACATTCCAAAGAACCATATAACATGGTACAATATAAAGAACACAATTAAATTTGGCTGTCAAAGATCTGGGACCCCAACAGTGTCACTTTTAAGGTCTCTGACCTTAAGCCAATCATTTAATTTCTATGAGTTTCAGTTTGCTATCCGGAAAAATGGACAGTAATAATAATATCAGGGGGCAGTTAGATGGCTCAGAGAATTGGAAACAAAAGGTTCTGGGTTAAAATCTAACTGCAGACAGCTGTGTCTACGGTTAGATTTTAACCCAGAACCTTTTGTCCAGAACCTTGGATAAGTCACTTGACCCCCACTGCCTTGCCCTTACCACACTTCTGCCTTGGAATCAATACAGAGTATTGATCCTAAGACCAAAGGTAAGGATTTTTTTTAATGATAATAATAATAATTTCACCATCTGCTTCAGTGTTGCTCTGAGGATCATTTGAGATTTTATACACACACATACACACACATGAAGATGCTTGACAAATTTAAAAAAAAACAATGTCAGTCATTGTTGCTATTTCTGTTATTCAATACTGTATGACCATAAGAAATAAAATGCCAGAGTCTAGAGAAGAATTAACTTCGTAGATTAACCAAAGAGCAATCATATCTTCAGTAGAACATAACGTATTACCAGTGAAGGATTGTATGGGAGAAGTGGGGTGAAGGATGTTGCCAGAAGGATTTGACTAGAAAAGAGTGAGAGCAAACGGACAGGCCACGGCCTCCCTGTATCTCTACAAGGACAGGATCAAGAAAGAAAAGTCCCCAGCCTCATCGACGGTCCTGGCGCTACCAGAGAGAAGTTACAGGACAACCCAGACAAAAGAGGCCCAACATGAGAAAGCATGGATGAGTTTGCATGGACACCTTTTGAGGAAGTACCTGCTTCCACAGGATTGCTAGGGCAGTGGGCTGAGCGGAAGGAACTCCAGACTATAGTCGTACCACACAGGTACATGGATCAACCAAAGATAATTTTACCCAGTTCTGGAAATGTAAGTCAGACTTGGCCAGCCAGTCAAAATAAAGGGTATTACTGTTTAAACTATTGCCTAACACTGCATTGTGAAGCATTCTATGCAAAGACCTAGGGATTGCTCCAAGAGGCAACCCTAAAGAGGCAAAGTCCAGCACCTGAAAATGCCAACACATGCTCCAAATGGAACTCTGTGACCAATTCATTATAAAAACTGTAAAGAGCAATTAGAGAACTTGAGTTCAAACCTCAGCTCCACTTGTTTAATCTTGGGCAAGTCATTTAACTTCCTCATTTATAAAATGAGAGGTTAGACTAAAAGGATTCTAAGGTCCCCTTGGCTCTATATCTATGTGCAATTTAATTGAACAAAGGATGTCATCAGATAGTGGATTAGGAAAAAAAAGGTTTTGTCATGTAACAAGAGGAAAGGATATTGTTCAGTTATGTGCTATTCTTCATAATGCCAGTTAAGGTTTACTTTGCAATGATACTGGAGTGGTTTCCCATTTCCTTCTCCAGCTCATTTTACAGAGGAAGAAACTGAAGCAACCAAGGTTAAGTGACTTGCCCAGGGTCACACAGCTAGCAAATGTCTGAGGCCAGATCTGAATACAGAAAGAAGAGTCTTCCTTACCACAAGTCCAACATTCTATCCATTGTGGCATCTTGGATAATAGGAGAGGAAGAAGGCAGTAAGGAGAGGGAGGAAGGAAGGAAGGAAGGAAGGAAGGAAGGAAGGAAGGAAGGAAGGAAGGAAGGAAGGAAGGAAGGAAGGAAGGAAGGAAGGAAGGAAGGAAGGAAGGAAGGAAGGAAGGAAGGAAGGAAGGAAGGAAGGAAGGAAGGAAGGAAGGAAGGAAGAGAGGGAGGGATAGACAGGAAGGAAGGAAGGAAGGAAGAGAGGGAGGGAGGGATAGACAGGAAGGAAGGAAGAGAGGGAGGGAGGGAGGGAGGAGCAGTAAGCACTGAAATACAAATCCAAAAGGGGAGTTCTTGCTCTCAAGGAATTCACATTCTAATTGAAAAAACAAATACATCTAGGAAGGTTCAAGGATAGATGGAAAGCTTGAGAGGTATTTAGGATTCATAAATGGGTCAGAAAGCAATGCACAGGGCACACTGACAGAGCTTATAGTAAAGCCTGATGGTTTTCCCATTTATCGAATGGATTGTACTTAGTGACTCTCTGCTCTTCCAAGCAATGTGAGTGGCCATGTCCACCACACAGATTGAGAAACAAGAAGACAAAAACCCATAGAAAGCTGAGCATGAATCATAGCTGAGGACTGCAGTCAGGAGACCCAAACTGAAATTGTGGCTTCAAGAATGACTAGATTTGTGAAAAATCCCTTGGCCTATGTATGTCAGGCTACTTTCCACGTCTGTATAAAGGAGTAAATAATACTTACCCAGTACCCTAAGATAGGTAAGACGAGGAAAGCACTTTTCAAAAAAAATCTTAACAAGCTAAATGAATCAAAGTTGTGTTTATAGGCAACAGAGTATCATTAAAGGATTTTGAGCAAAACTGATATGATGCTATTCATGTATTTAAAAACTGAATCTGGAGTAACAAATAAATCCATCTTCTCTGAAGAGCTTTCAGAATAGAATTCAAAACCATCGACCTTATTTAGAGGCAGTTGGGTGGAGTAGTAGATAGAGCACTGGACATGGACTCAGGAAGATCACAGTTCAAATCTGACCGCAGACACTCACTAGCTGTGTCACCCTAGACGAGTTATTTAACTTCTAGCACAGTTTCTTCACACCCAGTGCTGTAAGTGAGAATAAAATGGCATATTTGTAATTCAACAAACATTTAAGTACTTACTATGTGCTAGGCACTGAGAATTCAAATAAACTTTTTTTAAAAACCATCCCTGTTCTCCAGGAGAACACAGTACAATGAGGGAGACAATGTGCAAAAAACTAAATTTGATTGTGCAAACAAGCTATATACAAAACAGATTGGAAATAGTCGATAGAGGAAAGGCACTCTGCAAACATTTAAAGCACTCTATAAATGCTACCTATCATTATATTATTGTACTGTCTACCTTGGATGGAGGAGATGGACTTCTTGGTCTGTGATTCTATTATTTTATGTTCTTCCGATCTCAAGTTATCCTGTATGTGCTTAGGACATTTCCCCAAAATCATAAGATGTAGTTGGAATTTAATCTAACCCTCTAGTTTCACAGACAAGAAAACTGAGGCCAAGATTAGTTAAATGACTTGCTCAAGGTCACACAGGAAAGAAGCATAAGATGCAGATTTTAAAGTCAAATACTCTAATTCCAGGACCAATTATCTTTCCACAGTTATCACACATCTGTTCAAATCTGATCTCACTAGCTGTGTGACCCTGAGCAAGTCACTTAACCTCTGTTTGTCTCAATTTCCTTACCTATAAAATGGGGATAAGAGCACCTATTTCCCAGGATTGTATTATTATCCAGTCATATCTAACTCTTTGTGACCCCATTTGGGGTTTTCATGGCAAAAATACTAGAGTGGTTTGCCATTTCTCTCTCCATCTTATTTTATAGATATGGAAACTAAGGTAAATGGGGTTAAGTGACTTAGCCAGGGTGACACAGCTAATAAGTGTCTGAGGCTGGTTTTGAACTCATGAAAATGAGTCTTCCTGATTCCAAGTCCAGAGCTCTATCTTGAGGATAAAATGAGATCTTTTTCAGTCAATGACATAGAATGTAAAGCCTTTGAAGGCAGAATTTTTTAAAATAAATTGATTATAGCATCCATTTTTTTATTTTGAGATCAGAATGCTTTCCTTCTTCCCAGGCCTTCCCCCACCCATTGAGAAGACATGGGAATTGGTTTTCATTTTATCTTTGTATCCCCAGTACCTTCCATTGTGCCTCATGCATACTAGGAGCTTAACAAATGCTTGTTGAGTTGAAATCTAGTGTCCAGAAATCACAGTCCAACCTTTTTGTATCCTTCATTTCTAAGCTAGAACTGAAAAGTGTTCCAACTAAACTGAGGTTAGGAAGCCACTTGGTAGATGGCAGGGTGGATAAGAGCCCCAGACTTGGAGACACAAGTTCAAATCCCACTTCAGATACTTAAGAGCTGTAACAGCCTGGGCAAGTCACTTACCCTTCATCAGCCTGTTTCCTCCTGTGCAAAAGAAACTCATTAATAACATCTATCTTCCAGGATCAAATGTTATAACACAGGCACAATACTGTAAGAAATTTCAAGTGCTACATAAATGCTAGCTATTCTTTTTATTAAGCTTATTTGCCTATTTATTAGCTATATCACATTCTTTTTTAGCCTAACTCTTGAATCAATGAAGGGGGAATACCCACATAAATCCTATGTAAAAAAGGAAAAGCAGTTGCTTACCTCGGATTTGTCCTTGAGTCTCTCACTCCACCACAATTAACCAATACACAAAAGCGATTAGTGAGCTTCCGCTTGACCCAGAAAGGACAAAACCAGAATGGACAATGACAGTGTAATCTATTTATAACTATCCTCTTAAGAAGCATTTTGTAATGGCCCAACACTGTTAGAAAAAAACAATCATCTCTGACAGGTGGTAAATTCATAAGAGAAGTTTTTGTTTGCTTTTCTTTAACAAAAGACTCAGAATGGAGTTTGACTGCAAAGAAACCACAAAGAGACTTTTACAGTTTCATCTGGGAGTTTCGCTGGTCTTTTAAGAAGAGTTTTTCTTCATTCTGCAGTCAACCATAATTGATCATGGAATGCAGGCTGGTGGTCAAATTTCTTTCTATTTTTACAACAGCATTAAAAAAGGAAAGAAAGCATTTGAGTTCTAGAAAGATCCAGGGCTTGAATCATGGGAGAAAATGGTCCTAGAGGTGATAGGGGCACTCCCGGGGTGGGCTGTCCAACGGGAACTAGGCTTGGGCACAGCACCTCAACAAAATCATTCTCCACTTCTTTCACCATCTTTTTCCAGGGCCAGCTGGCACCCACCCTAGTCCTGCCTTCGAACCACTAGGACAGAATCCTTGAGAAATAAAAACCACTCAAATCTGATGCCAAATGGAAGTAAATCTTAACCCTTTCATAATAACCCAGCTTAAACCATGTCGGCAAAGGCATTCCATCTGTGAGTCATTAAAGTGCATATGAATTTTTATTATAAACACTTTTGCTTCTGGTGAAGTACTATAAATAAATGTATAGCATTTTAGCATTTTTTAAATAATGCAAGTCCCATGAAGGATAAACCCTCTCATAAATATGTCCCATGGGTCAAAGAGAAGGAAGATTAAGAAGATGGGCTTGATCTCCTACCCTCGTCTTCTAAACTCTGTAGGGAGAAGGGTCAGACAGTCTGCTGCCTCTCCAGGTATGACACTTCTCTGGAACCTCCAGCTTTCCTTCTCACCCCACTACCCTGAACCAGCATGGTTTTCTTCCCCAGACAAAGGGAATTTTAAGTTACCATATAACTCAAGAGAAGAAGGGCGATTTAAAGCACCTCATTATTAGCCAAACAACTAAAAACCGGGGTCACTAGGTCCCTTTTATTTAGTATGTATGTGCACAAATATGGAACAGATGCATACATTTTGAACTCCTGAGAAATGTCTATCTAATCTTTCATCTGTAGAAAAAAAATAAATACTTCTTTACTGAGTGAAATGTTATGCAAATTTGGATTTTCTATTCTGATTCCTAAAACAAAAATATCATCTAAATTTTCTAAGAATGTAATGTTCATTTTTTTAAACCAGAAAATTATTTTATGACAAAAAAAAACTCATTTCCTTATAAATTCAAATGGTATTTAAAGATCCTTGGATTTCAGGTAATTATGCAAGTTTGTTCTGAATTCCATTGATATATATCTATATAAAATGGGGGGTGGCTGAAGACTTCATCTTTTTTTACACTCTTTTCACACAATTGTATATTATGTTCATTGTTCCAAAACTAGCATTTTTCACACCAGAAATTTCAATCAGGTATAGGAGGACATCTAAGGAATAAAGAACAAAACTAAATTTACCAAGTCATGCTTTAAAATATTTCTATGAAGACAAGTTGCTTTGTAAAATGATATTCATGAAATATCAGGGTATTCCAGGTTTAGTCACAGAAAAAATGCTCAAGGAGTTGGACAGGCAGCTTGCTGAATAAGATGGTTGGTAGATATATAAAGTGGATCTCTTGATAAACTTTCTAGATTTATCTTACTTATATATAACTAAGATTATGTCATTTTTGCTCAAAGTTTGTGTGCCTGCATGTGTGTGTGTGTGTGTGTGTGTGTGTGTGTGTGTGTGTGTGTTTCCTGGATTAACAATATAAGAGGGCAAAATTAATGTTCTGAAAAGAGCTTAAATAGTCAATCTTGTGGCCCCTTCTGCTGCCCCCCCCAAAAGGAATAAAAGCCTCCATTGAAGAGGGATGGACAAGATTTCTGGGATATCTATCAGGTCCTCTTCCCCATACCCCTCAAACCCACTTCAATTAGACAAGTCCTATGTGGCCAACACCTCCACATCCTCTTCAGTAATGACTTCTGGGTAAGTGATTTGGGAAATATCAAGAATATGTTTGTTAGCATATGACCCACCTCTTGTCCCAAAGATGATGGATTCAAGATAAAGAATGAGATACATTTTTGGACACGACTAATACAGGAATTTGTTTGGATTGACGATGCATATTTGTTACAAAGATTTTCTTATTTTTCCAATAAGGGTAGAGTTGAGAGGGTAAAAGAAGATAAGAAAAAAGAAAAGAGAATCATTGAGGTATTTTTTTTTCTAAAAATGCAGTTTAAGAGAACAGTAGGAAAACAAGAAAGCAGCACTAAATAGCTTTAAAAACTACAGATTATTACAGACATAAGAATTAAAGAAAACTACATAATAGAGGTCTGAAGTTTCTTATACAATCCTCTTTTCTGTTCTATTATATAATATGGACATATATGTGGAAATGCCCATTTTCTTTGGTGTTTAAATTCAGAAAAAAAAAATTTATTTTTAAAAAAATCTCTATATCCAGAAAAGGAGGCACATTGCTCATGTTATCATGTGACTATGGGCAGCAATCACAAATTATCAAAAGAACTGAAGTAATGTCTCCAAAATACCAGATGGCTACCAGAAGAGATAAAGAGATTCTAAAGGACACTAAGAAAGGGAGCTCTCACACTAAGGAGAAAACCAGAAACTGAGGCTGGGTGGGATTCCTGAGATTAGAGACCTAGCAGTTATCTGAAATGAGATCCAAATCCTTTTGACTCCAAGGCTAGAGTTCTATCCACTGTACCACACTCTACCTCTCGTAAATGGGGCAAGGTGATATTCTTAGAATCTTTACTCTCCTCATATTTATTTTTGTAAACTGAGGCAGTAGATGGAGAATGAGGCAATAGTAACTATGGTAGAGAAGGAATAGTGTGTTCTACCTATGAATCATATAACATATAAGTGCATCTTATCTCCTAATATATTGTAAAATTATAATAATTACTTTTAGAATGTGATTATATGCATTTATTTATGTGAGTGTATTTGTGTGTGTGTGTAAAATGTGGGATATGGGAAGTAGAAAAGAAAGAAGTTGCCATTATTTATAGACAAATGTTTGGGCCAGTATACCCCACCCCAGCTCATGTTTTCTCAGCTTCACAAGTTACAACACATATTAAAAAGGATTAGAAAGATTCATCTCAAGGGATAGGCTACAATTTCTAAGATCCCAGGTTGCCTAACTGAGTCAGTCGAAATGTATGCAAGTCATAGGTTCAATCTCTTCATGAGCTTTGTTCTTCATCTCAGTCACTGATGACCAGACTCTTAGCCAGAGGTAAGATGGGACATAATACTAGGGACGCTCATCCCCCTTATGCACACACATATTCTAGCTCACATTTATATAGTGCCTTAAGGTTTGCAAAGCACTTTATTTACACACATTATTTCATCTGGTCCTCAGAAAGGGCCCTAACATGGGGGGACTGGATTCCCCCGTATCACTTCTAAAGAGTTCCCACCCCCCACCCTTTACACCATAGTGTTCATTTTCCCTTACCTGGCCCCTTACTCACCAAAGTCTCCTATCCCAGGATCCAATTTCCTGGGGTCCCCACTGCCCAGCCTTGACCCTTGCCCAACTTATTTGCCAGAAGTTCATATCTAGTTACAGCTCTTTTCTGAACACAGTGACTAAGACACGTGCCTTCTTATCCTGGGTCCTACAGACCTCTTCAGTCCTTTAGTCATCTCTACAAAGATATCCACCTCAATGAAAAAGTCCTACCCTTGCAGATCAGAGCTTCCTATAGTGATAGGTTTGGGACACAGATGGAAAAACATCTGTATTTCTACACACATATATCCATATAAAACATTTTCAATGTATAGGTATTATATTCTAGTGTTATACTAGATGTTATATATCATATATATATATAAAACATTGTGTAGTCTATAACATATTATAACACGTTACTTCTGGGACACATGTGACTATACCATATTATGGGATTACATTTACTATTTATACATCTATGTAGATACATAGTAGATGGATGGATGGATGGATGGATGGAATGGACAGATAGATAAAAGGTTAGATGGATGAAAGAGAGAGAGAGAGACAGATAGAGATGGATGAATAGACAGATAGACAGACAGACAGAGAGGTAGATAGATAGATAAATAGACTGATAGGCAGACAGATAGATAGACTGATAGACAGAGATAGATAGATAGATAGATAGATAGATAGATAGATAGATAGATAGATAGATAGATGACAGACAGGTCAATGGATGGATAGACAGACAGACAGACAGACAGATGGACAGATAGAAACATATAGATATAGACAGGTAAATAGGTAGGTAGATAAGATAGATAACCAGGAAAGCAAAACCTCAGAGGAGGACTATTGTAATATGATACTACTCTATAACATACATGTGTGTATATGTGCATGTATGTATGTGGGTTATATGTGATTGTAGATATACACAATTGATAACTCACATTGCTATGGGGTCTGAAGATTTGCAAAGCACTTTATTTACACATTATTTCATTTGATCCTCAGAACAACCCAGCAAGGTAGGTGCTATTATTATCCCATTTTTTAGAAGAGAAGACTGAGACAGAATTCAAATGATTTGCCCAGATCATAGAGAGAGTGTCTGAGGCAGAATTTAAACCCAGGCCTTTCTGACTCTACGTCCAGCACTATTCACTGTTCTCCCTAGCTGCCTGAAAGTGACTGTCTATAAATGTGTACATCGTGTATCTAATCTTCTCTGAGGTTTCACTTTCCTGGTTTCAGTGACCACTGGTCAGCCTGTTTGTGTTGGCAGCCTCGTCTCTATCTCTTTCTGGGTCTCTCCGTGGGTTAGTTCTGCTTTCACCATCACTTTTGTTTTACTTTCATTTTCACTTTATTTGTGTGTGTGTGTGTGTGTGTGTACAAATTCACATTACAATAATTTATTGTCTGTTTAAGATTTGCATGTTTCCAGAAAAATTGTGTCATCTCACTGCTTGGTACACTTGACAATGAAGTGTATAAATCAAAGTGAAGTATTCTTTGTATAAAGGTTAAAAGTGACAGAATGTTACATTTCTCAAAAATATCCATACTAAGTACAATATAATAAGATTTCCAAAAAACTGCAACTTTTTAAAAACTTGAAGAAACTCAAAAACAATTCTTTGATATTTTCAGCAATTAACTGTCTTCATTTTTATTGTAAGGAATCTTATCAACAATTGTATACATTACACTATTTTTGTGTTTAAAATCTGCATGTTGTTATAAAATTGTATTAAACTTGTAACTGTATTCTAATAAAATCAGAGCCAAGAAAATTAGTTGCATGGAGTTTTTTTCTAAAAAGTGATGGAAGAATTGTTTTTTCAAAAAGCAGGGATAGATCATAATGTCTGTAAAAAAATAGTGTTCTGTCCCTCTTCATGGGACCCTCAGAATTTTGATGCTTTGGAACATGACCCCAGTTGCCCTGGTTACATATCTAATTTAACCTTAGGTCACTTCAATGTTAGGAAGTGAACCTTCTTCGGGAACAATTCATATTTTGATATGGGACATGGTGAGCAAACAAGGAGCTGAGGAAGCAGCCAGTTAAGTGCTTTTTCCTTATTTGCTTTGTGGACCCTAGCGTACATGAGCTCTAGGAATAGTTCCATGTTTCAAATTAATCTCAGCCATCCACTTTCCTTTCTTCCATGTATGTCATCTGTCTCCCTCTACCACTGGAACTAAGGCGGGCCCCCTCTCTCCGGTCCTACGTCTAATAAACTGCTGGGACAGCCCACATGGTCAGTATTATTATGATTAATCTGCTGGGCTAATAGGACATGTTTTGCAAATTAACTAAGCATGAATGAATGACTGCTGAGAGATGGCTGATATATCTCACACACAAAATAATGCAGCCAAATTTAGGATGTTATCATGCTTAGCCAGAGCCCCAGCCGCCCCTTGGAAAACATTTCTGACTAGTTTTTCATGTGAAAATGATGAATTGAAGAGAGCCCTCCTGTTTCCATGTCAGTAATCTCACTCTGCAGTTGTCTACATTTGTTCGACATCTAACAAAGCCTGAGAGGCGATGTCTCTGGGAAGCTATTTCAGCAGTAACATATGCTCAAAAGGATTTTTGAATGAAATAGCAAAACTTGTAGTCACTCTGTATTAACAAGCACAACTGTGGCCCCATATTTATGTCCAGCCAGAAAAGCACAAATAAAATTCGCTTTCAGTAAGAACTGAATGGGAAAGAAGAGGCTCCAATCATCAAATTATAAAGATGGCCAAACTGTGTGGTACACAAATGCCTTGGGATTCTTGAAATGCTTCTAAGGAAAAACCTTAGATGTAGAGGCCAGGGAAGCTATGTCAGTCAATCAACAGTTATTGTCTACTATAGGTAGAAATACAAAAAGAGGCAAAAAACAGTTCCTGTCCCTCAAGGTGTTCACCATCTAAGTGGAGACATTAAGCCATTGATTGTGCACAAATAATGTAAGTAAGAAAGGCACCAGAATTAAGAGAGTTGGGAAAGGCTTCCTGTAGAAGATGAGAATTTAGCAGGGAAGTAATCAGGAGATGAGGAGGGAAGCATTCCAGGAATGAGGGACAGCCAGAGAAAATAGTAGGAGCTGAGATATAGAGTGTCTCCTTCTTGGAACAACATAGTCACTGGAACCAAGAGTACTTGGCAGGGATTAAAGTGTAAGAAGATTGGGGGGTGGGGGGGAGAGGAGGGGGTAAGAGGGGACTAGGTTATGAAAGGCTCTGAATACCAAAGGATTTTGTAATTGATCCTGAAAGGAATATGGAGTCAATGGAGTTTATTGGGAAAGATGGCAGGAGGTGCACTTAGTGAGAATTTTGGTTTAGGGAAATCACTTTGGTAATCTGGAATTATGCCCAGAGAATTTTAAAACAGTGTATACCCTTAGACCCAGGATTACTACTGTTAGGTCTGTATCCAAAAGTTATCAGAGAAGAATGAAAAGAACCTAAATGTTCTAAAATATTTATAGCTGCCCTCTTTGGGGTGCAAAGAACTGGAAATTGAAGGGATGCTCATCAATTGGGGAACAGCTAAAGAAGAGGTGGCATATGATTGTGGTGGAATACTCTTGCACCATTAAAAATGATGAACAGGTTAATTAAAATATATGTGGAAAGGCCTAATGAAATTATGAAAAACAAAATAAATAGAATGAAGAAAGCATTATATACAGCTACAGAAATGTTTGAAGAATAACTTGTAAATGTTAAACTCCAAAGAACGAACTTGTAAATAGAAACATGAAAGATATAGGTTTACATATATTTATTATGAATACTGTTTAGTTACTGTTATGATCTTTATCATCTAGTTGAGCCCCTTTTTCTCCTCTGATTCTGCCACCAGTGTGGTGCCTGCCTTTATCACCTCATGTTTGGATTATTATAAAAGCCTGCTGGTTGGTCCTCCTACCAAAAGTCTTCTCCCCCTCCTCAACTCAGTTGTCAGATTGATCTTCCTAAAGTATAAATCCAAACACATCACCCCAATGGCTCCCTGTCACCTCCAGGATCAAATATAAAATCCTGTTTGATAGTCAAAACCTACCATTCCACATATGCACATATTCCATGATCTAGGGATAATGGCATCCTTGCAGTGCCTTGGAACAAGACACTCTATTTCCCAATTCCAGGCATTTTCATTGGCTGTTCCCCATGCCTGGGATGGTCTCCTTCCTCATCTGTATCTCCTGGCTTCCCTGGCTTCCTTCAAGTTTCACTTAAAATCTTACATCCTCTCTTTATCCATTTTAAATCTAGTGCCTTTCCTCCATTGATTATTTCTAATGGATCCTGTATACACAGCTGGTTTATACAGAGTTGTCACTCCCAATAAACTAGGAGCTCCTGGAACTATCTTTTGCCTTTCTTTATATACTCATCACTTAGCACAGTGCCTGCCACATAGCAAATGTTCAATAAATGTTTATTAATTGTCTGCCTGAAATCTTCTGCCATTAGAATGTAAGCTTCTAGAGGGGAAGGATAGCCTTCCTTTTTCTTTTGTTTATATTACCAGCCTTTATCATAGTTCCTGACAAATTGTAAGGTTATTGATAAATGTTTTATCTAATCAAATCTAAAATATGCATCATCTTTTTAAATGTTCTAACATTTTAGATTACCTAAAAAGGTTTCTTATCTTCCTTTTCTGAGAATTCCTACATCATTATTCATTGTTATTATCTGTTTCTTTCTTTTAAAAAAAAAAAACTATCTTAGAATTGACTCTAAGTATGGGTTCCAAGGCAGAAGAGCTAAGAGTTAGGCAGTTTGGGTTACGTGACTTGTCCAGGGTCACATAGCTAGGAAGTGTCTGAGATCAGATTTGAACTCAAAATTTCCCATCTCCAGGTCTGTTACTCTACTCACTGGACCATCTAGCTGCCCTATAATTCACCTGTTTATAGGGGAGTCAAGGAATTTTCTGCCCATGGGGCTAAACAATGCCTGGTTGCACAAGATGTCTGATTATAGATTATATAATTTACTGAATACTATCTGTACAAAATTTTGACATTTCTCTATCATCAGTCAGGGAAATCAAGAATAAAATTCACCTTTTCTTGCCTTGATTATCAAAGTACTTGAGGCGAAATTATTTGAACTGAGTTGTCCAAACAGTTGCCTAAATATTTGATTCCATTTTGCAAGTATAGGCTAGCATGGCCTGAAGAGGAGTAAGGATAATGGGAATCATTATTGGAATTGCAGTCAAAAAAACATGAGATTCTGACTTCAACTTAGTTTGGTAGTTAGGTAATCTAAGGGAAGCAAATCAATCAACAAACGTGTAGTAAGTGCCTACCATATGTCAAGCACTATGCCAGGCTCTAAGGCTATATAGAGACAAAAACAGAACACTCCCTGCCTCAAGGAACTTACATCTTATGGGGGGAAACAACATGTACTCAGATAACTAAAAAATGTACAAAGTAAATATCAGAGGGCAGCTAAGGACTCAGTGGAGAGAGTACCAACCCTGGAGATACAGGGTCCCAGGCTCAAATCTGGCCTCAGACACTTCCTAGCTGAGTGCCCAAAGCAAGTCACTTAGCTCCAATTGTGTGGCCTGTACCACTATTCTGTCTTGGGAACCCATACTTAGTACTGATTCTAAGACAGAAATTAAGGGTTAAAAAAATACCAGGATATTGGAGGGGGTGGCAGATAGCTGCTATGGGAATTACAAAAGGTCTCACCAAAGGTGGCACTTTTTCTGAACTTGAAGTATTCTAAGACAGAACACATGAGGGGAGTGTACCTTTCGAGCACAAGAGGACAGCCTGAGCCAATGTGGGCAAGGAGACAAGAGGGAATGTGTGTGTGAAGAACAGAAAGATGGCCAAATAGATTTGACTCAGCCACAGAATTCATGAAGGACAAGAATCTGTAACTGATCTCAGGAAAGGCAAGCTACATTCAAACTGTGAAGGATTGGTATTTAATGCTAGAGGCAAAAGAGAACCCACCAGAGTTTCTTGAGGAGAGGGGCGTGATCTGCCTCGTGCTTTAATATCAGTTGGGCAGCTTTATGGCATATGGATTGGGGAGGAAAGAATTATAAGTGCCTCCTCTTCCTCACATGTAAAATGGGTCTAATACCCATCTGTAATCATCTACTGCAGAAGGTTTTAAGAACCCAAGAAGATTGTGTAAAGCACTCTTCACATACGAGCAATGACTAGGTTAGACTAACCAGTCACACAGAACAATGAGAACCCAAAAATACCAGTTTACCAGCCTAGGTTAGGCAACTGGGTTTATAACCAATTTTAAGTGCAGATCCAACAATTCACATACTGGCCCAGCAAATGGACAAAGGCCAGAACTGGGATAGCAGAGTTCATTGAACTGCCTTTTGGGAAACTGTCCGGTCCATTAAAGACCTCAAGTTCTATCAGAAACAAAAGCTTATAGATTCACAGCCAGAAGGAGCTTTAAAAGCCATCAAGTCCAATCCTTTCATTTTACAAATGAGGAAACAGAGGCAAATAGAAATTAAATGACTCGCCCAGGATCATATTGTGAGATAGGATTTGAACCCAGATCTTCCTGACTCCAAATTCAGTGCCCTATCCACTTATACCATTACTCTCAAAAAAAGAATCTTGGGAGATCAGAGTCCAGCCCCTATCATTTTACAGATGATTAACTTAGAGCTGAAAAGGACCTCAAAGACCAATCCAAACTCTTCATTTTACAGATGAGGAAACTGAGGCAAAGGGAAGTGAAATCTTAACCAAGTCTACATAGAAAGTAAATCTCAGAGACAGAATTTGAACCCAAGTTCTTTGCTTCCAAGTGCTCTGACTTCCAAGTCAGTACTCTCCATTGTATATAATGATACCTCTTCTGGGGTTCAAGTCTGCTCATCTTAGAGTACTGGTGTCTGAATGATGAAGTCAATGAAGTCACACCTGAGAGTGTGATCAGGCTGCCACTCATTGCTCCACAAGGAATCACACACAGGGAAAACATGTTGTCAAAGAAATAAATGACTAGAAAAAGAATGGGTTGATCATCAGAGTGAGGGACAACTGATAACAACCCAAGGGCTCCATTTGTATCTACCCAATGTAACATGAGGATACTGGTGGTGGGCACTACATAGAATGGTATTAAAGGATATATGGGACAGTCACATATTCTGGGCAGGCATAAATGATTTTCCATCTTCATGACTTAACAGAAAACACACATCCATGACGTAATAATCAAATTTGGTGACTGAATATCACGGTTAGCAGTAGTAGTCATTTTTTATTAATAAGAGTTCCAAATTATTGTACTTTGAGAAATGATGAAGGGAACTGTTTCAGAGAAATCTGGGAAGATTTATGTAAATTGAGGCTAACTGAAGTGACCAGAACCAGGAAAACAATCAATACAACAAGAACAATATTCTAAAAACAAAAATCCTTTGAAAGATTTAAGAACTCTGATCAACTCAATGTTCCCAGAATACTCCTGCTGAAATATGCCACCTCCTCACAAAGAGATGATGATGGGCTCAAAGTGCAGATTGAGACATGTCTCATGAAGGAATTTTTTTGTATGAATACACAAATTTGTTACAAATCGTTTTTCTTTCTTTTTTTTAACGATGTAAAGAGATAGGATTTTAGATTTTAAAATATGTTTTTTTAAAGGATTCCAGAATTTTGTTTTGTTTTTCTATAAACTGAGTAATTATGTTTCCTTTCTCCTTTTTATCTACTGTTTCTTATGCCTGCTGTGTTTTTCCCAAACCTTATCCAACATGCACCTGTAATGCTTAACCTTCAAATCTTTCCCTCCTTTTTATTTCTACTATCTCTTGTGACCTGTTGCAGAAAATTAAGACTACAAGTACCAGGCAGAGAGGACAACCATTTCTATTTGGCAGCTAGGTAGTGCAGTGGATAGAGCTCTGGGCCCAGTTCAAATCTCACCTCATTAGCTGAGGGACCCTGGGCCAAGACATTTGACCTCTCTTTGCCTTAAGTTCATTCAATGGGAAAAAAAATAAGGATAAAAACAGCATTCGTCTTTCTGGATTGTTGTGAGAATCAAATGAGATAATTTCTGTAAAGAACTTGATATGATACATGGTACATTGCCGGTTCTATAGAAGCAGTTATTCCTTTCCCTGTATGCTGGTCAAGACATTGCAAGTAACTGGACAAAACAGATCCTTACCTTGGGAAAATCATTATCCTAAACCAAGAGTAAACAAGTTTCTAACTTTATAGATCTTCCAGGTTCTTGGTATTTATACCTTAATCCCTTGTAATATAATCTAATTGACTTTAACATAAATCTTTTTGGTCTAAAAGTAAAAGTCTCCATGCACTAGAATACTAAATGAGATTGAAACAAACCGATGACTTTCATGGGTCTTTTTACCCAGTCACTTTGAAGTATCCAGTATAGGATATATCAAATTGCTCAACTAATAATGAAAAAATGCTGAAACATTTGAAAAAATACATTTTGTTTCTTAGCAAGGTTAGCCCCACAATAGATTCTCAACAAGTAAATTATTGTTAATAACAACAATCTGACATCTATAAAGCACTCTAAGGGTTTCCAAAGCAGTTTACATGCAGAAGTAAGTGAGAAATTAAGAAACTAGTAACTTATTTGCCAGTGGAAACCAGGGGAGGTATGCAGGAATACCCAGCACCATGATAAAATGGAAGAAAGAAGGAAGGAAGGAAGGAAGGAAGGAAGGAAGGAAGGAAGGAAGGAAGGAAGGAAGGAAGGAGGGAGGGAGGGAGGGAAGGAAGGAAGGAAGGAAGGAAGGAAGGAGGGAAGGAGGGAGGGAGGGAGGGAAGGAGGGAAGGAAGGAAGGAAGGAAGGAAGGAAGGAAGGAAGGAAGGAAGGAAGGAAGGAAGGAAGGAAGGAAGGAAGGAAGGAAGGAAGGAAGGAAGGAAGGAAGGAAGGAGGAAAGAAAGGAGGAAGGGAGGGAGGAAGGGAGGGAGGGAGGAAGGAAAAATCCTTACCCTTGTCAAATCCAGAGATCCCCAGTTTATTTAGTTGGAAGGGAGAAACCCCAGGTTTTGACCTTGTCACAGGAGAGGTTTCCCCCTGAGGGAAGGCCCCACTTCACCAGACAATAGACATCCACTTCAGCTTTGGCACAGTAGGTAGCACATCAGTCTCTCAAGCTGAAGATATCCCCAGAGGAGGGTGTGATATACTGAGAAAGGCTTCTGGAGACAAAAGAGCTACTTGATTTCCGATGGGGTCTACCTCCCACCTGATGTGGATTGTCTATCTTCTAGTGAAGTGGGACCGTCCCTCAGGGGAAACCTCTCCTGTGACAAGGTCAAAACCTGGGGTTTCTACCTCCCAACTAAACTGGGGATTTCTAGATTTCCACATTGACAAGGAACTTGAGTTTATATACACAAATGAGTGAAAGGAGAATATATACAAAATAAAGTTAAGTTAATGGTGGGGTGAGAGGAGCTTGAAGAACTGAGGATATCAGAAAAATCCTTGAATAGAAGGTGATTTCTAAGCTGAGCTCTGAGGAAAGCTTTTTGGGGGAATTTTAGAGATGCTAAAGCCCAAAGTCCTTTTCCTTTCCAAGTGTGATAAATGTGACATCATGGAACAAAAATCACAGAGCTGATTCAGAACAGTAAACTATGCCCCAATTCTTATGTAGGGGCAAGGGCGATAATGACACAAGAAAACAAGAAAGTTGAATTCAATCTTTTGTCTCCATATCAACTCTGAACTTCAATTTTCTTGCCTATAAAATGAGGATATTTCGGGGAGGTGGGAGTGGTAATCAGGCATCCTCTAACACTTCTCTTCCAGTTTAGACATTCTGTGACCTTTCTTTAAGAAGTCACCACCACCAAAGTGTATCATAGGTTCCAATATGGAAATCTACTAAATGAATCCAAAACAAGTCATTCTTCCCAGTTCTGCCAATGACTCATTCTTGATAGGCCGATGATTATATTAGGTAGCTATGCAGTCTTGTATCTTATCTAAAGTGATTCAATCAAAAGCACTTTATAAACATGAAATAAATCCTGTGGGTGGTTAAGTATTATCAACTCTGCTTCAAGAATGAGAATAAAAGAATGATGCATGAATATATTCAGGTGATTTGCCCACAGAAATAGAGGAAGGGATGCTGGTAGGAAAGAAATAAAGTCCTGTATTTACCTATCTGGTGGAGTAGATAGAACACTGAGTCTAGAGTAAAGAAGATTCAACTTCCTGAGTTCAAATCTGGGCTCAAAACATTTACTAGCTGTGTGACCCTGGCCAAGTCACTTAACCCTGTTTGCCTCTGTTTCGTCTTTAAAACAAGCTGGAAGAAAAGGCAAACCACTCCAGTATCCTGACAAGAAAATTCCACATGTGTTCATGAAGAATTGGACACGACTGAACAACTAGAACAACAATTTATCTATCCATAGGTCAAAACCTAGCAAGTCAGCCCTAAGCTATTGTTCCTCATTGAAAGAATTTTGCATGGAATTTCAATAACTTTGGGCAACAGTATGATGGAAAGAAGACTTTGGAGTTAAAAGACCCGAGCTTTAAATCTCTGATCCTGAAACCATGTTTGAATTTTAGACCAAGGCAGTCAATCTGTTTATAGAAATTTAAGCTCTTATTATGTTTCAGGCACCATAGGAAGCTCCTGGAATACAAAGAAAGGTAGAAGAAAAGGGTCTCCAGGGAGGCAAAATGCAAACAACTCTGTACAACAAGCCTGTATCTAAGATAATCTGGAAATAACTGAGAGGGAGAAGCATCTAGAAATAAGGATAGTAAAAGGTTTTCCTGTAGATGAAATTTTAGCTGGAAGCCAGAGAAATGGAGACCAAGAGAGAGGACATTCCAAGCATGGAGGACAGGCAGTGGAAAATGCCTGGAGATGGGAGATAAAGTCCTTCACCTCTGAACCTTAGTTTACTTACCTGTAAAACGGGGGAAGATATTTGTACCACATCTTTAAGAAGCCTCTTGCTGCTAGTGCCTTCCCTCTAAGACTACCTCCAATTGATTCTGTATTTCTCGTTTATACACTGTTGTTTTCACATTATCTCCCCCAATATACTATTAACAACTTGAGAGCAGGACAACTTTTTGACTTTTTTTTTTGTATCCCTATGACTTAGCACAATGCCCAGTATATATATATATATATATATATATATATATATATATATATATATATATATATATATATATATATAAATGTTCATATAGTCATGCCCTGATTGAGAACCCTTCCAGCCCTACATATATGATCTTCTAAAATTATACTTTATTATTTATTAAAGGTATTGATATTAATGCCCATTTTCAATGCCCACAAAGTCTTTATCTATTCTCAGTTCCCCAGAGCAGAGGTGAAGATATAGATCAAGTACTCAACTAGAATTTCATGAAGAGTTAAAAATGAATTGAAGCCACCTTCTTGGAAAGTTTGTCCTCTAGATAAGACAAAGGACAGCAATATCAGTGTCTAACTTCATTGGGCTTCTTACATCTTCATTTAGTGTGTAGGGTAGGGAAATGAGACTAAAACTTATTTACTGAGACAAGTAGGTATCACAGTAGAAAAAGTACTAGGTCTGGGTTCAAATTTGACCCCAGACACATCCTGAGCAAGTCAATTAACCCCAATTGTCTAGTCCTTGCCATTTTTTCTGACCTGACACTAAGATTCTAAGATAGAAGGTCAGGGCTTTAAAAATAGATGAATGAATGAATGAATGAATGAATGAATGAATGAATGAATGAATGAATGAAACCTACTTACTGTGGTTCTTAGGCAATGAGTTTTACAAATAACCAGATTAATGACAAATTCAAATGAGAAAACTCCTGTAGGATGAATTAGCTAAGGACACAATTTTAGGATCTAACCCAAAATGGTGACATGAAAACCTTTAGAGAAAAACCAAGAAACTCATAATCACCTTATCAAGCTAAATTCTGTGGTAGCTTTAACCCAACCAGGGAAAGAATTAAAGTTCAATTAATTTATTTCATTGCAATTTTTTGGAGACTCTTCTTTCACATGGTTATCAATGTAGTCTTTAGATTACACAGACCTATCTCAGGAAAACAAGATTTAAAAAATATAACATTCCAGGCCCTCAAAGAGTTTACAATCTGGTGGGGTGAGGAATAAGGCAAAACTAAAAATGATAATAAAGTAACATTTAGTAAGGCAGAGATTCAGGCAAAATGTGATTTGAGGAAAAAAAGAGACCACTTTCAGGGTTGGGTGGAAAATGAAGTAGGGAACAGGGAAAGGGACTCTGGGAACAAACAATCCTACCACAACTAAAAGGTTACCAAGCATTTCTTCTTATCTGTCAGATCTGATGCCACATCCTACAAAGAGCTTTTGAAATCATCAACTACTCCTCCTCCAGAATACTTTCTCTTCTCTGAGGTTCCAAGACATTGCTCATCTTGGTTCTAGCTTTGGGTATCCCTTTTTTGTAATCACAGCACAGTGTGGCACATTTAATAAGTGTCTGTTAAGTAAAAGTTGATTGGTTTGCCAAATTGTCACCCATTAACTGGTCCATAAGGCGAGGCTTAGAGGGCCTCCTCACTCTCTCCTTTGAGGATCTCATCTGCCCCTGTGTGTGTTTATGTATGAGTCTGTCTGTGTGTGTGTGTGTGTGCCATGTGTGTATGTCTCTGTAAATATATATATGCACATATCTGCTTATATATTATATAATAATCTATAAAACAAAATATATAAAATATAATATGTGTATATGCAGATATAAACACACCTTTTTAAATATTTATATATAAATATATATACTGATATTTAAAAATAAATACATATAAATTTAACTATTAGGGCAACTGATGGCTCAGTGGATGGAGAGACAGATCTAGAGATGGAAGTTTCTGGGTTCAAATCTGATATCAGATACATATATCCTAGTTGTGTGACCCTGAATAAGTCACTTAACCCCCATGCCTACCCCTTACTGCTCTTCTACCTTGGCACCAATACACAGTATTCATTCTAAGACAGAAGGTAAAGGTTTTTGTCTTGTTTTTTAATTTAACTATCTACAGAACTCAAACCCTGAATCACTGTTGAACCTCTTGGTCTTTAGATATTTCAAACTCCATATATATCCTAAACAAAACTCATTGTCTTTATAAGTTAAATCTATCCTTCCTTCACTTCCAACTTCCCTATTTCTAAGAAGAGCCCCACCATGAAAAACAATGAATTCTGGATTTAGAGGATAATGGTCTAGTTTCAAATGCTGCTTCTCACTACCCATGTGCTTTTGGACAAGTCATTGGTTTTTTTAGGTCTTAGTTTCCTCAGCTATAATATGGAAGGGTTGGTTGGACCAAAATGACTTATAATGTCCTATAAGTTACCAGAATAAAGGAAGGGGTTGGACTTGAGGACCCTTAGGTCTTTCCAGCTCTAAATCTATGATCACTAAGTAGAGTGCAGGGTTTAAAAAAAGTGGGCGGGGGATTTTGGCCACAACAATTCTTTTTTTTTTATTTATTTTTTTTAAACATTATTTTATTTGGTCATTTCCAAACATTATTCATTGGAAACAAAGATCATTTTCTTCCCACCACCACCACCACCACCTTTCCCTCTCCCATAGCTGATGCACGATTCCACTGGGTATCCCATGTGTTCTTGATTCGAACCCATTTCCATGTTGTTGGTATTTGCACTAGAGTGTTCATTTAGAATTTCTCCTCAGTCATATCCCCTCATCCCCTGTAGTCAAGCAATTGCTTTTCATCACTGTTTTTACTCCCACAGTTTATCCTCTGCTTGTGGATAATGTTTTTTAGATCCCTGGAGATTGTTCAGGGACATTGCATGGCCACTAATGGAGAAGTCCATCACCTTCGATTGTACCACAGTGTATCAGACTCTGTGTACAATGTTTTCCTGGTCCTGCTCCTCTTGCTCTGCATCACTTCCTGGAGGTTGTTCCAGTCTCCATGGAACTCCTCCACTTTATTATTCCTTTTAGCACAATAGTATTCCATCACCAACAGATACCACAATTTGTTCAGCCATTCCCCAATTGATAGGCATCCCCTTGTTTTCTAATTTTTTGGCCACAACAATTCTAAATAATCTGGTAGATATTGTTATAATAAGTATTATTAAAATAGATATAAAATAATATAAAATACAATATAATATAATAATATAATAAGTAATATAATAAAAATATTTAAATAGATATAATAATACAATATACTATACTATACTATACTATACTATACTATACTATACTATACTATACTATACTATAATCAAACTGAGGCAGAGGGGTATATGTGTGTGTAACATCCAATGCATCAAGGTGCTTTGCAAAAAATGTTGGATTTAGCATCAGAGGACCTCATTTGGAATCCTGGCTCTCTAACATGGTACCTATGTGACCTTGAGCAAGTCACCTAACCTCTATGTTATTCATTTTCTCATCTGCAATAGGGGGAGATTGGCCCAGATCATCCCTAAGACCCTTTCTAGTCCTAAATCGATGACATTCTGGTAAATCACATTACCACATTACTAAAAAAGCATAATTATACAACAAGCTGGTATTAACTCTCAAAGAATCTCAAACACATTTGTAGACTCAGTTACCTCCATTATAATATCAGGAGGGTGAATCCTCAAGAACAAAGGCTCATTACCAAGTTTATTTTTCAGATAAATAAGAACTTCACATTTTAAAAAGCCAGGAAAATCTAAATTTCACAGGGATAAAACAATCAATCTTTTTCTTCTTTGCCATTCCACAAAAGGTAGTCATTTTGAGCTCATTTTCTTCAATGTTCTATCTCTGAGAAAGAAGTAATTAATCAAAATATTAAAGACCTGGTTTTGCCTCTCCCTAGAACTCTGCTTGGAATGAGCTAAGAGCCGGAGGCTAGGAGAATGCAAGGAATTCTAGGGCTGTATTTTTCCTACCCTTGCACCAGTGAATCATTGCAAGGCTCAGTCTCAACCACCAACCAGCTCTTCTCTCCCTATTACTAAATACTTCCTTTCTTCTCTTTTGTTGTTGCAGTTATTGTTGAGAGCATTTCATAAGATGCCAGAAATGTCATTGAAAGCATTTAAAGTAAAAGACAATCACCTTGGAAACTGGAATGACAAGAGAATGTCTTTCTTTCTTTCTTTTTTTAAATCCCAATTTCTTGTTCAATTTCACATAAACTTTTTAAGCTTTCTGCCCTGTATTCAATCATCTGCTCAGGGCTAGAGAGGATGTCTGCAAGAGCGAGTCATCTTTCACATCCTGTGCTTCTGTGAAATGACTTGCTGTTCTGGTTGCCCCATTTCCTTTAGGACTTCTCGTAGCAGAGAGACCCACAGGGCTTGAAGTCAGAAGATCTGGGTTCAAGTTGGGCCTCAGCCTCTTACTGGTACCAGCTGTGTCGTCATGGACCAGTCACTTAAGTTTCATTTTCCTCTTCTGGAAAATGGAAACAACTATACTACCTGCCCTAAGTGGTTATTATGAGAAAAACACCTTTTAAACTCGAGAACACTATGTAAGGGAGATTTCATAATTCAACAAAAAGCTGTCAAGGGCTTACTAGGGGCAGGATAACACGGGCCATGAGAATGCAAAGGCATTTATTTTTTAACATTTCAGAAAAATTCTAGGTAGAAAAGAAGATCTGATCATTACTTCCCTTTTTCTCTTAAGACAATACAATAATATTCAACTTGGTCAGCCAACCTGTGTTAGGATGAGCTTTTTAAAACATTTGGCCCCTTTCAAACTTTCTATTCATGTTTTATCTATCATAAGTCTGGACCGGACTGGAGAGGAGTTCTTGGGTCTCCAGTGCAGCCTCCTCATTTGCAAATGAGGAAACTGAAGTCAAATCAATTGCCCAGAGTCACACAGTTTTAGCTTCAGAGACAAGATTTCAAAGGAGTCTTCCCAATTCTAAATCCAGCACTGAGGGGAGCTAGATGGGCACAATGGGAGAGCATTGTGCCTGGGTTTAGGAAGATCTGAATCAACTCATTCATTGGTGGAGAATTTTTATCTCTACCATCTGATCTTAGACTCACTACCATTGAATCCTCTCTGATACAGGATGGGAAAGCAAAGGAAACAAGTTGGGGTTTTTTGGTGGGGGGTTTTTGTTGTTGTTGTTTTGTTTTTTAACCCTTACATTTTTTCTTAGAATACTAAGTATTGCTTCAAAAACAGAACAGTAAGGGCTAGGCAAAGGGGATGACTAGCCCAGGGTCACACAGCTAGGAAGTATCTGAGGGAATAAGTATTTATCAATAATCTACTATACGTCAGGCATCATAATCAAGTTTTATAAATATTATCTCATTTGAACCTTACAACAACCCTGTAGGAGAGGTACTACCACGATTCACATTTTACAATTGAGGAAACTGAGGCAGAAGGAAGTTAAGTAGCTTGCTTACAATCACAATGTTTGAGGATGCATTTGAATGAATTCAGATCTTCCAATCTCCAGGCACAGTGCTCCAGCAAGGTCTATGTGCCTGAAATTATTTCACTTAAAATTATGTACCCAAGGCAGCTGGGTAGCTCAGTGGATTGAAAACCAAGCCTAGAGATGGGAGGTCCTAGGTTCAAATCCGACCTCAGATACTTAGCAGCTGTGTGACCCCAGACAAGTCACTTAACCCCATTACCTAGCTTTTACCTCTCTTCTGCCAAGGAACCAATACATTCTAATACAAAAGGTAAGGGTTTAAAAAAAAATCATGTGCCATGCTATCTCAACATTCCAAACTAATTGTTTTCTTGGTGGTCAAGTATAGAATTCGTGTAATAAACAACTATTCTTTCAAAGAGAAAAAGCACCTCCCTTCTTTTTTAAAGAGGTGGGAGGGTATGACTGTGGAATTACTGTATATACAGCTAGTGCTGGTCATGTTCAGTGAAATGCTTCACAAACTCTAAAACACCTTTTTATAAATGTTATTATTATTCTCTCTACATTCACTCTCTTGGTGATCTCATCAGCTCCAGCAGAATCAGCTCTCATTTCTATGTAAATGACTTCCTAGGTCTACAAATCCAGACCTAGCTTGGCATGTTAAACTCCACACATGCAAAACTGAACTTTTCACACAAATTCTTCCTTCTTCCTAACTTCCAGGTTTCTGTTCAGAAAAGCAGTAGCATCCTTCCAATCACCCTGGTCCACATGTTTGAAATTATCTTCAATTAGTCCCTCAATCACTTTTTACCTACTTATCTCCCAACTTCAGGTGAAAAGAGCAGGAAGACCTTGCTCTAACTGTGACCTTAAGTCTTCCATCTCTGGCTGCTAATCTGATCTCCAGTCTGTGATGTGAAGAACCTCTGATTAAAAGATTCCTTTGATCTCAGTCCTTCCATCTCCTGCTACCCTTGTCTCTTAAGGAAAGAGGAAAAGTTGATGGGGAGCAGGACTTTCATCATCTTCTACTAATCTGCTGCTTAATCTCCAACCTTCAGATGGAAGAGGACCCCACCACCAGACCATCTGGCCATGTGCCTTCCATCTCATACTATATACCTGTCTTCTGCCCGATACGCCTCTGGGAAGAGGGGTGGCACCTTCCCCTGAACGATGAACATTCTCTCACCTGGTCATTCCCTACACATCACAATGTTTTTCAAACCCTGTCAGTCATTATCCAAACCTCATTCTCCCTCCTCCACTACCCAATTCCTTATCTCTAGCCCCTTCAACTCTCCCATCCCCAAGTCCCAGTCAAACACCACCAACCATCTTCTTTTGGAACACCTGGTCCATAAGGAACTCGACTTCCTTCATCCCAGATCTTTTCTTCTTCCATTTTTTCTAGCAATCACAGAAACCTGGCTTCCAACCACCATATAGTCTCCCTCCCAATGGTAGCTGCACTTTCACTCATTCTTTTTGGCTCACTGGTCAAGGTGGAAGAGCTAGAACACTTCTTGTTCTCCAATGCCACTTCCAAATTCTTCCCCTACCTCCATCACTCAATAATCTTCTCTCCTTTGAGGATCATACAATCCATATCAATCATCCAATCAAAATTCTGATAGCTGATGGTTACAGACTTGCAAATCACTTCTCTTCTTCCTCAACAAATTTGATACTTGACTCATAATTTTTCTCTCTTCTCCAACTCCTATTCTTCTAGTAGGGGACTTCAACATAAATAATGACTTTTCTTCAAACACCCTAAACCACTCAGTTCCTCAATTTATTCACTTCTCATTACCTATTCCTCCACCTCAACTCAGCCACACACAAAGTTGATCATATCCTTGATCTTGCCATCAACCACAAATGTACCACCCTCATATTCAATAATTCTGAAATCTAACCATAATCTATTGGTTTTCCACCTCTCTCTCAGCCTTCCTTTACAAAACCCAATTAATGGTTCCCACAGAGGCCTCAACCCTCAACCCCTCAGTTCTCTCCCAAGTCACCTCCCCAGCACTAACCAATCTCTCCTTTTTTCCTCATCTTGACTCATTAGTGAACCAGTTCAAATCTACCCTGTCTTCTTCTCTTGAGTCCCTGGTCCCCTTAATTATGCCTTGCCAAACCTCAGCCATGGATCACCCAATATTCAGCATATTCACTCCTACACACATGCAGCTGAAAGAAGTTGAAGAAAATCACACAACCTTCTGATTGAAACCACTACACATTTATATTACACAATCTCAACTAAATTCTCACTGCTGCTAAGCAATGCGTCTTCCTAGGCAAAAATCTCCTGTATATCAACTCATCATACTGTCCACACCAGCTCTTCAAAACCTTTTCATCCCTTCCATACATCCCCTTTCCCACCACCCTCTCAACAGAGAACTTTGCTTCACATTTTATGGGGGGAAAAAATGAAGCCAATTGAGTACCAATACCAATCCAATGGCCTTTTCCTCAATCTTCATTCTTCCTGGCTTCTCTGCAGTCATGATACTGTTGATTACCCTCTTCTCCTTGATATTCTCTTCTTTCTAGATTTTTGGGGCACTATTTACCCCTGCTTCTCTTCCTGTCTATCAAACCATTCCTCAATCTTCTTTACTGGAATCTCATCCAGGTCATGCCCCTCCAACCATAGGTATCCCACAACAGGACTCTGTACTGAGCCCCTTCTCTTCTCCCACTAAACTCTCTCTATTTAGTGAGCTCATTCGTTCCCATAAATATAATTACCATCTTTATGCTACTATTTCTGAAATCTATCTGTCCTGCTTCTTACTTATCTGCTGCCCTCCAGTCTCACAACTCCAACTGGACTTGGAGTCAGGAAGACCTGGGTAAATATCCTGCTTCAGACATTTACTAACTATGTATCCCATTGATTGATTTGTGCCTCAGTTTCCTCATCTATAAAATGGAGATAATAGTACCCACCTCTCCGGTATGAAATAACAAATATAAGGTCAGTCTTAAAGTGCTTTGCAAATCTTGAAATTCTACACAAATGTAGGCTATATGTGGCTATTATCATTGCCAGAGAGATTTTTTTTTCTAAAAATAATTGGGAGCCATTCTTAAGTCAGAGTAGTAACATTGTTAAACCTGCCCTTTAGTAATATTGATTTGGTAGCTTGTAGGAGGGGGTGGGAGGCAAGAAACAGATTGGCTAGGAGAGAGATGGAATATAGGAAGGTTAGGAGGTTATTACAATAGCCCAAACGAGTTGATGAATGCCTAAACTAGAATGATTAGGGGCTGAGTGGGAAAAAGAGATTGAATATGAGGATGTCATGCTAGAAGATCTGACACAACTTGGCAACCAACTGGATAGGAGGGTTAAGTCCAGTGCTCTTTTTTTTTTTTTTTTAATAAAAACCCTTACTCTTCCTATTAGAATCAGTACTGTGTATTGGTTCCAAGGCAGAAGAGTAGTAAGGACTAGGTAATGGGGGTTAAGTGACTTGCCCAGGATCACACAGCTGGGGAATGTCTGAGGCCAGGTTTGAACCTAGGATCCAGTGCTCCTTACACCACCTACCTACCTAGCTGGCAATTAAAGCCTTTCACAACCTAATTCCAATGATCTTTTCTGGATATTTTACCACATATAATAACCTCTTCTCCTTTGAGATTTAATACAAATTTACTATCCTATTAAGATTTTGGTAGCTAGCATATACCAACCACCAGGATATTCTAGTTCACTTCCTTAAGTTCAGGGTCTAGGCTCAAAGTATTTCTCAACTTCAATGCCTAACCTCATTCCTAATGATACTCTCTCAAATACCTTAATTTCCCAGTTTCTCAACAGGCTCATTTTCCATGATACCTCTCCACTCCATCTCAGAAATGGGCATACTCATGGTCTTGCCATCATGTACAAGTGTTTGCTTCCATTTCATTAATTCTGAAATGTCTTTATTTGATCATTATTTATCATTACAACCTTCCCTCTCCTTTCTGATTTCTAACTGTTCTACATCTTCATGGAGAGCTCCAAACCCTCTGCCCTTTAGTTCTTTCCCAGGTCATCATCCATATATCACTGGTTCCACTCTCCTTCCTTTCCTAGATTGATTCCTGGATGGATTAGTTCAACTCTCTACTATTTGCACTCAGATCCTTTGCCCAATCATTTATTACACCTTGCTGAGTCCCAGCATTCAAAACTAGTTAGGTGCCACTGAAATGAGCTCAATGAGATAATGAAATAAACCAAGAAAACTTTCTAGCTGGGTTCTCCTCCTTGGCATCTCTCTACCTTCAGAGAATGTGGATTACCCTCTTCTCCTGAATGCTCTCTTTGGTTCTGAGCTCCTTCCCACTTCTCTTCTTACCTTTCTTACAGCTTTCTCCACCCACTAATTTATAGTTTCTCCCTGGTTGCAGACTTAGATTTCCTTCTTTTTTCCCTCAATATGATATAACTTAGTGGTCAGTTCCATTAGGTTCAATAACCAATTCTATGCAGAAAATTCTCAGATCTCTATATATGACCCTAACTTCTCCCCTAAGCTAATATCACATCACCCACTGCCTATTGAACATCTCTAGTTAGACATCCCTGAAATGGACATCTTGTGGACATCTCAAACACATATGCAAAATAGAACTGGTTATCTTTTTTTAAAACCCTTACTTTCCATCTTAGAATCTACTACTATATATTGGTTCTAAGGCAGAAGAGTGGTGGTAAGGGCTAGGCAATGGGAGTCAAGTGATTTGCTCAGGGTCACACAGCTAGGAAGTGTCTGAGATCAGATTTGAACCCAGGACCTCTCATCTCTGGGCCTGGCTCTCAATCCACTGAGCCACCCAGCTGCCCCCAGAACTGGTTCTCTTTGACCTTAAATGTTCCTTCCTCCTAACTTCCTTATTTTTGTGGAGGGTACCATCATTCTCTCCATCATCCAGGCTTGAAACTTTAATATCATCCCAGACTCCTCATTCACATTCACCCCATATCTAATCTGTTGCCAAGTTCTGTCATTTCAATTTTCATAGCATCTCTCAAATATACCCTTTCCTTGACTCTGACACTTCCACCCCCTGGTGTAGGCTCTCATCACCTCATGCCTGGATAATTACAATAGGCTGCCAGTGGGTCTCCTTGCTCCAAGTCTCTCTTCACTCTAGTCCATCCTCCACTCAGCTGCCAAATTAATTTTCCTGGCCATATTTCCTCCTCCCCAAGTCAATAAACTTCATTGACTGACTCCCTATTCCCTCTAAGACCAAAGATAAAATCCCGTTTAGCTTTTTAGCTCACAACCTGGTCCCTTCCTATCTTTCTAGTCCTCCTATACTTTATTCCCTCCACACACCCCAAGTTCCAGCTACAGTGACCTTCTTGCTGTCCTTCACATAGGATTCCCCATGTCCTGACTCTGTTTCCTTTCAACTGTCCCTCCTAACTGACATGCTCTCCCTCCTTTTGGTTTCCTTGAAGAATCAACTCAAATTCCATCTTCTGCAGGGGACCTTTCCTCCTCCCTCCCCCTGTTTAAGATTTCCTCCTAATTTAATTTAAAATTTTTAATTAAATAAATTTAAATTAAATAATTCTTTTAAACCCTTACCTTCTACCACAGTGATTCTAAGGCAGAAGATAAGGTTTGTTTGTTTTTTTAATTTCTATTCTATCAATACTATGTATTAGTTCTAAGGCAGAAGAGTGGTAAGGGCAAGGAAATGGGGGTTAAATGACTTGCTCAAGGTCACACAGCCAGGATGTATCTGAGGTCATATTTGAACCCAGGACCTCCCATCATTGGGCCTGACTCTCCATCCACTGAGCTACCCAGATGCCCCCCCTTAATTTAACCTATATACTATTTGCTTGTACATAGCTGCTTGCAGGCTATCTTCCCCTCTTAAGAACATAAGCCACTTAAGGATAAGGACTTTGTTTTTGCCTTTCATCCCATCCCAGCCCTTTGAACAGTGCCATGCAAATAGTAAGGACCTTACCAAGGATGGTCAATGGATGGACTCTTCCTCAAAAACTCATTATTGCAATGACACATGTAAAACCCAGTGAAATTGCTTGTTGGCTCCAGGATGGGGGAGGGAGAAGGAGAGGAAAAAAACATGATTCTTGTAACAATGGAAAAATATTCTTAATTAACTAAATAGATTTTTTTTTTAAAAAAAGAACTCATTATTGCACACAAATTGGCCTGACATCATGGTCTGTCTACCACCTCTGTGCATTGACATAAGCCATCCTCATGCCTCGAATGCTCTTCTGCCTTACTCGGTCCTCCAGGAGCTCCAGTTCCCTTCAGGGATCAATCCAAGGACCCCCTTCTACAAAAAGGCTTTTAGATTCTACTTTAGGGCAGTTAGGTGGTTCAGTGGAAAGAAATCCAGGCCTTGAGTCAGGAAGACTCCTCTTCCCAAGTTCAAATCTGGTCTCGGACACTTCCTAACTGGGTGACCCTGGGCAAGTCACTTAACTCCAATGACCTAGATCTTACCACTCTTCTGCCTTAGAACTAATAGTGAGTATCAATTCTAAGTCAGAAGGCAAGAGTTCTTTTTTTTAATTTCCCCATTTTGTTGCTTCTCCCCTCCTAATCATGTTGTATTTGTTTCATCTTGAGATCTAGATGTGTATTGTTTAAAAAAATGTTTTTTAATGGAAGGGAATCCCCGAGGAGGGAAGCTTGTACCCTGAGGTTTAGAGAGAGGAGAAGAAGAGAGGATCAATTTCACACACTCTTCAGTCTGGCACTTTTTCTTTAGTGCCAGCCTCTATCACAGTATGTGTATATTAGTTTGAATATACATGTGAAATAGGAATTCTGATTGTGTATTTGTACACGTGTAATGTAGATCCTAAGACATATGTGTATATATGCACACATACATGTATATGCATGTAGATAGTAATTAGGAAGGTGCTGCAGTAGATAGCGGCACTGGCCTACAGTCAAGAAGGTCAAATCCAGCCTTGCTTACTAGTCGTGGGACCCTGAAGTTACCTAATCTCTGTTTGCCTCAGTTTCTTCACCTGTGAAATAGGAATAATGGTAGTACCTACCTTTCAGAGTCCTTGTGAAGATCAAATGAAATTCTAGGGAGCAACTGGGTGGCTCAGTGGATAGAGAGCCAGGGCTAGAGATGGGAGGTCCTGGATTCCAATCAGATCTCAGACACTTCCTAGCTGGGTGACCCTGGGCAAGACATTTTATCCCTCATTGCCTAGCCCTTACCACCCTTCTGCCTTGAATCCAATACATAGCATGGATGCTAAGGCTGAAGCAGGATTTTTTTAACGAGATAATAATTGTAAAGGGCTATATAAACATTACCTACTTTGGTGATTAAATGTAATGATTAAATATTGATAATTAATATTAAATAATTCAATGTTAACTTTAGTTATTAAAGCACTTTGCAAGCTTTAAGATATGCTATAAATGTCCATTATTATATGTCATTTTCCCTTCATTCAGATCCATAAGAGGCAGAACCTAGGATCTTTGGTCTCTATTTCCATGCCAATAAATGGGCCATTAGGTACAATCTGTGATGTGCCCCCATATACCTATTTTTGGCTTCCCCTTCTATTGGCCTAGTCCTAGCTCTCTTCTAGAAATCCAATTCAGTAAGCATTTATTAAGCCCCTATTCTGGGCCAATCACTAACAGGCAATGGAGATATAAAGACAAAGTAAAACATTCCCTTTCCTTAAGGAGCTTACACTTTTAAGATAGATTCCATGGATTCAGGGCTCATCATCTATTTGGTCCTGATTAAGGGTCCCATACTACACAACTTTAGGATCTGTCAGCTGTATAACTCGAGGGTTATGTATAGACCCCCTGATCTCAACCCCTTAGAATTCCTCCCAAGGATATCTGGGATTTTCCATTTTCTTTTTTCCTTTTCTTTTTTTTTACCATTTTTCTCCTTTCTTCTCTCCTTTCTCTCATAGCAGCCATAAGGCTCTTAGCTGACTCTTCACTTCCTTCCTCTTCCCCTCCCAGAATGTATACATATGCAGTATTTTACTTTACAAGGGCCTTATTTCCTTCCTCCCAGCCACCCCACACTTCAGAGGGTCCTGGAGACACCTGGTTAAAAAAACTGAACGAGAAAAAAAAGAAACAAAGAAAGGGAGGGAGGGAGGGAGGTCTGATACAGTTGGAGATGCTCTTTCCAGATTGAATCATCTTTCTTCTAGGAAGCTAGCCAATCATTTCATAAGTGACAGCTGAGAGGTAAACAGCTCACTCACCAAACAAACATACATGTCCCCTCATAAGATCATAGAAGAGGCTAGCAAATCCAATTCTTCTTTTTGCAGAATTGGAAATCAAAGCTGAGAGGGGCTAAATGGCTTTTGCCCAAGTGACATAGCTAATAAACACCTCAGGAGGGATTGGAATTCAGGTCTTCCCAACTCCTTGACCTGAACTCTACAAAGTGAACTATGCAGCTGTATTTAAGGCACCTGTCCAGTCTAGAGAAAGTGCCTTTAGCTGAAAAATAGTAAATAACTCAATTTCTCTTTCTTTCAGACCAATGTTTTCTGGAGAACAGTCTCCACATCAAGCCACTATCTTTTCTTCGCGTTGTCAAGCACCTACTGTTTTGTGTAATAACATTAGGATGTGTGTAAACACCAGTAAGCCTTCTTACTTCCTTTTTCCAAGTACCAGAGTTCTCCTTAGCCTCTTATTGCTTATGGAGTCTTATTGCTATGTACTTATTTAGATACTCAACAATGAGGAAAGTATGGTTAAGATGATATACGGCAGATTTTCTAAATTCTAGCATATTGTTGCATTATAAAGATATATATTTACCTTTGAGTGAAGTTTGTTGCCCTTCTTCCCAACTCTTTCAGTGGAGAGATGACTAATATACATAATGGAATATAACATATAGTATGTATCCACACCATAGGTATAAAAATGTAATACGATACAATATAATATACAACAGGGAACAACATGGTGTAATAGAAAGACCACAGTGACTGGGATCAGGTAGAACAGGGCTGCCTCACCCCACATCTCTGTCCTGGGCACTCTCTTCTCTCTCTGCTCCCTGGATGATATCATCAGCTCTATGAAGATGACTCTCAGGTGTGTGTATATCCAGTCTCTTATTCCTCCATTCCATGGTCACGAACTGCTGCCCATGGGAGATGTCCATCTAGATTACCAATCTCAAACTTGACACACATTCAAAACAAAACTTACCTTTGGTCCATTCCTAGTCCAAATTTCCCTATTTCTGCTACTATCTTTCAGGTCGTCCAGAGCTCACAGATTTAGAGAAGGAAGAGTTCTTAAGAGGTCAGTTGAGCCAAGCCCCTCATTTCCCAAATAAGGACCCAAAGAGGCTATTAGATCCTGTAGGTTGAAAATAACTAGGGTCAGGATCTCTGGCTCTTTTCATGATCTCTCACCTCCCACCCTCATCCAATCAACTGTCAAGTCTCATCCACGATTGATTGAATCTGAATCTGTTCCCAATTAAAAACATTTAGCAGTCCTGCTACACTGAAGATAAAACACAAACTCCTTATTTCAACTCTGAAAAGTCCTTGAAAATTAGTCCAATCATTATGGAAAACAATTTGCAGTTATTCAAATAAAGTGATGAAAATGTGCATACCCTTTAACCTGGAGATTCTACTACCAGCTAGCTATATACCACAAGGAGGTCAATTATAAAAAGAAAGACCCCACATATGCCAGAATATATAGCAGCCATTTTTGTGGTAGCAAAAAAAGTTGATGCACATCAATTGGAAAAGGCTAAATAAATTGGAATACAAGAATGCAATAGAAAATTACTGACTTGTGAGAAAGGAAAACCAGTTGGCCTGGTGGATAGAGCACTGAACCTGGAGTCTAGAGATCTGAGTTCAAATACAGTCGCAGATAGTTACTAGTTATGTGACCCTGAGTGAGTCACTTAGACCCCTGTAAACTCAGCAAACTCTAATGGCTCCCTATCACCTCCAAGATTTTTTTTAAGTCTCTGTTTGGTTTTCAAGCCCGACACCCCCACCCCCAAGCTATCCTTCACCTACCTTTTTAGTCTTCTTAGATCTTATTCTCTGCCCATACTCTTCAATATTCCATTAACAAGATACTTACCTCCCAGCATTTTTTCTGACTGCCCCACATGCCTGGAATGTTCTTCCCTTCCTCACCTCTATCTACTGCCTTCCCTAGTTTCCTTCTAAATCCCAACTAAAATTCCATCTTCTACAGAAAAACCTTTCCCAACCCCTCTTCATGATAGTGCCTCTCCTTTCTTAATTATTCCCTGTTCATCCTATATATAGTTTGTTTGCCCATATTTGCTTGCTTGTAGTCTATCTATCCCATTAGATTATGAGCTCCCTTGGGGCAGGGACAGTCTTTTGTCTTTATTGGTATCTTCAAGATAATACCTGGCATATAGTAGACATTTAATAAATATTTATTGACTGACAACCTCAGTTTCTTCATCTGTAAAAAAAGAAAAGGAATAATTATCTCCCAGAGTTGCTATGAGACTAAAATGAGACAATATTTGGAAATGCTTTGCAAACCTTCAAGGGCTATCTATTATACAATGATTGTTATTATCATCATTATATGTTGACACCAGAGAAGCACAGAATGACTTTACATGACCTGATATAAAGTGTAGTAAGGAATAATATACACAATGAGGACAACTATTTAATGTTAAGAACTACTACCACAAAGAAAACTGAAAATGAATGTTGTAAAATTGCAAAGAATAAGCATGGCCCCAAAGAGAAGAAGAGGCGGCACATCATCTCGCTATTCTGTGTGAGTAACAGATATACATGGATGGGAAAAATTGCATAAATTTCCAACTTTTTCCAATATATTTCCAGTTTTTTTAGATGTTGTGATTGCCTATGTGGATTCCCACATACACACCTTTTTTTTCTTCTTTTTCTTTTAAAAAGAAATCTAGGGACAGCTGGGTAGCTTGAGAGCCAGGCCTAGAGATGGGAGGTCCTAGGTTCAAATTTGACTTCAGACACTTCCTAGCTGTGTGACCCTGGGCAAGTCACTTAACCCCCATTGCCTAGTCCTTACCACCCTTCTGTCTTGGAACCAATACAATTGGTTCCAAGATGGAAGGTAAGGGTTTTAAATTTAAAAAAAAGAAGAAGAAGAAAAAGAAATCTATTACATGGTATGGCTCCATAGGATGGAACATGAGAAGGGATACATTCAGGGAGAAATTCAGGCAAAAATATTAGTAGCATTTATATATGCACACACACACACACACATATATCTTTTTTAATCCTTCAAATCTGGCTTCATCCCACTCTCTTAAACGTTTTAATACTTCCCATTATTATCCTTTACTTATTCTCTGTTCTGGTCAAATTGGCCTATTTGCTGGCCCCCATATTCAGCATTTTATTTCCCAACTCTCCCTACTCTCTTCTTAAAATTCTTAGCTTCCTTCAAGGCTCAGCTCAGGCTCCAAATATCTCCTAAATATTACTTCTTTCTCCCTCTCCCAAGAGAATAAAAGCAAGCACTTCTTTTCTGTTTCTGCCTCTACCACCTAGAGAATAAGCATGGTACAGGGGACAAAGAGCTGGCCTGAGTCAGAAAAGCTTGAGACTCCCATTTCTCTGCTATGCAGGCAGCAGGCAGTATGACCCTGGAAAAGTCTTATAACCTCTCTCAATTGCTCTGGGCAACTGTCTAGGATTATAAAATGTCTACTGGATATTTACACTGTGCCACTGGGCATCTCAACAGGTCTAAAACTCATTATTTTTCTCCATCCCTACCCCACCCTTCTCACTTTCCCTATTTCCCTTGAGGTAACCATCCTTTGGGTTACCCAAATTTACAATGTCACAGCATAATGAATCTGGAGACTTCAAAAAATCATCTGGTCCAACCCTCACCCATTTTCCAGATGAGATTCAAAATGATGGCATGACTTGCTCAGAGTTACAGAGTCATAAGTGGTTGAGCCAGGACTGGAATTCAGATCCTGTCATTCTAATATAAGTGATCCCTCTTCTTTATCCCTCTCCCATATTAATTCATTTTCCAACTCTTGTTGTTCCATACTTAACTGCTTATCTTCACTCAAAAACAAATCCTCCACCCCAGTTCAGTCCCTCATACCTCTCCCCAGGACCATTTCAGTATCTTCCTAGCTGGTCTCCCTCCCTGAAATCTCTACCTTTTCCAATCCACCCTGCTCACAGTAGCCAAAATGGAACCCCCAAGGAAAAGCCACAACTCCAAATTGGAACCCTCTGTCCCCCATGTCAAGCCCTTCACAATCTGGCTCCAGCTGACTTTTCCAAACTTATGAGGCTTTATTCCTTTTCACCCAAAAAAGACCCATATGCCATCTCCAGTCCAAAACCAATAACTTTACTTCCCGTGTCCTTCCCTGATCACTGAGTGTCCCCCATGGTGGGAACTTCTCCTATCTCACCTCTCCTTCTTAAGAAATCTAGTCCCTTTCCAAACTCTGCTCAAGCCCCCACTTCGGCCTGAAATCTTTTCTGACACCCCACCCCCAGCTAATATGGTCCCAAATTATGGGGTGTTTAACTTTGTCAACAATTTATTTATTTCACTTGTGCCCGCAGCAGTGATCCTCAGGTAGAGCATAAGCTCCCTGAGGGCAAGGTCTAGTTATGAAATTGAATTGAATCCTAACCCTGAGCTTCAGTCTCCTTACTTACAAAATGGGTTAGCACTTGTGCTATTTACTTCATAGATTAATGGGAGGAAAGTAATTTGTAAACCTTGAAGACTATGAAGGCTGAGCTCCCATTAAAATGCAAGGAACCTTAGGCAAGTCACTTTTACTTCCGCAGGCCCCCCAGTTTCTGAATAAGTAAAATGAGGGGGGAAGGGGTTGGGGACTCTGGGTGCCCCCAAGCCATTCCAGCTGAAGAGTTAATATCCTTAAGTATTATTGGCCTGATTCATCAAATTACACATTCCCACTGGTCCCATGGTCCTTTATGTCCACTTGGACCAGAGATGGCTGAATATACAAGGATAGGAATATAAAATGGAACACAGAAATACAAAAACAATGTTAAGTAAAGTCAATTCTCTCTAATTTGAAAAAAAAATTTTTTTCTTGCCAAGAAATCTGGAAGATTGTTAGAAAAACTAAATAAAGAAGCTTTTCTGGTTTATAGAAAAATGCTGAGACAAAGTAATGGCTCAAATGAGATATATAAAGCATTTTGTAAACCTGAAGGAACTATATGCAAGTGCTGATTATTGTTGTCGTTATAGATATTGTGTTCTTTATATGGAACACTGCACCGAAATCCACTTTTCCAATTGGGACTAATCTTATTTTCTAGACGTTTTCCTCCAGACATCCCTCCTTAAATCCTCCCTCCCTTGGCACTGGCTGGTGCCGAGGCCTAGAATGCTCTCCCTCTTTGCTTCCAGGAATGCTACACCTTTCTTCAAAATTCATGGCTGTGGCCTAACACAAAGTCTTTCCCCATTCCCAGAGTTTAGTGCTCTCCTCCCACCTGCCCTCAAATCTGCATTTCTTTGGTATTACTTATTCTCTATTTACTTATCTGTGGACTGGTTGGTTTTCCTCCAGTAGGTAAGTTTCCCAAGAATGGGTCTACATAGTCTTTTTTTTTTTTTAAGTCACAAGTACTTCAAGCTGATTACTCCATGGAAGCCGGTGGATACTTAACAAAATGTTGATTGAATTGAGGGTTCGAGCAGTTTTGTGGGAGGAGGAAGAAACACCAAAATATATTCAAAATCAGCTCAGCCTAAAAAAGGGACTCACTTTGCAAATCATACATACCTGAAACCGGTTTACAAGCATATGTAAATCCTGCTTATCCCACCATCAAGGCCTTAGGCGAGTTTTTTTTCCGTATCCAAATTAGGAAATATTCCCAGTTAACTCAAAGCCACTTGACTTTTCAGTGGTATGTAAGAGATTAAAAAAAAAAAATCCCGGTTGGCTGTGCAAAAGCCCCTCTCGCTCCACACTCAAAATGTAGACCTAAGGCTCAGGGAAATGGACTGGGGTTCGTAATTATTTTAGGGGTGGCCATTGGGAAATGGAAAAAAAAAAGAAATAAAAGCGCTTAAAGAAGGACCCAGGAATTTAAATCAAGCCAAAATAAAAGTAGATCCTACAGGCAAAAAATAAATGGGCGTAGTAGAGGAAAGGGAAGCAGGATTATCATAAAGACAAAAGCCGGAGTGCTGGAGAGATTGTCGCACTCAATGATATTAGCATTCAAATGGGTCCTGGGGGACGGAGAGGCCAATTCCTCCTAGGGGCGAGCTGGGTGGGGAAGCTGCAGTCGAATTTGCACCTTTTTTACTTTCATTGTTTAAATAGAGAAGGTCTTCTGCCCGGCTGGATAAACAGGCCACAGCAAAGGTTAAATATGCTTTGTGAGAGCAAAAGCAAATAACCCACAAAGGCCATCAAGTTGTGAAATTGCCTGCTTTCAGGCCTGGATTTTTCCGGGAGTGCCGGCTTATCTACTGTATCCTATTTAACTCCCAGCTCCGACGGGGACTAGGAACCTGTCTCCCTTGAATTAAAAACTGTAAAGCCAAAAGATATTGTTTGAAAAGCTGATGTCTTTATGCGCTGGAAGCTTCAAGGGCACGCACAGTGGTGTCAAGTCAGAGGATAGAAATGCCGACAAATGGCATTCTATGCTCTGGTGGAGAAACTTACCTACGTGGGGCACTTCAGTGAGGCCTGTTATTATATTTGTAGATGCTAAATGCTATAGGTAGAGAGTGGGCTCCACTGCACATTTTTTGTCTTAAAGAAATCAAAGCTTTAATTAACCAATTAATTAGGGCAGGGCCACAACTGTACCTCCAAAAAAGGTGGGGAGGGGTCCCGCATCTTCCGGGTCAAATTCCAACATTTTGACAACATGAAATTGGGGGAATCCAGTACTACATCCAAAGATTTAATACACAAATATAGCAGCTCATTTGTTATTCATTTTCAGCACGTGTAAAGTCACAGCTAATGTATTCTCTTCATCTGTCAACCTAGCAGGCAGGAATAATCCCAATTCTCATTTTACACTCCAACAACAAATTATAAGCAAGTTGATTTTTTAATCAGTGAATGGAATTTCTGCACTAGAAAATTCCCCACACCAATGAAATTTAAAGTTACAGAAGCCTCCCCAAAGAGACAAATCAGGTTTAAAAAGACTAGAAACCATACACTTAGAAAGGCACAAAAGTCCTTGGAATATACTCCCTCCTCACCTTTGCCTCTTAAAATCTCTAGTTTCCTTTATGAGAAGACAAACCTTCACCTCTTTTGAGGAGGAAGGATTGAGAACCAGGCCCAGAGACTGGAGGTCCTGGGTTCAAATTTGATCTCAGACACTTCTGAGCTGTGTGACTCTGGGCAAGTCATTTTACTCCCATTGCCTAGCCCTTACCCCACTTCTGCCTTGGAACCAATATCCAATATTGATTCTAAGATAGAAAGTAAGAGGACTTTTTTTTCCTTTTATTATGTGGGATTGGGAAAGGTAAATAGATTTAAGAACAAAGTGTATCCACAAAAATCTATTTAAATAAAATATTAGCTCAAGCACCATCTTCTAAATGGCTTATTCTGATTCCTCCCAATTGCTAGTCTCACCTCCACATGCAATACCTTGTATTTATTTTTCAGATATTTTATATATTTTAAAATGATTATAAATTGAGGAATTTCTCACCCTCCATTCCTGGAGAGCTCAAGGAAAATCTCACCCAATGGGGATCCATAAGACTAGTGGTTAAACCAAGTACCCAAACTGAAGGGAAGAAAAATCTAAAGGGAGAGTTCTAAGAGACAGCAAACTCTTCCATATCTATAGATTTGGTTTATATAATGGTTTTTTGGGCCTGCTTAGAGTACATTGACAATCAGCAGCATTTTGTTTCATTTTAACTGGACCAGTGCAGTACTGTTTTGCCATAGAGGTGTGAAAATATTTGATAATTATGAATTAAGATACAGTATCCAGAGAATTTTAATATTATGAGGGAAGCTAATTATTAGACTTCCCAAAATGGAAGGCTCAAAACTGCTCACTCAATTTATTAGGGCAGCTGAAAAGCCCCTGAAAGAGAAAATAAGGTTCTCATTTAGTTATCCTATATATTTCTAAAATGATTATTTTTCTCCCTTCAACCAAAATCCCACCCTCTACTTAAAGCCTTTGCTTTTGTCTTCTCCTTGTATCCAATTGTTCAGGACCCCATTTGGGGTTTTCTTGGCAAAGATATTGGAGTGGTTTTCCATTTCCTTTTCCAGCTCATTTTACAGATGAGGAAACTAAGAGGTCAATGACTTGCCTAGGGTCCTGAAGTTTTGAGGCCAGATTTGAATTTAGGAAGTCTAACTCTAGGACTAGTACTCTATTCACTAAACCACCTGGATGTCTTTGCTAATCCCTTTTAATTCTAGGGCTTTCCCACTTTTGATTATTTCCTATTTGTGTCCTCTATAGTTTACTTCTTATATAGTTGTTTACATGTTCTCTCCCCTGTTGCACAGTAAGCTTCTTGTGGTCAGGTACTGTCTTTTTCCTACTTTTGTGTCTCCAGTGCTTAGTACTAGGACTGGCCCAATGTAGATACTTAATAAATGTTTACTGAATTGAATTGAATCTTCCCAAAATAGCCTCTTGGGGGCTGGAGTGACTTGGCCTGTGGTAGGAGTTTAATAAATGCTTGATTGGCACAACATTTATATTTTATGAACATTAGTGCCTTTCGACAACAAAAGCCCCAAATACTTGCATGCAATAGCTACCAATATTTTATTAATAGTATGGCAGCTAAGCCTCATGCTCAAACTCTCCCAATGATAGGAAAATGAAATCTTTTTGGTCAAGAGCCTAAGAGCAGACTGATTCTAAGAAAATCTACAATCATTTTTTGTTTGTTTGTTTTTTAATGAAAAATTAGGATTTATGATCTAACAAAGGATTTTACTTTTCAAAGCATCCTCCTCATCTCAGATATCCTCTCCCTCTTCAAATTGTCTTTCTCTTTAAAATCAGTGGTGGGGCAATTCTATAGTTCAGTGGATAGAGAGCCAGGCCTTGAGACAGGGGGTCCTGGGTTGAAATCTGGATGTGTGACCTTGGCAAGTCACTTAGCCCCCATTGCCTAGCCCTTACGGCACTTTTGCCTTCGAACCAATACACAGTATTAATTCTAAGACAGAAAGTAAGGGTTTAAAAAAAAATCATTGTAAATGTGGAATACCCCCAGTAGAAGAAGATAAGCAACTTGAGGGAATGGGCTCCTTGTCAGAGAGGCTTTGCAACCTCAGTCACTTAACAGTGGTTCCCAAATAATAGAAGCTTAATAAAGCCTCTGTAAATGGCAGAATGAACCAGTTCTTTGTTTTTTTGGAAGGAGTCAACTCAGGAACATCTGGTAAATTTTTGTATAGGTGGGTAACAACGCCTCAAATCTGATGGTCAAAGATCCTGGACACTTTAATTTGCTATTGTGAAAATTGCCTGAAAGTGTCCCAAGGCAGTTAATTAATTGAAGTTTGAAATCTTTCAATCCAATCTGACTAGCCTTTATTGAGGACCTACAAAAAGCAAGATAAAGTATTAGACCAAAAAGAAAAACCTGGCCTGCCTTCAAGATGCTTATAGTCTTCTAGGGAACATTCCAATGGGTTCTGAGAATTAAAGTGCTTAAAATCACTTTGTAAACTATTTTCACTTTGGCAAATAGGCCAGATGTTGTACCTAAAGAGGTAAAGAAAAGAAACCAGATAAAAGGAAAGTTCCTTTCCAGCAAATCTTTAACTCTTCAAAATAGGACTTTGTTATCTTCAAGAAAAGCAGTCTGAATCTGGGACTCTAAGAGATATTCTGCAGATCACATTAAACAATCTAAAACAAACAATACCTCTGAGCAAACACTGAAGCAGTATGGGAATTAGCAAATATATCAGGGGCAAGCCAAAAAAACCCTAAGACATCATGGAGGCACATGAAGGCTCCTAAAAGTCTTGGTAGGGTGGGATTAGGAAGAATTTAGTTACCTTTCCTAGTCTGGCAGGGAATGCTTCACGAAGGAAGTGAAATGTAAAGAAGACTCAGTGATTCATAAAGGACTTCATTACTTTTTTTGAAAGAGGAAGAAGCTATACCCACTCTCTTCAAAACCCCAATGTCAGTCTCAAATTATCATTAAAATCTCAATCTGCCGCCTCTGTGCTCACCACTCACAGATATTTACAGGGTTCTCACTATTTGCAACTGCTTTATGCTAAATAAGGGTTATATTAGTAGACCAGTCCACAAGAAACTTCAAGTATCCTCAAGGCAAATCTTGTCTTTCCCTTCTACTATATCACTTTGGAACTACCCTTTTGAAGTCTGAGCAACCACTCCCACCCCACTTCAGATGCTCCAAGCATCCTCTGCAGCTGCCTGTATCTTCAAGACAAAGGTGGCTCCCACTGCCCACGCATCCTTCTCTTTCTCCAATTACCCTCTTCCCCCTTTCCCATATACATAGGCAGTCTAATATCCTGGGACAGTTCCTTTACATAAACCTTGTTCTTAGAATGAATGAATGAGAGGGAATACAAATGAGAAAGCATTTATTAGATGCTTACTATGTACCAAGCACTGTGCTGCCACTGGAGATACAAATAGAAAAAACAGGACAGATAGATTTTACATCTCAAACAGAATGTTTTGTAGATATCTTTGTTGTTGTTGATTGGTCATATCTAGCTTTTTGTGATTTCATTTGGGGCTTTTTTTTTTTTTGCAAAGCTAACGTGTCTAAATTTGAACTCATTACTTTCCCCACCACCACAACCCCCCTCTTCCTAAGGTACCACCATTTTCCCAGATACTCAAACTGGAAACCCAAGTGTCATCCTCTACCTCTCTCTCCACATATCCAATCAGTTATTTGCTCTCCCTATATCCAATCAATCATCTACTCCTTTCTCCCTTCATACCCTCTTCTCTCCTCTGACATTGCAGCTACCTTGTTACAGGTCTTCCCTGCCTCAAGGCTCTCGCCTCTCCATCTATCTTCCATTCTGCTGCCAAATTGATTTCCTAAAGTATAGGCAGATTTAAGTGTTTTCCTGTTACCTCCAAGATCAAAAATAACATCCTGTTTGGCTTTTAAAGCCCTTCACAATCCAGACCCTGCCAATTTTTAGGCTTCATTCACCCTTATTCCCCCCTACAAACTCAATAATCCAATGACACTGACCTCCTTGTTGTGCCTAAAATATTTCCTCTCTTGACTCCCAAGGGGCTTCATTGGCTGACCCTTGTGCCTAGAATTCTCTCCCTCCTCAGCTCCTCCTTCTGGCTTCCTGCTACTCTCATCTTTAAAAAAGTCTTTCCCAGTCCTCCTTAATCTTAGTACCTTCCCTCTGAGACAATTTCTAATAAGTGCATATATCTTACTTATACATAGTTATCTGATGCCTTCCCCTTAGATAGTGAGCTTTTGGGGAACAGGGACTGTTTTAGTTTTCTTTGGGGCCTTTCTTTGCATCCCCAGAAAGTAAAACGGTGCTTGGCACACCAGAAGGCACTTAATGCCAGATGACTAAGAGCCTGGTTTTGTATGGTCTCCATTGGACTAACTGGAGGGTTCTTAGAAGTCTCTAAAATTGGTTTGTTTGGTTTTTTTAAATATAATTGCATGTCAGTGTAACTGATTTCCTTTGTAATCCTCTGCATTTTATGAATTTTAACTGAGGGGTCCCTAGGCGTTACCCAGAAGGTTAAAAGTGTTCATGGCAACAAAAACATATTCCACAATTTTATACATTTCTACCCTGCTTTGCATGCACATTTTTCACCTTCAAATTCCTTCATTAAGTCTGTGTCTCCATTATATAGATGACAAAACAGAGGAATAGAGGAGCTATCTCAGTGGCACCTACCATTCAGTCAGGGGCAAGTAGTGTTCTTTTCCTAGCCCCATCTGACCTCCTTACTCAGATAGTTGGTTACAGAAGCCATTAAACTGATTAACAATAACACATGCAAAAAAGAGTTAAGGATTAACTGCTTCTCTGTTGACAAAGTCTGTTTTCAAATAAGACAAAAAAGTGTTTCTCTGATAGAAAGACAAGCTATAAAAGTTAAACTGCATTTGACCACTTATTTGCAGTTCCAACTCCTGATTGTGTTCATTAATTAAAAATAATAAATCATCCTCATCTATTGCTAAAATATTCTTAAACTGCTGTATGAAATACCAAAATAAATATTAGCAACAGCATATACAGATCAATCATTCTCTCTGACTCCACTACACTTGCCAAGGTCAGTATCTGGTATTCCTGAAATGTTCACCTGTAGAATGAATAGATGTTTTGTAAGGATTTTCAATTCAAACAGAAAAAAGGAAGAACGAAAATAAGAAACAATTAGCTATTCAATGATACTGAACCCATTCCAAGTATGAGTTCTCTTTGTTTATTTTTTTTTCTTACCCACCTTGGGACTATAAGCCATATAAAAATGGATCTTGTGTGAATTTTCTACATCCTTTCTGTAGACGTTAGTGGAGATGTTGATGTAAGCCTCAGCTTTTATTTTGCAGCCAGGGACAGGAACAGAGAGTTATCTATTCCACACTTTCAACTTGTTTTCTATCCCTCAAGACCCTTCAACTCACAACTAACAGGTAAGGAAAATGGCTTATGCCAATGATCCTGGAAAATCCATAAGCCAAAAACATTCCCAAACCTACACATGCATTCCAACCCAAAGATTCAATGGCACTGACCTTTTTGTTGATCCTTGAATAGGATACTCCATCTCCCAATTCCATAACTTTTCAAGACTACTTCCCATTCTGGGAATGCCCTCCCTCTTCACTTCAATCTTTTTGCTTTAACAGATTTCTCCAAGATTCATTTCTAAAAATTTATTTATTAATTTCTAATTCCACTTTCTGCAGGAAGTCTTTCCCAGTTGCCTCCAGCTAGTTCCCTCCTTCTTAGATTACCTCCCATTCACAATGTTTGTATGTACTTCTGTATATACATATATATATATTCATGTGCATATATATGTATATCTTATATGTTAATATAGTTTGCATGTTGTGTCCCCTTTTTGAACATGAGCATCTTTGAGGGCAAGGTCTGTGTTCTTGTCTTTATTTACATCACTAGCATTTAACACAGTGCTTGGTGTTCAACAAATGCTTGAAGAGGAGGAAGAGGAAGATGATTGTGGTAGTGGTGATAGCCACATGCAGAAGCTCCAGCGCTCTTACCTCTGCCTTCTGGTTTCCCAAGCCACCTTCAAGACTCAGCTCTAATCTCGTCATCTTCCAGAGGTCTTTCCCAGTCTTTCCAACACCCCTTGATCCCTCCCCTGCCTTCCCTGTGTGGGATTACTTCTTTTTACTTTGCATGCATCTTGCATATATATATATATATATATATATATATATATATATATATATATATATATATATAGTTGCATGTAGTCTCCCTATTGGAATGTGAGAACCTTTGAGGCAAAGATGGTGTTTTTACCTTTATTTGTAATCCTACTGAAAGAGTAAGCATTTAATAGATGCTTTCTGATGATGAAAATCAGTCAAGTTGAAAATTTTCTAGCAATTGGAGATTAATTAACCTTTTTTAATCGAGAAGATTCTTCCTTCCTTCCTCCTGGGTTCTTTTTTTTTCAATCCAGATGCCTCCATAACCCAGTTAACTAAAGCAATCTTCTAGTATCCCTTTTTCAGAAGGACACAGAAAAACTATTTCTGAGATGATGGGAAGTGGGGAAAGAGGGCAGCAAATGATTGATCTTTGTATCCAAGTGATTAGCACAATGCCTAGCACATGGTAGGCACTTAATAGAGACTGGCTGAGACCAAAGGAACACCCCGGCACAGACACCTCAATCTTCCAGCACACTCAACCTGAAGTATTTCATAGTGAGGGTTTCACCGAGGTCCAGTGCAAGAACAACCATGTGCAAAAACAAAACAACAGCTGACATTTATATGGCTTTACATATATTATCCCAGTTAAGCCTCTCAACAGCTATGAGCTAAGTACCACAGGCATTCTCATTCCCATTTTACTGATGAGCAAACAGCTGAAAGAAGTCAAATCATTTGCCAATGGTCACTCAGCTGCTAAGGGTCAGAATTAAGATTCGAAGCCAGGACCCCCCAGATTTCCTGGTTTGGCACTGTCCACACTACAGAGACTCAGAGAGAAAGAGGGAAACTGCCCCAGAGTTGATGGTGAGGGGAGGCTAAATGATCCTAGATTGGAAACATTCCAGCAAGGGTTCTAGAGGTTCATGTTGAAGGTTGGTATTCTAGATGAAATGATAATTAGGGTCTTGGAGAGCTTTTGGTAACCAATCCTACACTTAGTGTCCAATATTTGCTTAGGACTTAGTGGCATAGAGTTGGTGCTTAATGTTTATTGAATATCCAAAATGCTGAATTGTGAGCAATAGGTCAGATGACAGCACAGAGTTTTTGTGTGTGTGTGTATGTATGTATGTATGTCAGAGGACTTGGATTCAAATCCCAGGATCAATTATCTGCATGACCTATGTCAAGTCCTTCTCTTGGGACTCAGTTTCCTTACCTATAAAATGAAGGAGGGTGGGGAGAGAATTGGACTGAATGGTCTCTCAGGTCACTTTTATCTCTTAAGTCTACAATCCTGAGACCCAATTAATATGGATGACTTCTTCCTTAATAGGTTTGATTTCTCCTTAATAGAGATTTAAAGAGGTTCTAGTTTGTAATTCTTAATCAGAGGTCTCTGAAATGCCACAGTTTCAGGAGTGAAAGTAGGCATATGACTATCTCAGATTTACCTTCCACATTCCTTTCCTAAAAGTGAGAATAGCATTGAAATCATGTCTAAAGGGTCCCAAGAGCCAACAGAAATCTTTCCCAGGATGTTACCAAAGGATAAAACACATGTATAAATATTTATTAATACATTGTGTGTGTATATATGTGTGTATATATATATGATATATATATCAGGTACTAAATAAATGTTGAATTAAGTGACTTCAATCAAATCATTTTAAGTCAAATGTAGTCTATAATATGACTAATAATTTAATTTCACCATTTCCTTCTGATAGGATGAGAATCTTTCCCACTCCTCCCAACCTCTGCAAATGAGTCTATCTTCTACTTATCAAATTGTTGTTAGGTAAAAAATGGTATTCTGAATAAAATATTGCTGACCTTCATATTTGAAGATGTTGCTGCTGACAGTGTTATTTCCTATGGTAGAATTCTTACTGTCAGCAAATAAATCCATGTTCAGTAAATTCAAGATTGGTTCCACAGATCTGGTCAGCTCCTTCCTGTCCCTGAAGAGTTGCCCCAATTATAATTTGCCTGTCAATTCTTAGTTTCTGTGCCAATGAGGAACAGGAGGAGCAGAGGTAAATGCCATTCCCAAGTAATCAAAATTACTCATTTTAATGACTAACTTTCATCACTGGGACCACTAATAAGAAATGAAAAGTTACTTAGGCTCCATCTCACTCTTTTTTTTTAATATTCTGGTAAAAACTCTAATAAGTAAGAGACAAGAAGAAAGAAGGGAAAAGAGTAGGTAGTGGATTTGAGGTCCAAGGATCGAGGTACAAATCCCAACTCAACTCTGACACTTACTACCTGTAATGATGTCACCTTCAGAAAGCACATTCTACCTTGGAAGAAGTAGACCAACCTAGAGCTTCACTCCCCATCTTTGTGACTTCCCAGACCATAACTCCCTTCCCTGGTCACCTCCATTAGATTGTGAGATCATCGAAGGCAGGAGGTTCGTCTTTGTGTCCTCAGACCTTAGAACCACGCTTGACACATGAGTACTTAAAAAGTGCTTTTCACTCCTTCAAATTATTTTACCTCTCTGGGACTTAGCTTCCTCCTCTGCAGTATGAGAGGATTTGTTTAGATGACCCCTGAAGTCTTTTTCTAAACAGTCAATCAACAGTTATTTATTAAGCATCTACATGTAATAGGCACAAGTGATACAAGCACAAAGAATGAAATAACCCCTCTTGAAAGGATTTAACATTGGAAAAGTATGTGTGTGTAAATATACCCATATAAATATATATATGATATATAGCAAATGTATATACTAAGATTTTTAGGACACCTGCTATATATTATCTATACCTATATTTTATATCCACACATTTACATATTTGTGTACATATATGTATAAAAATGCACAAGGTATGCAAAAGAATACATATGTATATTATATAAACATGTATATATAGATACAAATACATGAGGAGTTCTGACCTTTGACTACATGGTAAAATATCACTGCCAAAAGAAATAAGATCTTGGAAGTTATTTAGAAATTAGACATCAGTCCAAACTTAGCAAAACTAATACTGTCATCACTTAGTGTGTCTTACGGTCAGGCCACCATTCTCATTCAGCAAAGTCTAAGTAACAAAAGTAAGCAGAAAAAACTGAACTGAGTAAAGAACTTCTTTCTCTTGCTAGCATGGGAATAATAATGTGCTTGATAAAAATAGAAGCCTTTCAGATTCAACTTCCTTTACAACCATGACTAGTGCTTCAAAAATTCAATTTACCATTAAAAAAATTTTTGGATTATTTTTTTATCTTGGAATCTGACATGTAAGAGAACACACTGGAGTATGGCTTAAGAGCATAGCAATTCTATACTGTCCCCTCCACTAGAAGTCAACTCATAAACATTTATTGAGTACCTGCTATGTGCAGGATCCAATGGGGCCACAAGGATGAAAAAAATAACCAAATCTCTACTCTCAAGGAGCTTACACCCTAATGGGACTGGTGGAGGCTAAAAATGATAGGAAACACACAACTATGATCCTGAACTGCTACACTTCTTTGGAAGCCTCCATTGTGTCCCCAGGAATCTCATCCTTCTGCAAGACAGCCTTAGCATTCCTCTTCATCGGTCCCTTCTGCCTTTCTCATTGGAGGGCAGAATGATGATCTCTTCCCCACATATCCATTTAAGAAGGATGTTCAGATCTGCCATCTCTTCATTTCCGAAGCAGCTGTATCCCCTCAGATTTTTCCATCATACTCCTCACCCAGGTACCTCTTTCCCTTCTCCCTTTCCCAACCTTTCCAAAGCCATTCCACTACTCCAACAAGGAAGCTAGGTACCTTCTTCCCTTCTCCCCTTTTTGCTTTCTTTTTAGTGTTGTCTTCTAAGCTCCTTGAAGGCAGGGATTTTCTTTTATATATTTTTGCCTAGCACTTAGTAAGTGCTTAATAAATGTGTATTGACTAATGACATGAGGCTGGGCATTTAAGCATTTAACCTACTATGAGGAGGGACAGTGGCATCATGACTAAGAAGATGACATAGGAAACAGGAAGACTTCTTGACACATAATGGTTATGAGATACCTAACCTCTTAGTGCTCTAGATAACCAAGACAACATTTCAGGGAACATCTTGACTTGCATTGGCAGGAGTTTCCTCACCTAGCAGCTCCTTAAAGCTATGAAATCACAGATCTGTTCCTTATTCTTTATATCCAGACACTGTGCTATACTGGGATTATAAAGACAAAAAATGAAATAATCCATGTTTATAAGGAATTCATACTCTGATGTATAGGGTGTACCCCTGGGGTAAAAAAGATGAGGAAGGAGAGAGGAAAAGAATATAAGTGTAAATAATATGATATAGATTTATTCCCTTTTGATTTTACAAATTAGGAATTTGGAGGACCAAAATATGAATTGTCTCTATTGCTAAGTACTTCCAAAGATAGCATAAAAAAGGAAAGAATCTCTTGATTATACTAGAATATACTTTTTTTTCACATGAAAAGAGACAGATGTTTGGGCTGTTTTATTCAAGTTAAAAAAAAAACTTCAAGGTAAGTCCTATAAATCAAAAAGGTGATTGGTATTTGAAATTCTTGTTATAGATTCTGGATATTCCAAACTTAGTTTAAATCAATCTTTCCAAAGCAATTCCACTATTCCAACAAGGAAGTCAAGTATAGAGTACTATTTTTCCCCATTAATGCTAACTGTGCCAATAGATTATTATGCCTATTGAATGCTTTTGTCCAGAATTCTTCAAAGAGGAGAGAATTTTCTAATTTCTACAGGACTTTCTTTTATTTATAAAGCTCTTCCCTAGACTATCATACCTATGTTGTTCAAAAATTGTAAAGACCTTGGGTCAAGGAAACACTGGCGTTAGCGTTCGACAGAAAATGGGCTTCTCCACACTAAAATGGCCACTTAAGCAAGAATGTGAAAATGATTTATCTCACAATGTTTAAAGTTGGAGCTTCACCTCAGCTATGTCATGACTGCACAATCAGTCAGGCACAAGTCATTCTATACTTCTAAACAAAGAAAACCATACTAATCACTAAAATAAATCAGGCTTTAAAGTGATGTCGGAATTACCTTAATAAAAGTTAAAGGGCTTAACTTCCAAAGTATAAAAAAAAAATCATTTTCAAAAGTAATGTTTACTAAGTATATTGAAATAGCAGAACCTAAAATAGAACTATTTATTTTATTTAAAATCTGTCCAGTAAAATGGTCATTTATGTTTAAGTTGAGATTTTGATATCACATGTGTAATAGTTGGAAAGAATAAGAATCAAGTATTATCTAATTTTTCCTATAAAATGAGAGTATGTCAACAATGTCTTTTCACCCACAAGTCAGAGAAAGAACTGTCCACCCTCAATGAACATGTGCTAACATCACCATAAACTTAGTAAAATCATATACCTTAAATTTTCCAGAGCAAGGGGAAGAAAAGGAACTTTATAGTTTTGTTTTGCTTCAGAGAATGCAATTCTAAAGAAGCTTTGTGATGAGAACATTCTTTGTCATATCATATGTTCTACTTTGGATTCAGAAAATAAGATCACCAAATACCCTTTGAGGCCAAGGGACATATCTTTGTATCACTGCCATTGTCTAGCTTGGTACCATTCATATGGTAGGTCTATATTGGATATTTTTCAAGATGAATGATGCACTTGTATATTTAACATAATACATTTGGAATTTCACTCATTAGAAGTCACTACTTTGTTTTTTTATAATGCTATTTTTTGTCACAGATAGCTTTGAAATTTATCCTTCATTCATAGTCATTACATAATCTCCCATTCTTGAACTTTTAAAAAGTATGTGGTTTTTAAAAAAATTTAATTTATTTTTCTATTTGAAATATAGTGATATATGGTATAAGGTACAAATCTAAACCTATTTCCTGCCAGACTGCTATCCAGTTTTCTGAGCAATTCTTGCTGTATGAAGAATTATTTCTGTAGTACTTTGTGCTTAGGGATTAATTGAAGACAACATTACAATATATATTTCCATCAAAGTCTTGATGGTTATAGGCTATAGATTTAGAGCTAGCCAGAAGAGAACTTGGAGCTTATCTACTCCAAACCATTCATTTTATGGGTGAGCAAACTGAGGCACAAAGATTTAGAAATTTGTGCAGTGTATATCAAAAAGCCAGTAAAGTGTTTGAAGTGAGATTTGAACTCAGGTTTTCCTAACTTCAAAGATAAAGTCCTTCACAACCAGGTCCCTTCTGATCTTTCCAGGCTTCTTATACCTTTCTCCTTCCACTTGCTCTGCAATTCAGTGACCCTGGTTTCTTTGCTGTTTTCCAAACAAGACACTCCATCCCTTGAATGAACATCTTTTGCTCTGGCTGCCTTCCATGCCTGGAATTCTTTCCTTTCTCGCTTCTGCCTCCTAGCTTCCTTGGCCTTCAAGTCTTAACTAAAAATTCACTTTGTGTTAAGAAAATTTTCCCATTCCTCCTTAACATTAGTGCCTTCATTCAAAAACTACTCAGTAAATCTTCTATATATCTTGTTTGTACATAATTGCTTGCATGTTGTTTCCCCCATAATACTATGAACTTTTGGGGACAGGAACTGTTTTTTTGCCATTCATTGTGTTTCAGTACAGCACCTGGTAGAGAGTAGGCATTCCTTGGCTGAATGACTAAATTGTCACATAAAAATCCATTCTAAATAGTTTTGCACAATTAAGACAGAGCTAGAATAGGGAAATGCATGGATTAGGGGGGGAAATCCTGGCACAAAAGATCTCTACTGAAAATCTTACATCTAAAATTACATAGCACGGGCACGAATCATTGCCATTCCCCCAAAAGATAAGTAATTGAAGGCTATAAATAAGCAATTCTTAAAATCCAAACATCAATATAGATCTTAAAAAGGTAGTCACAATCTCTAATACTCTGAGCAATTCAAATTAAAACAACTCTCAGATGTCAAAATTCAATGCTGAGGACAAGAGAAAATAGTTCTACTAATTTCCTACTGTTGGAAGTTGTATATTAGTTTAATTGTCTTGGTAAATGGGATTATGCAAGTTACAAAACTATCCATACTATACTCTGATCCCAAAACCTTCTATTGGGTTTATGCCCCTAAGGAAATTATTAACCAGAAGAAACCTATTTATATAAAAATATTAATAGCACAAATTGTAATACTAGGGGGCAAAGGAAATGCATAGTTGGAATGGTTAAACAAAGTATGGAGTATGCATGAAATAGAATATTACAAAGAAAAAAGCACTCTGAAGAATTCAAAGAAATATGAAGACTTGCATGAAACAATACAGAGAAAAAAGCAGAACCAAAACATTGTTATTCAAACTATGTAAATAAAGCCTTTAAATGAAAAAACCCTTACATCAAAATGAGACAAATTTACTAATGTATATATTTACATATGAACAAATTTACTCATTTATAACCATGCCTATTCCTTCTTTCAAAAAATGAGAAACTTCTAAAGGGAAATGTTTTAAGTACTATCCAAAGCAACCTTTTATATAAATTGACTTATTGTTTTGGGGAAAATTTACATGATATACAAGAATAAAATTTATCAATAGTTTTAAAAATAAGAGTTCAAAAGAAAAGAATGATTCTCTGAACTTGGGCTCAAGTTGGGCTCCAGAAGATACATACAAACATAAACATCTGTCTGACACTTCAAGAATATATAGACCAGTCAAATGATCAACCAATAGGCATTTACTAAAAACGTATTACATGCCAGGCATTGTCAAAGCACAGGGGATACAAAGAGGTTTTTTTTTTTAAACCAACATATCCCACCTCCCCCAAACTCCCTATCCTCAAGGAACTTACATTCTAACTCTGGAAGACAGCAAACAAATAACTATGTACATTCAAAATAAATACAATGTAAATGCAAGATAATGGGGGGGGGGGGTAAGGACACAGTAGGGCTGGTTGCATAAAATAGAATTTGAACTGTGTTGAAATAAGTAAGCCTAGGAAGTTGAAAGAGAGACAGAGGTTCCAGGTATGAGGGCAGCCAGTGAAATGTAGTTTGGAGATGGAGCGTCCTGGGCAAGGAACAGCCATAAATGGAGTATCACTGATCATATGAGTATCTGGAAGGGAATGAAGTATAAGAAGTCTGGAAAGGTAAGAAGGGGGCTAGGATGTGAAAGCCAAACAGGATTTTCTATCTGGCCCTAGAGGTAATAGGGAGCCCTGGGAGTTTAATGAATATAGGAGTGACATTTCACATTACTCATCAAATGCTTTGTTCCAGACAAACCGTCCTATTTGCTGTTCACTGACATCTGAATTCCATCCTTTTACAGGCTACTGACCATGCCTAAAATGCACTCTCTCCACATCTCCACCTCTTGGAATCTTTAACTTCATCTAGTTTAGATGTCACTTCCACTGGGGGAAAACAAAAATAACATGCACAACTGAAAATAAAAGTTAGAAGGAAAGTAATTTAAAAGGAGTTGCAAATAGAGATGGACAGGAATTTGGGATGAATTACAATAGTTTTTGAATCTTTAGAATGACTTATAGAATTACTATAATTAAATAATGACTTTAACTCTGGATTTCCAGACCAAGTGAAAAAGGAAACAGATTGGGTTACATAGTTCTCCTTAGTGTTAATGCTATCTGCCTCTTAAAATCCTATTTTTACTTCATCTGTTAATGATGCAGTCCCCAGTGGCCTTTGAGGGTGGGGGCAATAGCATAGCATGTGTCGTGAAGTACAATATCTAGTGAGGAGTTAGCTAAAACAATACCCGTTAATCCTCCAATTGTAAATAAGAAAATAAAGCCTAAAGCTCATAGTATTGCTGGGGATCATTTAATATTACCTCCATGTAATGTGGCTAATCAGCTGAATACTTTTACTCCTATAGGGATAGCAATGATTATTGTTGCGGAAGTAAAGTATGCTCGAGTATCAACGTCTAGTCCTACTGTAAATATATGGTGAGCTCATACAATAAAACCTAAAAATCCAATAGATATTATAGCTCAGACTATTCCCATATAGCCAAAAGGTTCTTTTTTACCTGAGTAGTATGTAACAATATGTGAAATAATTCCAAATAGCTTTACACATGGGTTAGTGATTAATAAAATATTCTACTGAATTAAGTATAGGTAAACAGCAGTACATCAGGAAAAGATCCTGGGGTTTTAATGGCCTGAAAGCTCAATGAGTCCACAATGACAGTGGAAAGAAAGGATAAATGTGCTCCGTTCAGAAAAGAATAATATCCAGGACTAAGGAGGTGATGATAACTCCCCTCATATTCTGCCCTGGTGAATGCTGCAATGCATTAATTTCTGGCTGCCATATTTTAGGAAAGGCATTGATAAGCTAAAGAGCATAACAGTGGAGGGCAACCAGGATGGAGAAGAGTCTTGTAATCATTCCACATGAGGACTGGCAGCTAGGTGGCTTGGTGGATAGAGAGCCAGAACTAGAGATGGGAGGTCTTGAGTTCTAAAATATGACCTCACACTTCTTTCCAGCTAAGTGATTTCAGTCAGGTTGCTTAACCCCAATTGTCTAGCCCTTACTGATCTTCTTCCTTGGAACTGATATTTAGTATGGATTTTAAGACAGAATGATTTTAAAAGAGAAGAGGAAAAAAAAAAAGGAAAACTGGGCATTGCCAGTAATGAGTATACTAGAGACAGGAGGTCTGGATTTGAATCCTGCTTCACCTTTCTCTCAGAACCAGGGTTGTCTTATTTGTATAAGGAAAACTGCACTATTCCTCCAGTTTGGAAACTTTATAAGATAATCTGTCTTCTTACTCTTTACACCCTTCCACACACCTCTCAATTATGTGACACTGGCTTCTTCCCTGTTCCTTAAGCAAGACCTTTTATCTCTCAACTCCAAGGATGTTCATTGACTATCCCCAGGACTGGAACCCTCTCCTTCCTTCCTCATCTCTGCCTCTTGGTTCTCTTCAAATCTCCACTTCAAGAAGCCTCTCCTCATCCTCTTTAACCCTTATACCTTCTCCAGAGTTGTTTGTGGGTTGCCTCCCCTATGGGTCTGAGCTCCTTAAGAGCAGGAAAGTATTTTGTCTTTGTACTCACAGATATAGCACAGTGTTTGGCACATAGTAGATGCTTATAGTCAGTCAATAAGCATTTATTAAGCACCAATTCCTACTGACTTGAGTTCATAAATGTGGGTAATACTGTTTAGATACAGGTTGAACTTGAGTAACCTTTGTCATCTCTTCTATATGAGGTAAATCTGAGAAAGATATAGGTTAAAGCATGTTTTGCCTAACATCTTTAGAAGATAAGGCTAAGAAACAGCGAGTTACCCAGGTTCACAAAGCTACTGAGTGACAGAGGTACTTGGGGTTTTTTATTCCCTTTTCACTAACCTAATACTTTTGGGGTTTTTTTTAACCTTTTAAAATAATTTAGAAATATTTACACATTTTAAACTTCTTTTTTTAACCTTTACCTTCTTGGTATCAATTCTAAGACAAAAAAGCAGCAGGGGCTATGCAGCTGGAATGAAGTAACTTTCTAGGGTCACACTGCTAGGAAGTATCTGAGCTCACACCTGAACCCATGTCCCCCCAACTCCAGGCTTGGCACTCTATCCATTATCACCTAGATGCCCCTCTCATTTTTTAGGAGTTCAGTGATATCTCAAGGGTGACATGAGAATCTTGCTTCTATCTGATGTGGAGGGCGTGAGTTTCCTCCTCTTCTTTACTTCACAAGTCAAAACCCCTCTCTAATATCACTCATCCTCAACTCCTTTAGTCTCTGAGGAAGAAGTAGCCTTTTTCCCCCATGCCAAGATCAACCTCTGCACTTGTAGACTTGACCCCGTGTGCTCTCATTTCAGGAAATTGCAGCATATTTCACAGCAAAAATGAGTTCATCCCAAATTCTTGATAATCTCCCTCTTTGATAATCCCCACTGCCCACCACAAATGCCTTTACCTTTAGGTAAAAATCCTTGCTTTAGGACTTCACTACTTGCTCCCTGGGTGCATTCAATGAGATAATCAGAAAGCAATATACCTAAATGCTGTTATCTCAGCTCCAGGAAGAAAGATCTTCCCTGGGAGGAGATTTAATGTTATATCCTCAGTTTTCTTAAAGGGTCAATATAAGAAGCAGTCATTTGAAAAATGTTCCTGTAAAATCTTTGTTAGAGACGTTGCCTATTATGTTATCCAATGCTTATATAAGAAACCACGTGACAAATTCCTCCTTGAATTCAGTGCTAGGAAAACATTTGCCTCCATAGCCTTGTGTGTTCTTCCTCTTACCAGACAATGAGAGCTACATAAACCAAACTGTTTCCCTTTTTGCCTGCTTTGAAAAGTCAGTTAAAAGTCATTGTTCAACTGCAGTCACTAATTCATTCCAGGTTCCTGGTAATCTCTATTCTTCTGATCCTTTCTTCTGTTTCTTATTTTCAATTGTCCTAGGTTTTTGTTTTTTTTTTGCTGTTGTTGGTGGTGGTGTTGTGTGTTTTCTGTTTGTTTTAAATGTGTAAGTTGCCTCAGTCTTTTGTAAAAAGCAGGAGAATATAGCTTTTTTTTAAATCCTAAAACATTAACGATCAAGCTTTTTGAAATATCAATCATGATTGTTGCTGAATTTCTAAAGATGCTGCCCCTTCCCTAAAGCTCTTATATGAAGATTTCACTCTAAAAGCACTTTTTTTTTTCAGAATTTTGTCACATTTGATTAAATATTTGTAAAATCCTTATTAGGCAGCCCGGCACATAATAGGTTCATAATAAATGTTTAAAAAATAAAAGACTGACACTTCCTTTACTCCCTTTCATGACTTTCCTGACTTGATCCTGCCACCCTACCTAGAATTCCACAGTTCTTCAAACCCCACACGATCTCCCTACTTGGCAAGTCTATGCCATGGAATGATCTCCCTCCTTCCTTTGGTCTCTTATTGTTCCCAGCTTCCTTCAAGGTTCAGTTCAAATTTCACCTTCTGCAGACTGCCTTTCCTTGTCCATCTCCCCATCTCATTTCTATTCACCCCCCCCCCATTATTTGTGTTTTTCTCTCTCAGATTACCTTCTATTGACAATGTTTCCATCTTCTATGTACAGGGTCATTTCTATATATTCTCTCCCACCAGAAATTTAACTCCATGAAAGAAAAGTGTTGGTTTTTTATTTTGTTTTTTAACCATTTTTTCATATCCGCAGAGGTTAGTATGGTGCCTAACACATATTAGGTGCTTGCTATTATAAATTGCACTGAAGAAAGACCAAAGAGCTCAGATCAACACAATGACCAAGCACAGCACCAGAGGACATACAGTGAAACATGCTGCCTACCTGCTGACGAGGTAAACAATGACATCCATTTGCAGACATGGACCACGGAGGGAAAGTCAAAGTTTGCTTGACTTATCTATTATGAGTTAGTTTTTTTTCTTGGTGGAGGGGGGGAAGTAGGAGGGAGAAAAAATGATTTTTTATTTAGTTGTAAAAACGAAAGTGAAATTTTTAAAAATGATCATTGACTTACTGGGCCTGTTTCTTCATCAATAAAAATAGGGATACTAATCTTGGTACTATCCCCTTACAAGACTATTGTAAAGACAGAACAGAGCTTAAAGCACCAAAGATATAGGGTTCATGTGAAGAATCACTTTTCCAGGAACAAGTTTACATGAGGCCAAATCTTTTATGTTTAGGATAATCTTTTGTTACTTACAGGAAACATTTATTTTGCTCACATATGCAAGCAATCTCCATTCTTCACAACATCTTTCAGGAAAGTGCATTGTAAAGACAGTTGGAAAAGCAATAAAGGTATGATTTATAGTATTTTTATATATTATATATATATATTTATGATATAATTTAAAGAATATTGGACTTGAAGTTGTAAGTCTTGGAATCCAGTCATGTTAAGAAGCATTTACGAAGTAACTACTAAATGCCATTGGCTGTGCTAAGTTATAGGGATACAAAGAAAGGCCAAAAAACTCCCCCACCCTCCAAAAAAACAAACCACATTTCTACCATCAAGGTGTTTACAATGTGACCTGGGATTAGGCTTAGCCACTTATTAGACGTGTGGCTATGAAGAAGTTATTTAACTTCTCTGATCCTCGGTTTTCTCATCTGTAAAATGGGAAAAACATACTTGCACTGCCTGCTTCACAGGGTTCTGATGCAAAAATCACTTTGCAAGTAATAAAGCAAACCATATAGAAAGGCAGCAATACTTATTTGCAAGAGGACCATATTTCTTATCAAAGACTCTGCCTCATACAAATTGAAATTATAATCAATTAGGCCTTGACTTTTTTTTTAATGGCATAAAAGTATTTTATATTAGGTACTTAAAGGCTACTATGCAATTCATAAAAAACCTCCTATTCTATAAAAATGACTTATTTCAAACAAATGCACTAGTTATCATATTTGTGATTAAACCAAAAATATTTTTTCTGTTTACTTTTTTAGAAGAGCTCAAGTGATCTTTATAACCCACATATCTTTTAAAAGTTTTATAAATGTCTATAGTTTTAAATAATATACCCCATTGCCACCAAAGCTACTCCTACCATACAACAAAGTTTGGCAAAACCAGTCTATGTTGTGACAGGTCTTACAATATATGCAACATATCTAAATCTATCAAAAGGGAAAAAAAAACTTCCTTATTCCACTGGATCAAGACTGATCATTAGACTTACTACTGATTTCTTAAGTATACTTTTCATTGGCATATTAGTATGTTTTCTGATTCTTCCTACTTCAATCAGCATCAGTACAAATCTTCCCTTGTTTTCTACACTTCAATAATATTTGATGATATTACTACACCACAAAGTTCTACTGAGAAATGTTGAGATGCAGGAGACACTGGCACAGGATGCTTGGATCCAGGAAGGTGCCATGCTCCATGAGGCAAGCAGAACTTCAATAGCTCAAAAGAAAAATGGGAAGTGGAAAATTGAAAGACATCTCCATCTCAATTGTCCCTACGGGCTGTTTCTGCCCCCCCTATGGCAGAGTTCTCTGAGTTCCTACTGGTCTGATCAGACACAGATGGCTACACTGTACTTGGACCTCAACAAGTGATGCCATTTTGGTCTTCTTCAAGTAGGAGGAATAACCACCAACAAAACTATTCCACAATTTCTTCTGCCATTCCCCAATCTATGGGCAACTTTGTGTCTAGGTTTTTTGCTCCCACAAAAATATGCTATTGTGACTGTTTTGTTATATATGTCCTGTGTCTTTAAGAAGTTATCATGGGATATTTTAACTAAAGCTTGTTTTCCTCTCAAATTTCTCAGTAGGAAGCTGACATATTCAAATCATTCGGTGGCCTTCAAGTTGCATGCAAGGTTGGAATTATTTTTTCCAAAATGGCTTTGCTAGATCTAAATATTTCAAATTTTATAAAGGACTTTATTATGAGGGTTTGGAGTGGAATCTACTCTTGAACCTGTTGTTCTTGTTTATTTTTTCTTTGTTCTTTTCTACTTTTTAGCTTTCTAAAATTGTAGTGAGCAGTCCTGAAAGGAAAGAGAAAGAAAAGGAAAGAACAACCTGAGAGGTGGGTTTGGAAAGAGGAGAAAGATGGCCAGCATTCCTTTGTTTTTGTGATGGTGGGGATTCTTCTGGACAAACTTCCACTGTGCTGGGAGGACTCCCAGCAAAATCCAGAACAGATTTAGAGCTTCTTTGGAGACTATTGTTGTACTTCTTACCTTTAGACAACAGAAATAATCTAAACTTTCACTTTCACCTTTATCTCTTTCATTTATTTATTTATTCATCGATTGTTTAGTTTTAGCTGGAATACCACCCAGGAAAAATTGGCACAGCCAATGAAAGAGGAAATTTTATATTTCATCTGACTTGAACTTCTTAGTTCAGGCACCATCATATACCCAGAAGTGCTTTAAAGTTAACAAAATCTAAAATTCTTTAGTTTTTCTTTATTTTACAGCTACAATAGTGCCACCTGGTCAACTTTATGAACTGCATTTCCACTTTTCCTAGAAAAATAAAACAGACCTAAATCCAGGTACCTCATTATTATAATTTTAAGAACTTTCAAATTAAACATTAAATGAGTCTTCCTTCATTTATCATGAAAAAAGCTATACTGGCATGTTAAATGGCTTCGGTGAAGATATTAAAGACATCTCTATTTCAAGGAAATTAATATAGATTATTACATAGTAGAGTAACTATAAACTGAGCTTCTCTGAGGCGACACTGCCTCACCATATCCCTAGCATGACTCATAAGTCAAAAGTAGCTCTGGAGAAGAAACAGTAGTTTCTTCAATGCCAGTTCCACCACGCAATCTGAGCTAACAGTAGGAGGCTGGAAATTAGGAAAAGGGCACTCACTGGGCAAAGAAAATTTGTGAAAAGAAGAAAAAAAAGAACTTTTCATTCCCCAATTCCCAATAACAAAAACTCAAATCCTTTCTAGAGTGCTTGTAGCTTCCAACCAGGAGTCATCTTTTAAAAAAAGAATGGACTGCAGTTCTCTAAGCTGGAGGTCAGATAAAAAGTCTACAAATGGTGAAAGCACAAGAAAACCTAAGAGAAAAAAATGAAAACAACAAAAAAACAACCCTTGTACTCTTCCTCATTCTTAATATATTCTGTTGCCAAATGACTTTTGAATTTTTATAGGGTGGCACAAACAATACAACCCTCTTAGCCTGGAACCTGTTATCTTTTTAATGTATGCATATTTAGTTAAGATCTGACTTAGACACTTAGTGGCTGTGTGACTTATGGGCAAGTCACTTAATTCCTTTGAACCTCAGTTTCAACATCTATAAAATACTTCTGATTACTGTATATAAAATACTTTCCTTTAAACCCTTTTATAATTGTGAGCTGTGTATGGTGGTGTCTTTTAGCAATCGTTGCAATTATTGGCACTATGTTGATAAATGGGATACTGATGCTTCAGTGCTGACAAGAGACAACTGACTGAAGAAAGAAATAATGCTTTCAGCTAATGTGCTGACCATCTTAAGTTTCAGTTGCAAGAACATGGCATGGAACAATTGCCCTTGGCATGAGTAAAGGTATCGTGAGTCTGAAAAAATAAAGGCTGCCTCATCTACAAAAAGACACGGCTTAAAGATTCAAAATGCAACATAGAACTTTGAGCCAGAAAAGGTCTTAAAGAGATTTTTTATTCCAAACACCACAGGAGGAAAAACTGTGACCCAAGTGAATTACCCAAGGTGAGGCAGGTAGCTACAAAGTAAAAATTCCAACCAGTTCCTGACTCCTAATCTAATGCTCCTTCTGGCATACCCAACTACTCTGGACTTTTTTGTTTGTTCAATTCCATTCCATAAACATGTATGAAGTGCCTAGTATACTCACTAAATGGCACTGGGGATAAAAAAAAATTTTTTAAACTTAACAGTTCTTGACCACAAGGAGCTTAGTGGGGCGAGAACAGGGGACATGACATGCACATAAATAAGAAAATATAAACAAAAAAATCATACAGGGATAGAGTGGACAGAGGCTGGCCTTGGAGCCAGGACAAGCCAGGACCCTGGGCAGGTCACTGTTCCAGAGAAGGTGCTAAGAGACACTAGGAGAGGGAGTCTCCTCTTCTGGGGATTCTCTGCACCCAGGAAATCAATGAGCCCAAACCCTATCCAGGCTTAGCAAAGTGCCTGGAATGCAGTTAGTGATGACTGATTGATGGACAGACATGAGAATTGCTGTGAAGGAAGAATTGACAAGACCCGACAACTGAGTGGGAGAGGGAGAGAGACAGAGTAACCAGGGTGAGCTTCTGGCCACACTGTTGCTTCGTTTAACAACAAAAGTCTTAGACTAGATTGGTGGTTCTCAAAGAGGTCTCCCAGACCCTTTCCAGATCCATGAAATCAAAACTATTTTTGTAATATCTGCCTAATGAAATGCTCATCCTTTTCCCAACTATCTGTATCTGTGTAAGGCCCGATTTTCTTCATATATTCCAATCAAAACATATCCCAACAGATTGAATATAAAAACAGAGAGGAGGATCCAGCTGTCTTTTATTAAGCTACACATTAAAGAAATTTGCAAAAATATGTAACAATTGTCTCTTCAATTTTCTTTTGTTGCTTTGAAAAAAGGTATTTTTCATTAAAATATGTTACTTATAAATGATGGGTTTAATTATTTTTAAATTAATATTTTAAATTTTTAAGTTTTACTTTCTAATAGAGTAAATCTCACACAAACAAAAAGCTCTTTGGAGCATTCGATAATTATGAGTTTAAGAAGGCCCTCAATATTATTTTTATGTAACTGGGGTCTTGATAGCAAAATTTTGAGAACCATCTAATTAGATTATATCTACATTGGAGATGAATCTAAATAGCAATGCAAAGCAAGCAAACAAAATTCAGAAGATTATTCCAGTATTATTTGAAATAAGTGGTAAAAGGGAAGAATAAATTAAGTACTGCATTTAAGCACTGAACCAACCTTCCCAGAGCTCCAGAGTTGTAAGGGACCTCAGAGACCATTTGGTCTAATCTGCTTCTGAAAACAGATCTCTTCTACAACAAACTTGACAGGTGGTCATCCTTTCTTTAGCGAGTACTCAAGTACATGAGTTAAGAACAGTCCAGTCTACTTATGTTCTTTCTATGCTTTTATCCAAGTCATTGATAAAAATGCTAAACACCCCAGGATCAATCCAAGAGACATCTTCCAAGTTTATATTAAGTCACTTAATGAGTATTCTTTGAGTCTGACTTTTCAAGCAGTTGCAAATCCACTCAACTATTCAATATATAATTCTTATCTTTCTATCTTATCCACAAGAAAAACATCGCAGACTTTATTAAATGCTTTGCTAAAATACAGGTAAAATATATCTATTTCTAACATCTAGCAGTTTGGTAACCTTTTCAAAAAAAGTTAATCTGTTGTGATCTTTATTTGACAAAATATTTATTTGATAAAATAATGTTAATTCTTTGGAATTATTGCTTCATTTTCCATTTACTAATAATTTATTTAATATTAAGATCATGATTTAGAATTCTTAAGGTGTTCCGAGGTCATCTAGTCCTATACTCATTTCACAACTAAGAAAACTTGAATCCAAGAGAAGATTTTCTAAAAGAAGTTGAACCTTCAACTCCTGGCCAGTGCCAAAGTTAGCTATTATAATTACTCAGCAGTCAACTTCATTTTAATGTTTTTTCATATTTAAAAAATACAATGCTACTTCACTCTCCATATTTTCCATTTGATTTCTTTTGAAAAAGGCATACCAAAGTTATATACCAATCATGGTTCTCAACTTACTAAGTCTGTGATACTCGAGTTCCAATTTTCTTCCTTTGGCTGGACTTCCTTAATTCATCTTGCTTCTTTTTACCAATATTCTGTGAACAAATAGTCACCTAGGGCCATGAGTTTCATTTCTGATTTTTATCTCCTTTGAGCTTCTAGAAGTGTCTACTTGACTTTCCTCCCTACAGGTAGCTATCCTGCACATTATCTAATCTGGTGAGAAAACATGTTAGCCTTCTCTCTTCCTCTCTTCAATTTATAGCTCTTTTAATTAGATTTGCAAGACAATTTGTAAATATATTTTTGCCAGACTGTTAAGAACACTTGATCCCTAACCAGAAGTCTATTACAATCAGATTTTAAGCTGTAGTCCAGAAATCCAAATCTTATTCTTAGACCATCTTCAACTAACTACTCACTTGTCAAATCTCCCTTTTTTTCTCCATCTCCTCTATATAATTCCTCTATGTCAGCTTATGATTCCTAATTAAACCATACATTTCCAAACTGTTGTTACCAAACATGCAGGTCTTTTCAAACCTCCCACACACACAAAAAAAATGATATGAAGTTTTTAATGGGCTTTTTTGGATGGTGGAATAGTGGTATATTTGACATCAAAGAACCTGAGTTTTAAATCCCAATTTTACTATTTACTATGACTTTAAGCAAGTCACCCAAACTCTCTGGGTTTCAATTTCTTTTCATGTAAAAATAAAAGGTAGATAGATAATCTTTAAAGTACCTTTAAAGGGGGACGTTGGGTAACTCAGTGGATTAAGAGCCAGGCCTTGAGATGGGAGGTCCTAGGTTCAAATCTGATCTCAGACACTCCCCAGCTGTGTGACCCTGGGCAAGTCACTTGACCCCCATTGCCTAGCCCTTACCACTCTTCTGCCTTGGAACCAGTGCACAGTATTGACACCAAGAGAGAAGGTATGGGTTAAAAATAATAATAATAAAGTGCCTTTAAGTTCTAAATCTACTTATTCTTAGAAACCATCTTTATGCTTCCTACATCCTCATATCTCCATTTAAAATGTCTGTCAATCTGTTTAAAGTAGTTACGTTGTATTATTTTAAAAAGCAAAAAAAGTAAAATTCCATTGTCACATTTGATCACAAGAGTTTCACCTTAAATGTTTTAGCTTATATTGTTCTAGGGAATATTATTTTAATGAAAAGAATACATTTTTTAAATCTAGTTTTATTTTGTATCTGTATTTGGATTTCTTCTTACTTTGTTAGTTTCTTGACATTTACAGTTTAAATTTAGACTTTACCAGAACTTATTTGCTTTTGATAGCCCTGGGATGTGGTTTGTAAATAATTTTGCATCTAAAGAAAACAACTAACAGTAGAGTGTTGGATGAAATTTCCTCCATGCTTATCAGATGATCAATGGAGGATAGCTAGAGACAGAAGGGAAGGAAAAAACGAACTGGGGTTCCCTTAGATCTAACCCTTCTTTAGCTCAGGCCAGTGATTTAACTTTAGTTCATTTAACCAGGAACTTTATGTTAAATATGAATGTGGCATATGTGTAGGGCACTAAGGTGAAAAAAGACGCACCACAAACAGAAGCAACAGCAAGAGCTCCTTCCACCCTGTGATGATTGGCGCATAGCAACTTGTACGTTCTCTCTAGGAAGTACAAGAATATGCTCACCCCCAGAAGGTATCCAGCTGCTAAGAAGAGCCTGCAGGACTGGGCTGAGCTGCTGGGGCACACCAGGTCAGTAGCCTGGCCACTCCAACAGCCCATCAAGTATTACTGCCTTTCTAGACCTTGATGCTGCAGCCTGCATGTCTAATCCAGCCATCCAAAGCACAATCTTGAGCCTTTTCTGTTTGTGAGGCTCATAGTTGGGGGAGCCTTTAAGAACTCAGGCTCATCTGGTTTGGAGTCCAGAGAGGCTCCCCATCACCAGAAGCCTCGCCAGCATATGACGAATTTATTTGGCCAAGGTAAATTTTGCTCTACATTGGAAGGATGACTTACACTGATAATAGATCTCTAACATATTAAAGAAATTGGGGCAGCTAGGGGGAATTAAGATAGACCACCCAGCTTACAGTCAGGAGGTCCTGGGCTCAAATCTGCCCTCAGACACTTCCTAGCTAAATGGTCCTGGGCAAGTCACTTAACCCCAGTGGTCCAGCCCTTGCTGCTCTTCTGTATCAGAACTGACACTGAGACAAATGGTAAGAGTTTTTTAAAAATACACATGAAATAAATTACTAGAGTCTTAAACATAATTTTTTAAATAGGCTTTAGTGTGTAAAATAAAGGGATTAGTCTTCTTGATAGATGCCCTTCTGACCTTTGAGCTTTCAACCTGATCTATGCTGTTTCATCAATATTCTTTGTCTTCCCCTATGACCAAAGACATAGCAAGTGTTCTTGATTGAATTAGTTTCCAGGAGGCAAAATTCAGGAACTGAAAATTACCTAATGCTGAAATTTACCATGTTAGAAGCTTATGGTTACAGCAAGAGGCAGAGGCACGGCTGAGTAAAGAGAGTAAGAGCCTGGACCTCGGACACAGACTGCCTGTGTGTCTCTCTGTACATCTCTAGCCTCCTGGTACTTCCCCCCCACCCCCACCCCCACCCCCACTCCAAGGCTAGGAGCTTGGGCTTAGCTACAAGTGTTTCCTCACTGGCAGGACTATACACTGACGGAAAAGTTTATGGTATTCCTCACTGGAAACTAGCTTAGATTAAGGTAAACTCACATAACTGGTTTCACATGACAAAATGTGAAATCTATACTGCCAATCTATTCAGCAGCAGACATGGACATTTTTATGACTTAAAATATTGACTTAAATTCATCTTAAATAAATCTAGAACCTACCAAAAGCTCAAAGGCAACCTAATTTCTTCATGGCCCATCCCCCTGATGTTTAAGTCATCATCTTTGTTTTTGTTGTTTTCTGGGGGGACAATGTGTGATTTTTACCAAGTATAGGGAACCACCAGGGAGGAACTTCCTTAACTAATGAATGCTGATACACACCTTCTAGAATTCTTGTCTTACAGTTGCTTGGGGGCACTGAGAGTTTAAGGGACTTGTCCAGGGTCACTGAGCTAGTAAGGGGGAGGTGGGTCTTAAAACCAGGCCATCCTGACTCCCAAGGTCAGCTCTCTATACACTAAAGCATGCTGCCTCTGGGGGGTTTCCTGGATGAAGTAAAATATTTAGCACACACTTAGAACTGTTCAGTCTCCTTTGCCAAATTATAAGCCTGAGAAGAGATGCAAAGTTTCATTTACTAAAGGGGCGAGACTTCAGGTTCCCCAATAATCAGTAGAATTTTTTCCTTACCTAGTTTGAGCATGTGACATGAGCAAATCTTCTCAATAAGAAATTGAGGGACAATGATAATGTAATTTTTTAAAATTTAATTTAATACATATTTAAGGGTTGTATACTCAGGTTCCTTATTTATATCATTTGTAATTTTTTAGTTATTCTGAAAGTGAAACAAACCCATAATGCAAGCAAGACTAAAAACGATCAACTTAAAAGAATTTTCCTTTTCTCTGCTTTTTCAACACATATTGAGAATAGTACTGTGAAGAGGTAACATGCTTTGTGGAAAATAATATGTTAATTTGGGAAATACGGAAGAGGAAAAATGAACTGTACTTATACTAAACTTCCCTTATATTCTTTTTTTCCAGTGGAAACTGAGAAGAATCTTAAATCCATATAAATGGAAAGGAAGGTCTTTTTTAATTTTGTATGATTGCTTCTCAGGGTTTAGGCACTGAACATCAATGACAGCAAAACATTATGGAATATCATATAACAGCTACAAATAATAGTTAAAAAAAAAACAAAAGAGATAACATTGTTAGTGTCTCAATGGGGGGAAAACAAATGAGAGCAAAAATGGGTAATAAATAAAAAATGGGAACTACTTCACCCCAGATGCCCAACAATTCAACTTAGCTCACTTCTCATCCCTGCTTAGGAATAAGGGGGACAAACATGGCTTCGCTTCTTGCACTAGAACGGCCACATTCGGAGCTCAACTCCTACCTCCAAAGGCTCTTTGATGCCTCCAATGTTTTAACCAGAAGTTTCAGAGCATCCTGCAGACACAGAGCTCTAAGAAGCTAATGGGGGTCGCTGCTGAGCCTTCTGGCCACAATCCCGTGAGCTCATTGTGAGGCTCCACAGGGATGACCCTTAGGCTGCCTCGGCTGGCCCAAGGTAGCCCTACAGGGCCTACTATAGAACTTGGAGTAGAATTCTCCGGGACTAAAACAAATTCTACAGAAAAACCACAGACAGGACCTTCCTTCCCAGCCTGTACTACAATTGTATGCACGTCTTTCTAAGGACTGTATTTTACACAGTCTCGCCAGCAGTTTCTCTGTCACCTTAAAGTATTTTAAAGAAAAAAGTCTAGCCAATGTAGAGCTATAAAGACTGGTGAGAAAAGGAGAAAAGAAGCACTGGAAGAAATGGGTAGGCTGGGTGGCTCAGTGGATGGAGACAGGCCCAGAGACAGGAGGTTCTGGGTTCAAGTCAGACCTTAGACACTTTCTGGCTGTGTGACCCTGGGCAAGTCACTTAACCCCCATGGCCTAGCCCTTACCACTCTTCTGCCTTGGAACCAATACACAGTGTTGAGTCTAAGATGGAAGTATGGGTTTAAAAAAACAAACAAAAAAGAAATGGGTAGGAGGGAAAAGAAGGTAGTCTGACAGGAGGAAATAAAATAGCCGTAGCTGCTACAACACTATTTCACCTTTCAAATAGATGATAGTTATAAATAATGTACATAGATGTGTGCACATACATGTATGCTAACTTAAAATCCTCTGTTAGAGAAATGACGGGAAAAATCCTTCCTATGGTGCCAGGTACTATGCTAAGTGCTTTATAATGACCTCCTTTATTTTCACAGCCAACCGGGGAGGAGGGTGCCATTATCACCCCCATTTTACAGATGAGGAAATGGAGGCAAATAAAGGTTAAGCGACTTGCTCTGGTCCCCCAGCTAGTCAGTGTGTGAGGCAGAAGAGCACAGGTCTTCCTGACTCCAGGTCTGGGGCTCTCTCCATGGTGCCATCTAGCTTCTAGAACCTTCTAGAACACACAGAAGCAACCCATGAGGGAGGCCCAAAACGTTCTTTAGAATGTCGGTAATCCCCAGGAGAATAACAACAGGAAAAAATCAGGTACAGAATCTCCATGGACAGGAACTATCCTGGACGATGATGATACAAAAATCAAGGAAAGGAAGTCAGAGCCCTGGAGAAAGCTGGGCCCGGCGCAGGATGGCACAAGCGCAGAGCGAGGAGTGAGGAGACAGACACTGAGGCTCCTGAGGGAGGCCGGAGGAGAGAGAACAAGAGGCCCAGCGCCTCAGGGCCCAACGGGGCCACCTAGGCCTCGGCAAGGACCCAGAGGGGCAAGGACCCACCCAAGCTCCCGGGGTCCTGGGGCCCAGGAGCCAGCATGTTGGCAGGGAGGAGGAGGATGGGGGAGCTGGGAAGGAAGAGGCAGGAGCCCTGCAGGGCAGACACACAGAAGTCATTTTAGAGAAAGAAATGAGAGGTTCCAAGGGAGGCCCTGCAGGACTGGGCGAGGGCGGCTCCCTCCAGAGCCATGGAAGAGGCTGGCAGAGGGGAGGTGCTGCTCGGGATGTCCAACGGGTGGGGATGCGGGTGCAAGCTCAGGGCCCTGGGTAGGCCGCATCTTAGGATCATCTGCATGGAGAAAACTGAGGCTGGAGCTGGTAAGCAGCTGAGAGAGGAAGTCTGTAGGAAGAAGACCCAGAAGGGAGAGGTGGAACATGAAGAGGCCAAAATCGTGACATCCCAGAAGGGGGGGGGGGGGGTCCAGAGGAGGGGGTCCAGGGACAAAACAGGGCAGACAGAGAAATCTAAACCCCGTGGACTCTGGTTTTAACTACAGAAAGGTCTCAGGGCCTGTGGGATTAAAATGAGTTCCTTTTAGTTCTCTGGCAAAATAAGGGTGAGAAACAAAGTGAAATGGAATGAAATGGAAATACCCAAGATCAAATCCGGGGCCCCAGGACGGTAAAACTAAGATTGCCTAGCATAACTCTGAACTAAAAGACAATCTAAGTTCTAGGGGAGAGGGGTAAAGGCTAGGTAATAGGGGTTAAGTGACTTGCCCAGAGTCACACAGCCAGGAGGTTATCTGAGGTCACACTTGAACCCAGGCCTCTCATCCCCAAACCTGGCTAGCTGCTCCTGGGATATGCTATTTACTAAACTCTTCCTCCATACTGGCTCACTTCCTCCTTTTAGAATATAGCATGCTGAGGCTTTTAAGTATGAAAATAAAAACAGTGAAGAAAACAGATCTAAATAATTGTGAATACTAGAGAAACTAATTAAAAATGTATATTTTAGTATATTCTAGATTTTTGTTACTTGTGTAACTTTTTCCCTGGGTTGATCCCATATTTCAATATGCATTTAGTCTCCTTGAAGAGAGGTAAATAATAGCCAGGGGAAAAAAATAGCAGTCATTGTATCTTTAAATATTATGAGTCATAACATTTCTTCTGAAATACAAAAAAAATTCCTGGCAACAATGAAATTCATAGTTGGCCTGACTTTCCCTGCCATATAAGTATATGTAATTGTGATACCAGATTATATATACTAATATAGCATATCATTCCACCTATAATTATCCTCTTTCAACATCACTTAATCCTTGCTACTCCAGAAAGTGACCCTCTACATGAAGCAGAACGTGGAAAGGCCTCATTTCTAACACCAGTTTTGTTACTAACTAGCTGTGACATTAACTAAATCATTCTGGGAGGGGTTTAGATTAAATGACATTTAAGATTCCCTTCCAGCATTATAATTCTGCAATTCTAAACACCAGTTACTATATATTCTAACTGCATTCCACAAAATTCAGTTCAAGGTCCAAGACTTGGTCATTCCATTTTGGGGAGAATGATTTAAGAGGAATTAATTAATGTCACCAGATGATGGGATATTAGCTTTTGCCAAATAGTAGAGGGGGTTTTTAATGCAGGTCCTGTGAATCTAAACCACTACTCTTTTTTTTTAAAACCTGACCTTCTATCTTAGAATCAATACTATGTATTGGTTTCAAGGCAGAAGAGCAGTAATGGCTAGGCACTTGCCCAGGGTCACACATCTAGGAAGTGTCTGAAGCCATATTTGAACCCAGGACCTCCCATCTCTAAGCCTGGCTCTCAATTCACCAAGCCACCCAGCTGCTCCCCCCAAGCCACTACTCTTTAAGACTACAATGCTCTGTACTTGTTCTAAGGGAGTAATAATGAAAATAATGTTTAACTTCTAAAAATATACTTATACTTAGGGATTCTGATAATGACAGGTTGTAATTTAATATACTATCTAAGGTGATCATGAAGTGAGTTTAACTCTACCAAGTAAGGGAAAGAAATTAACTTTAACAAATTATCAATTTATACCCATTTCATGGCCTAAAATAATTTTTTTTTTTAAAGTCCCCCCCATCTATTCTTAAATTCTGTTTTTCATGAAAAGGTAAAAGAAAAGTTCTAGGTAATGATGAACTCCACTATTGATCTAAGCTAATATTGAATATCATAACTTCCTTTCTAAGATATCCAGTTATCAGTATGGAAATTAGTAGTATTACTTTTCTATTATTTAAGATTAGTGGTAATTAATTCAGTAGTTTTAAAGGACTCCTATGCATTCTGATCTCTTTCTAAACATTTTCAAGTTTACTTTTTCATGTTTTAAAATTGACATTCCCAGTATCACATTTATAAAATGAAACATTTAGCAAAATCACTTTACTTTTTAAAAAATGCCACCAGTCCTTTGGTTTTGAAAGGTTTTTTTTTTTTGTATCTCATTGATTCCAAGCTAATTTTGTCCTATTTTATAAAAATAATGTTCTAATAATAGAGAAAATTATATATAGATCTTATAGCTTGATAAGGGGATTCCAAAAATAGTATTCCTTCCATTAAGTACACTTTAAAAACTCCACCTTTTTCAAAGTAAATGAAATGAGTTTTTTGTTTTTTTTAATCTCAAGTCAAGCCAGGTTAGGGCAATGGCTTGCCACATATTGATGTGCTGAACTTCTGTACTTCTCTTTACAGTCATAATAGCTCTAATCACATTAATCATATTTATTGCTGAGCAATGTCCCCACCATCTGTCACTGACATCATTCTATCTGCAAATATCCTTTTCTTACACCCCCAGCCATAAGAATTTTGCACTTTAAATTTCAATAGGGAAGGGGAATAATATAAAATATATTATTTGTAATTGACTCATTTTGGAGAGATAGTATTAGGACAATACAAATGTATGACTAAGCAAATGGCTTACCAAATGCAATCCTCTGAACATATTTTAAATTGCTACTCTCCTATCTGTTTGGCCATATGGTTTGGTATCAGAATGGTGAGTATCTCCATTTTACTATACTAAATGCTATTTTAAAAAGTATATTTCATAATAGATCCACAATAGGGTTATATAAGTATCTAGAAATTAATTTAATATAATCCAAAATAACTATTTCTTATTAAGTTGTGAGTACTTACAACTATTTATTTTTGTTTGGAAAATAGAAAGATGGATTTTCATAATCAATAGCTTTATGTAAGGAACAAAATTATTACAGTAATGCATATAATCCACAAAATTTTGCTAGTTTTCTATAAAATTTGCATTTGCAAATGAATTGACTAAACAAACAAACCACTTTCCTTATATTCCTTTATCATATCATATATGAATAAAGAGTAAAACTGCTGGAAGACAGATTTTTTGGTATTTTACATATCTACCTAGGCTCTAAAAGAATTTTTAAAAACTTCTTTTAAAATAATGAAATATTTCTCTTAAAAGTTTCTTTAGAGTGGTTATCTTGTTGAGCACTCCAATTTTATTGGGAATGGGGAGGAGGCTTTTAAACTTATTTTTTCTTCCCAGAAATAGCCTTTTTAAAAACCTAATTAGCTGAAAGATTAGTAGGAAATCTGATGCTGGAGGCAAGGTAAGCTGGTTCATTTCAACTAATATAGCAGACAGAGTTTTAACATTATTTAACTGTTTTGAAATCAATGGTTTCAATTGTAAATATGCTAGAATGTGAAATTGTCGTTAGAGCACTTTCAAGTTAAAGATAAAATGAGACCACTGGTGGCCCAGCCTACTGTGCTACTGATTTACAAGCTGATGTTTAGGTTTAGATTTGGAGCTGGAAGGGGCTGGTAAATTCATCTAGTCCAGCTCTCCCATATGAGGAAACAGGCCAAAAGAAGGGAAGGATCTTCCTTGCCAAAGGGCACTACAGAGTTCAGTAGAAGAACCAGAATTGAAGCTTAGGCCCTGGCTCCGGATTCAGGGATCTACACAGGCTGATCAGCAGTTTACGATACTAATGCTTCTCTCAAATGAAAACATTTAGCCGAAACTCTTATTAAAAATTATTCAACATTCAGTGATAAGGTTTAAATTGTTCTCTACAAAAACCTCTCTTAATATCTAGAAGAGATTTGCCATGCATCTCCACTAATTGAAGCCAATAATAATTTTATTGACTCCTTACACACACAGAGACAGCATTTTTTTTTTAAGGAACAGTGAAAGACAAAGGGTGAGGGGTTCAAACTTGACCTTGGACATTTCCTAGCTGTATGCCCCTGGACAAGTTACTTAACCCTCCCCCCCCCCCCCCCCCCCACTGCCTAATCCTTACCACACTTCTGCCTTGGAGCCAATACTTTTACTGATTCTAAGACAAAAGTAAGGGTTTAAAAAATAGTGAGAAAAATAGCAAATCATCTTCTATAGTCTACTCATAATAAAGTATAGCACCAGGAACATCTCCAAATCACATTTTCATTAACACATTTCTACTAAGCATCAACATTATTAGAAGAGGCTATGTAAGTTTACATCGCTAAACTTCAGTAGCCATTTCTTTTAAGTATATTTCAACCAAATTTTTTTGTATTAACACAAACCTCCTTAGATTCCACTCTCCCCTCCTCCTCTACCTCCCAAATCTCTATCCTTTTAAAATTCTTTCATCTACAAACAAAGGATAAAGGACAGGATTCTTGTATGGAACTGAATATATTTTCTAGACTCTTAATTTATACTACTATATTGTTCTTTCCTTAGTTGGGTCACCCTTTATTGCTTTTTGTGTCCTTATTAAAAGGAAGGAAATTCAAGGAATTAATCAGATCATGCTCTCATATCATCCCTGAAGATTTTGAAAATATACCATATAAATGAGGCTTAAGACAGAAAATACAGCTGAACTATTACTAAGACTGGGTAAAGAAAAAATATGTAATACAAATGCTCTGTGTTTAGTAGTATTTCAGCCAAAAATGCTAAGTAATTAAAACACAAATATTTATTTCAATTTTCAAAATGTCCATTGTGTAAATCAAGCAATTCACATTGGATTTCAGTCACTGCTTTGTATCTTAAATCAGATCTACCTAATAGTCAAAATGAATTCTGACACCTATTCATTTTTTTAGGATGAAAATTCCTCAACCTTAGTTCTGCTTTTAAAACTATGCTTAGTGCTTTTGTGTTTTTCAACCATTAAATAAAAAATTGCTGCCTCAGAGAAGCTCTTTCCAGTTCCACCACTGTATTGACAGAGGTCATGGGTTGTCTATTCATGAAAACCCACAATGATACCCATTTACAGTTCTCATTATCCTTCCAAAAGAAGGAACTCTGTTTCAAATTTCTGCACTGGGCTTCCTTGCAGGAAGCGCCTAGTTTATGACAGCTGAATATAAAAGTTATAGTGCTGATCTTGTCATTCATTTTTGCAATCTAGTATTAAAATTAAATCAGAAAAAAATTTCCAGTCTAAAGAAACTATGCACAAAACTAAAATCTTAGCTTTCTAATACAAATAATAACTGCAAAACAAGATTCTTATCTAAGGTATAATAACCAAATGAGTTAGTCATTTTAGGCTGAAATCATACCATGAAAACAAGTAAAAAAAATGTTCAGATTTAATCTTGCCTAGTTATTTTTTGAGGGGAAAATAACATAGTATTCCTATCTGTATAACACCTGATTTATGTGTTCAAGGACATTAAAGGCAAGTGCTTCTCTTTCAAATAAAATAATTCCAAATAAATTCAAAGTTCCATTATATTCAAGTATTAACAATCTGATTTTATCACTTAATTTTACTCTCCCCAATTATAATTTTGAGTGGAATTGCTTTTCAACTTTTATAGCAGTTGTAAGAAAAATTTTAATGAATATTCAAAGATTAGCTATCTCATTTGACTAGATTAAGATTGCAAAAGAGAACACACTGCCTATTATTTAGTGTATCATATTAGGTATTCAATTTGTATTCAATAACCACACGAAAGCATATTTGAAGGGAGTGGGGAAGAAAGTAACAAACACTTATTAAAAAATCTATTATGTGTCAAGACATTGCACTAAGTGTTTTTCAAATATCATCTTATTTGAGAAAGTAGGACTGAATTAAAAGAACTATTTGGGCCAAATCCACCACCCTTCTTAATCCATGATATTTATTCCAGGGCCCCCTCTTTTTTACTATAATAAACATCACACTCCCCACTCTGATATTTAACTTATTTCTTCACCTCATAAGTAGTTATTCCTTACCTCCAAGTAGCTGTAGAGCTGTCTTCCTTCTTCTTTCTGAATGTGGTGACTTGACTCTTTCAGAGTATTCCTTCCAATCAACATACTTATCCCCTATCTATTACCCCACATTTCCAACTTTTGGTAGAAGGCACAGCTCCACTTGAATTCAAGGATAACATTGCAAAAGCTGTTTTGAAATTAATTTTAAAATTTATAAATCTTCATAAAGATTTATACGACCTAGAAATCTATTTGATTATTTATATTTAGCTTACATGGTACTCAAAAGTGGTCTTACTGGCATCCAATCTTATTACTCCTTTGTAAAAAGGGTGTAGGATTTAGTTCACCTACAGTCATGTGGAAGTTAATTCTTTATAAGCAAATAGTTACAGCCATTTATTATAGTTAACTATACTATTTAAATTATTTCTTGATGAAATTTACTGAGCTGTTTTGAGGCTTAATTAAATGTCTGGACTGCATTTAGTAATCATATGGGAAATTTCATAAACTGTGTAATAAATTCAACTCACATCAGTTTAATTTGCTATGAAATTAAAGTTTTTCTTCTATAAGTTAGAGTACTTCATAAAAGCCTGAATTTTGTTCCAAATTAACTTAAAATATCCCTTTAGTATCTAATATCTTCTTTAAAAATAGGTGATGTCTATTTTTAACATATTTAAAAGGGACTGTGTTCTAATTATTACAAGTAGTCCTCCAGACAATGGGCTAAGAATCACTTAAGAACTAAATAGGATCTAGATATTTATAGAACCACCTATCTACATAAAGACTATAGGAAAACAGAAACAACATAAGAAGAGTTAAATACTTCAAAATATATGCCTCCTGGTAATCATTTCCTTGAAAACAGCTGTAGTCACAGGGCAGACATTTTGGTCAGTTATAATTAAAGGCAACAATAAAACTTCTAGATCCTATGTTTATACTAATTATCATTATTATAATAAAACAGGAGATAAGAATTTAGAAAATATGACAAGTCAAACTATTGCTAAATAAAACATTTCCAAGGTTTCCAGGAGGCACCAGGCTCTTTATCATTTCACAGAAGGTACAAGAAGATTGGTGAATTGCCACATCTCCCTTCAGAAATACCAAGGGGGGATATCCCATGACAAAATATTCATGGAACATTACTGACATGACCCAGTGCAACATGATGCATGTGTCATATCACAGCACTAACAAAGTGTTGCTTCACGTTTAAAATGAGATACCTATCTTAGTAAACAAACACCACTGTCAAAAAGTGTTACTTTTACACACACACACTAAAAAGCACTGAATTCTGAAAGCCAGCTATTTGAAGGAAAATTCTTCAACTGAAGTCAGAAGCCTACTAGTTTGGAGGTTAAGTATGCATGTCCCAAAGAGAGAACATACCGATCAAAACTGACACCAGTTCACAGTTATCTTAATGGCAAGGGGTGGTTAAGTATCAAGGATGATGAAACCCATCTTGCATCTCTGAGCTCAGAAATGGAGCAGTACATAAAATGAATGAACTAACCAAAGATTTAACCTTCTGTAGCTCTGAAAGAAAAAAAAACAACAGAGAAAATGCATGAAAGTGAAACACACAACTCTGTTGGCAGACATTTTAAAACTATTGTACAAAATAAGCATAAAATATGATCACTATTTTTTCATGTACGTTGAAACTGATCTTTTGTGTCAGCTAACAAATTTTTAACTTAAAACTTTTAGTTGTCCAAAGACAACTATTCTAATTCATGGTGAATAATAATGGTTCTTAGATCCAAAGCCTAAACAGGAAGTCAGAAGAATAAGATTTCCTATTCATGAAAAGAAAAAAAACTACTTCTGAAATAATGTTTATATTTGTTATTATTCTAAGAATATGGGGAAATTGGATAGTAGAAAATAAAGTTGAAAGAAACAAATCTGTGGGCACTTAAAGTAGAATTGTGGAGACTAGTTAACAGCAGAATGGAGGATAGATATAAGCTGGGCTCCAAGTCCCACCTCGGACACATACTACCTGTGTGACCCTGAGCAAGTACCACTACCTCTCTGCATCCCCAAGCAACTCTCTAAGATTAGAAGTTGCAGGATTCCTGCCCATTTGTAGCCTCTTCACTGGCAGCTAATGATACACCCAGTGATATAATAGGTCCAGATTAAAAAAAAGTTCCAGAACCTGCAAGTGAGGAACATAAGTGACAGGTTACATTTATTCATGTAGTGCTTTAAAGTTCACAAACTGCTTCCCAACGAGTTTGTGAAGTAGGCAGCGCAAGTATTATCCTCCCCCCCAGTAGAGAGCTTAAATGAATTTGGAATCAGTGAAAGAGTGCTGGGCTTCGAGCCAGTGGACCTGGGTTTGAATCTTGGCTCTGCCAATTACTATGTTTATGTCCTTGAATAGGTCACCTAAATGCTCTGGGCCCTAGTTTCCTCATTTATAAAAAATGAAGAGGTTGTATTGGTTGATGCCTTTAAGTCCCTTCCACCTCTAAGTCTATGTTATCATTTACCCATGGAGGATATGAACACCATGACCTGAAGTGTTTCCACTCGACAAAACGAGTACAAAAAGTTTTATAGACATAGGACTCTTTTCCAAGATTTCTACTTGTTACACCTCTTTCCAAGGAAACGACCAAACCTGAGACATAAGCTCTATTTAAGAGAAGAACAAAACATATTTACATTTTCCATTGTTTGGGGGGCCTGGAAGAAGCTGCTAAGAAACTGCTGCCTAGAAATTTAAAGGTATACCCTTTACACATCTGCTTATCTATAATATTCGTGTTGAAAACACAAAGCTTCCACCATGGGCCTTTCTTATTTGTGTAACATATACAATTTTTCACATTTCATAGTGACATTTATAAGATCTTATTTTCTCTTCACACTTAAGCAGCATGTTTATCATTATTCATTCCAAGCTTAACTATTTAATAGATTTATCTAAAACCCAAAAAGCTTTCTTTAGACCAACTTAATAACATGCTCTAGGTTTCTCTACTGATTTCTGGAGTTTGGGATTTTTTCCCTTTAACTTTTCAAACTATGAAATTTTATCTATACTTAATATTAATTCTTTTCTACTATTACCTATGTTCTTGAGTTTTTCCCAATACTATTATTTTATAACAATGTTTTAAAGAATGCAGTTAAGATCAATAAAAATTGGAAACTAAACCAAAGCCTCTTACTTTAAGACTTAGAACATGATCTACTTGGAATAATAGCATCTACAATAGCCAACTCAAAAAATTTCAAGAAAAAACAATTTTAATTTACAAAATATGTAATTTGTATGGTTTCACAATATTGTGCATAGCTAAAACACTAATAAAAATGAAAATACTCAAACTGATTTCCAATTACAATAAACTTGGATGCACAAAGTATCTATGCTTAACACAATAAGTGTACTGAATTTTAAAAAGCACAAGTCCCAAAACTGCTAGGTATAGATGATAAATATCCTATGAATTTAGTTAATAGGAAATCTGAAAATATGACTGGTATTAAGTGATATCTCCTTTCCTCAATTTTGTGATTAACAGGATTTTTTTATTGGTATTAAGCTAGAGCAAACAAATCAGAATAGTACATATGCAATATTCAGTACACACAAAGTTAAAGAAATTCAAAACCTGTATAAAACAAAAAAATTTGAGAAAAATTATACAGCTTAAGAGATACAGTGGTAAAGGTCCTCTCCATCCCTTGATTACAGCTTGCACTCTGTACCTAAATAGAAGAACTTACTGCACTCAACTGTAATAAGAATGAAATAATAGACTCAGGTTAGTATAGAATGAATTTAGGGGATTAAATAAATTCTCTAAGAACCTTGCATTGGCAAACAGGTGACTTCAGTTGGTGAAAGCAGCCTAAGGAAGGGGGAGTGGGGGAAGAAAAATTAACTGGTATTCTGAAACTTCTTTAAAAAATAATTTCTTATTTTTCAAACACTGCTTTCCTAACAGAAGTGTTGTACACTTGCACAATGTTAATTACTTTATTATACATGGAAGCCTGTAATAGGCTGATTACACAATAAGACTGCAAACAACCAGTGGTACTTTTCTGACGTCAGAAGAGTACATAGGACTGAAACATCACCAAAAGTACATAAAAAAACTCATGAGCATAAACATCAAAGTACAATAAAAAATGTAATCAGAAAAAAAATACATTTGCTAAAAAGTGGTTTAGAGCAGCGCCACCGCCTATCAGTAGCTTCGAATGGCCATTAGCGTTCCTAGCAAGTTTCCATTAACTTCACAAGATCCATGTACAATACTGACTCATGTACTCCAGAAGGTACACAGGAAAGGCTGCAATTTCACAGAGGTTCTGATGTCATTAGGAAATACTGAGAAGCTCAATTCTCATTGGCTAAGCCACCAGACAGAATTACAACCTTATTACACAGAGCTGTGAGTAAGTGGGGTTAGGATATTATTATACATGGAAACTTGAATGGGATTTACAAATGGAGGGAGGGGCATTACTACTATTGACTATTTGATGCCATAAGACATATAAAAAGTACATAATGAATTATGTTTTGGAATGTAAATCATTTAAAAATTCAAACTGTCAAGATGGGGAGAAGGGAACAAGGAGGGAAGGCCCAAGAACCTTAAAGAACAGGGTTGAGAACAAGGACAAAACATAGAGGGGATGTGTGGTATACTAGAAGACAAATGGAAGAGAAACTGTTTTAAACCATGTATAATAAATGCATCCCCCAAATTTATATGAATTACATAATACCATCTTAGGGTTCTTATGGTATGAACCAACCACTTAGGTTTCAATTTCTGTTGATGTCACTAGAATCTCTTAATGGAATTACAGCCTTGTTATAGTTGGGATGAGGGGAGGGCGCTTTTCATTCTTCTTTATATTAAAGCTATCATTCCAGGCTTTGATCAAAGATCCAAGAATATTTGTTCTACCAGTCTGGAATGACTATGGTTTGGAAGATCAGAGTACATTTGAAAAGCTGCAACAAAATATAGGTAGCCAACATCTCAGAATTTTGGATCAGCCCAGATAGATAGCAATTTGAAATGTTTTAGATCCCTTACTTAAATGTTGAAATGTATATCATTTTTCTATCTGCAAGATGGATATTCCAATACAATGATAATGTATAGAATTCCCATGCGTTATTACACTTTCCTGAGAGTAAAGCAATTAGAATAAACCTTAATCCTAGGAACAAAATTTTTTTTGTAGTTTTTTTGTTTTGTTTTTTTTTGCATTTAAAACTTTTGGGCTATTCCCTGACAATCTATACATGTAAATTTGATTGCTAAACATTGTCACTTTGAATGTCAAACTATTTTTAATCTATTGATTTTGATTAAAAATCATAATACAAACAGAGCTAAAATCACACTAACAAAATAAACTAAATATGAAAAGTTGCATTGAAAGGGCATGTTACATTATTCTTAATAGGATCATGTAGAAACATTCCAATGGCAGTGTTCTCAAAATAAAACAAAATTACATTGTAAGACCCCCAGCCTGGTCACACTTGGGACCTTACCTGTAACTTTGGCTGGTTGGTGTCTTTACTCTTGTACTACATGGCTCACTTACATCAGACATCATATTTGTATACCCTGAGAAATCTGACACTGAAGTCCTTACTCTATGGTCCACTTCTCCATTAGAGTTAGTTATAAAGGTCATTGGCACCCTGCTGCCCGACTTAAACTGAGAACCAAATGCTTGTGCAAAGTTCTCAATTTGATACGTTGTTCTAGGCTCTATGTCCTTCTGAGGATCTATCTGGCTAGTTAACTCCTGAGATGGAATCTGAAAGCTTGTGGAGGACTCTAAGTTTTTCTGTTCCTTCTGGCTAGTCAATTTCTGAGATGTAGACTGGTAGCTTGATGAAGTCTCTAAGCTTTTCTGTGGATCTATCAGATCATCTAGCTCCTGTGATGGAGTCAGCTGCTGATGGGTGGCCTCCAAAGCAGATAAATAAAAACCTGGTTGAGATCCAAGCAACATCCCAAAAGGAGGCTTTGGCAATGTAGTTGGCAACACTGAGGTAACAGATTGGCTGAAACCACACTCCAGGGGAGATGTAGTGTATATTTGTTTATCTGGAAATAAAGTGTGGTTGTGAAGAGTAGAAGACAAACTAACGAACTGGAAACTGGGTCCAAATGCAAAACCAGTGCTATTGGCTGATCTTTCAAAAGCTTGCTGAATGTATTTGGAATATCCTTGCAACATGTTTGCTTTGTCATTTGAAGGTGTCTGGTTCCCTGGACTCAAATTTTCCTCTTGGACCATGTCTGAATGTTCTCCTGAGGGGTGTAAATCAACTCGTTGTTCTGTTATATTGAAAGGATCCTCTTTCTGCCCCTCAGATTTACTGGAATACTGGTCCAAAAGGCTTTGTAAGACTTCATCAGGGATTCCAGACTTGTCATGACAAGACTTGATCTCAGTGTTTAGAGATGAGGAATCAATAAGTGATAATGGCGCTTCGTTATCCATAACGCTCACGCCTGCAGACTGGATGACAGACTGTTGGGAGGCCATGTGTCCAACATTTATAGAAAAGGCACTGTTACCACTGGCAGTTTGTAAATATCTTCTTTTCTTTGAAAACTGCATGGCGTCATCATAGTTGCTACTTATCTGGCCTTGCTTGCCACCTGCACTCTGGAGAAGACTAATGGCCTCCACACTACTATTGGACACTATGCCAAGAGAACCACTTGGTTTCCCTGACAGCGATTTCTGTCCAACTATATCTGGTAATGGTGACACAAAATTAAGGTAGTTTTTGTCTGTGTTTTTTCTGCTTCCTTTTTTGAAGACCAACTTTGGCACCCTTTTTTGTAATTCATCTATACCAGCGCCAATTATGCCACCACTGGAAGACACAATAGGAATTTCTACCGAGTAACTCTGCATGTTGATATTATTTGCAATTTGTGATTCATTTCCTTTACCAGTCTTATGTTCCTTATTTTCAATAGATAAGCTTTTTGATTTATTTTTTCTCCTTGAAGAACTTGTATTTCCCTGAGACAACACAGTCAGATTACCCATACTGTTATGGTTTGATGACCCAGGTTCTGCACTAGCTGCTCCTTTAGCTATGGCTTCACCACATGTGCGCCTGTGCTTCAACAATCTATCAGTCCTTGAGAAATACTGCTGACAAGTATCACATTTGTATGGCTTTTCTCCACTATGTGTCCTCTTGTGTCTCTCCATATGGTACTTCTGAATGAACTTCATGCTGCATTGATCACACCCAAATGGCTTCTCTCTACTGTGAATTTTCTCATGCCTTTGCAGTAGGTATTTCTGAATGAAACCCATGCTACACTGACTGCACTGGAAAGGTCTCTCTCCTGTATGAATGAGGACGTGCCTGCGCAGGTGGTAGGAGCTCCTGAAGGCAGCACTACAGTGTTCACAGATGTGAGGTTTCTGACTTGGGGAAAGAATGGCACCTTCTCCATCTCCAACTAGAGAAGGTTTAGAAGAAGCACTTGGCTTCCGCTTGGCTTTGATTCCCTGAGATTCTGGCTTTGGCCTCTTTGCCTTTTTGACATTAGTGTCCTGCTTTGGCTCCTCATTGCCGTGGTGGTCATCTGTCCTGCTACTGCTGAGTAACACGTCCCGGTGGTGCTGGGGGGGTGGGTGCTGGCCATGCTGGTGGAGAAGGCTCAGATCCTGGATGACGCCGTGGCTCCCCCCCTCCCCGCCTCCTAGGCCGGGAGGTCTTTCCTCCGCCCCTGCAAACAGTCCTCCATAGTGGTGGTGGTGGTGGTGATGCTGCTGCTCCTCCGGATCTGTAGGTTTCTCTTGTTTGATGCTCACCAGGGACTGCAGAAATCCCCAGGAGTTCCTCTGCGGGGGGTAGGCCGCAGCCGGCGCCGCGGGCTCCTTCTTGAAAGTCATGTCCGGGGCAGGAGGAGGAGGCGGGGGAGGCTCAGCGGCTGGGGCTGCAGAGTTGGAGGCCGAGGAGGAGGAGGAGGTCGAGGAGGAGGAGGAGGAAGAGGAGGAGGAGGAGGAAGAAGAAGAGGAGGAGGATAACACGCACTGCGGGGGAGGGGCGGCCCCCACCGCCGCCCGGGTGAAGCTGGTGACCGGGGGGAGCCGGTGGTTGAACATGACCATACTCGGGGGGAAAGTGGGTTCCATCTCCGCCCTCCTACTGCTGCCGGCGCCGCTGCTGCCGCCGCCGCCGCCGCTGCTACTGCTACTGCTGCTGCTGCCGCTGCTGCTGCTGCTGCCGCCGCCGCCGCCGCCGCCGCCGCTGCTGCTGCTACCGCTGCCGCCGCCGCCGCTACTCAGGAACCCGCTGCCGACTTTCATACCCCGGAGGAGGCCTGGCTGAGGAGAGGAGGAAAAGGGAGGAGAAGGGAGGGAAGGAGGAGGAACCGGGCCCCGGGGCCGGGACCACCGCGGCGCTCAGACCCCGCCGCCGCCGCCGCCGCCGCCGCTACCGCCGCCGCCGCCGCCCAGACCGCAACGCGCCGGGCGCTTATCCTCGGCCGCCTCCGGCCCCAGCGCGCATGGTACGGCGGCCCTACCCCGGGCCTCGCCCCCTCCCCCCTCCCCGGCCCCCAGCAGCAGCACTTACGGGTCCCGCCGCCGCCACCGCAGCCGCCGTCGCCTCCAGTTAATAAAAATAACGCCGAGTCCTCTCCACAATGGAATTAAAAGCCTCCCTGGCACTGCGCAGGCGCGGCGCGGGGTCTGCTGGGAACTACTCGACCCGGCCAGAGGGGAGCTCTGGGGAGCCAGGGCGCCTGCGCAACAGCTTCCGCCCGGCCAGCCTGTCAATCATTCGGGCGGTTGGGCCCGAGGGGAGGGACCGACTCGTGTGGGACCATTGGGGCGGGGACTTGTGAGGTGACCAGGCTGGTGGGCCTGGATTGAGGCAAAAGGGATGAGGGCCCGGAGCGAGTGAGGAAGGGTCTTAGACATGCAACCGGCTAGGCTAGTAGAGACGAGGACTTGGGCTTGGAGCTACAAGGGCTGCTTGGCAGGGAGAGAGAGGGCGCCCGGGAAAGGGAAGGAGGCAGACGGGAGAGATTGGGGGAGATGTGGGAGACTTCTGGGGAGCAGAGGGTGACCTAGCCCGTCGGCGGGCTGCTTGAGAAAAAAATGAAAGCATCCCCCTTGGGGGGGACCCTTGTTGCTGTACCTCAGACCACCACCCCACCACCCCCCACCCCCACCGCTGACGCCCTGCCTTCGCCAAGCCCATTAAACCCTGCATTTGGTTGTGGTCTCTTGGACCCGGTTCATTTGCAGTAGTGGGAGTGGGAGTGGCCTACTTTAGAAACGTAATCGAGGTACCTTTGCCAAAAAAAAAAAAAGGTTGCTGTCTTACTGTCAACCTACCTGAAGGCTACTCAAAAAGGAAACCGCTTGCAATCCCAGTTCAGCCTCCCTATAAAACACACGCCCACACGCACTTCATCATTAAACGTTATTTAAATGCCCGCATTCCTTCTAGGCTTTACTAATGAGCCTATTTGTCCTGTTATCTCCCAGCCACCTCTCTTTTGGAAACCGAAGTGGCTACCACTACCGCTACCGCTACCACTGCCACCGCCACCTTAGGAAGATAATTGACGTCATTCTTCACCATCACGCTCCCCCACCCCTTTCAACCCCACCTGGATCCTAAGGAATATAGGCAAGACTACTCATTATTTTTCCTTAAAGGAATATGCCAAACACAAACCGAACAAATGAATTCAAATATTTATTGAGCTCGTAGGTGCTAGGTGCAAACCTTATCATAAGCTCCTTGAGGGCAAGGACTGTATTTTGCCCCCCCCCCCCTTTTTTGAATACTCTGTGCCTGGTGTGATGTAGGCGCTAAATAAATGTTGATTGAATTGAATATGCAGCCATCTGTAGGTGCAATTTTCCTTTTGTGCTATATAAGTCACTTAAAAATCAAGGAAAGCAGAACCTTTGCACAGGTGCCTAGCACACACTAGGCGCTAAATAAATGTTTCATGACTTGAAATGATACAGTTCTATATACTGATAGCCTTTTTATGGCATATTTTCATATAAAAATAAAGCTACACGATTTTCTTTTCTCTTTTTCCCTTTCTTTTCTCTTTTTCCCTAGTATTTTATCTGTGAGTTGTAGTTCATATTTAGATAGCAATATATGGTTTGCAAAGCCTTTTTCTCACAACCACCTGTGAGGTAGGTAACATTATTATTAGACCTATTTTACAGATGAGGAAACTAGCGATGAAATGATTTGCCTGGGGCCATACAGTTTATTAAGTAGTACTAGAATCTTAGTCTTCTAATTCCAAGGCCTCTGAGAGTCCGTTTTGCCATAAGGAAACTGAATAAATGCCTACAAGGCCTCACTTATTTGGCATCAAACACTTACAAATAATTTTTTAAATATTTAAGATAATTTAAAAAACCAATATTTGATTATTATAGTCTACATGTTTTTGGAGTTGAGAAAAAATAATTCCTAATCGCATATAACTATAAATGGCAATGTTCTTTCACTTGAACTGTAAAACTTTAATACATTCAAGTGTAGTTAGGTGTGAAAAAAGACTAGAAATTCAAAAACTTAAAACAGCAATAAAATATTAGTCAATGCCAATGAGAAATGAGTCTGTCCCTTTATTCAGGGTGTCTGTGTTTAATGGTAAGCTGGGATGCATATAAGCTAGTCCAAGCATGAAGGGCAGTAGGACACTCATATGGAAAGCCAACTTTGTCCCTCAGTTATCAAGATAAGAAACCTGTCATTTCTCTCATTCACTCTGTCAGCCTTGAGATACTCCAAGCCGACTTACCTCTGTGTTGTACACCCCATATATCAGGAAGATGAAGAGACCCTGTAAAATAAAATGGAGGGGAAAAGCTGTTAACTCTAATCATTTCAGCAGTAGAAATACCTGAAATAAACTTTCCTGGGAACAGACAAAAGAAGACACACTTCATCAAGGTCAATTTATTTTTCTATTTTTCAACATTATAAGCTGTACCTTGAACATTTATTTGATAGCATGGGACTGCATTTTGCCTATGGCATTTGGTGCCATTCATCTCTTTAGAAATAGAAAAAAAGATATCAATAGTAGAGATTATTAATTAGAAAAATTGTTATACTTGCTTCTGAATGATCTTTGCTTAGTGATTAAAAAAACTCAGATGTTATTCAAATAATTTTTGAATCATCAAGAGTTATTAGAATTCCTAAATAACATTTAAAAATGTGTTTACAGTGGGTATATATTGTTATATTCTTTTATAAGCCATACTTCAGTTAATCTTTTATTAAAATGTAAAACAGCTAATAGGAAAAGAATAGGATAATAAAAATGCTCATTTTAAAAAAATTAGTTGTTATTCAATTCATTTTCAAATGATTAGCTATTGTGAAATTTTATAACTTTTCTGTATTTTATAAAATAGTTTAAAATCTGTTTTAAAAGATGCTATTCAGGCCTTATATTTGATACTTTATCACATAATTATATCGCTGTAAATATAAAATTTTTGTCAATCATACCTAAACACAAAAGTAGTAAACTCTCAATTTTTTATAATAAATACATGACAATTACTAATGGTCTCATTAGGGCCCATCTTTCTCTTCATGTGTCTTTGCTTTTGACAACTGGACAACAAAACTCAAAGCACTAATGTAAGAATGATCAAATAAACATAATTAAAAACTAATTAATAAACTTTCAATTTTACAGACTAGTAATTTGTGGTAACATTTTAGAAAACAGTTTATCAGCTTTACTAATTTTAGATTTAGAGATTAGATTTGGATTAGAAGGTAGGAGTCCTGTATTAACATTTCTACATTTGAGTTTTATCTATGAATTCTTATTACAAATGATTCACAGGAGATCTCAGAAGAGACCAGTTTAAATATCTTATTGATTTGTATCATTCAATTCCTCTAGAGACTTTGAGCATCAGATTTTAATCAGAAATAGTTAATGCAAAAATTATTTTTACCATGCTAGAACTTTTTCTAATTCTAGTTTCATATAGCTTATTGGTAAAAAGCATTTCAATTTTATATAGTAAAATGGCCTATTTTGACTTTTATAATCTCCTTGATCCTGTTTCTATGAATTTTTCACTTACCACAGTAGTGAAAAATATAACCTGTCCTTTTTTTGTTGTTGTAAATTGACTTTTTTAAATTTGTACTCATTAGATCATAGATTTATAACTTGAAAGGAAATTACTGTCCTCTAAGTCACACTCTTCATTTTTATAGATGAGGAAACTGAGACACCAATTAGGTGACTTGACCAAAGTCACATAGATAATAAATGACAGAGCTGGAATTCAAACTCAGAATGGAGTACTATTCCCTTTGCATCATTTTATGGAGTCAGATGCTTTTCTAAATTTGGTTTCTCATTAGTTATTGTCAAATACAGACACCCTTCCCCAATAGTCTGTGTTCTGAAAATTCAGTCTCTTTATGTGTTTGCTTATCTAATCTGTATTTCTAAATATATTTTCCAGTTTTTTATCCATTACTAGATAGTTTTGATAATTACTATTATGTAGTGAATTTGAGATCTGACAATACCAACCCTCCTTCTTTCTTTTCTTGCTTCTTTCTAATGATGCTCTCCGGCATAATAATTAAAACATTAACAGTACCATAGCACCTAAGGAAAATAATAAAAAAAACTTTAAGAGTAAGTGAATTATTGAACCTTACCATTTCAGTGGTAGATTTTAAGAAGCATACTCATAGCCATTATGATTTATCATCCCTAGCATAACTTCAAAAGAAAACACCTCTCAAAGAAACAGACCAGATTTAGGTAGCATAGGATGAATTGAATTAATTTTATTTTAAAAGTCATTATCTTACTGACTACTGTTTTTTCCTATTCTAGAGAATTTTGGGTTTATCTAAATGTGATGGTACATAGCACCAGTTCAGCAGATAATTTCTAACTCTGTTCAGTCATAGAACTATATTAAGGAGAAATGATTCAATTCTAAATCCCATTTAAGAGTATAATTGTACCTTTATATAGACAAAAATGAGTTCTTATGTAAGTCAAATTTCTACAAATTGCATGTAATAAATTTCAGGGAGACTTACTCAACATCTTCAGTCACTCTTTTGGTTTAAAAAAAATCAAATGGTTGGTTATGTGTGTAATTTTATCCTAATTTGTCTTGTAAATTCATATTTTCACATAACATGTCTTAAAATGAGACCCACATCTAGGAGGAAAGCAAAGCAGAAAGTAAATCTAATAAAAGTATGCTTTTTTTCTCTATCTGGTAATCTGATAGAGTATGCCATTCATATATATATTTCCTAGTTCACCATTGTCTAATAATTATTTTTGCACTTTATTATATTCAACCTCTTTATGGCAAATATATTTATATATGTGCTATTTTGTGAACTTTTAATTAATATAAAATGAACAGCCATATGCTCCCCTTTCCAAGAAAGTTGAAAATTTGTCAGTTTAACTGAGGGTAAAGAAATCATATCTAAACAATGTCCTATCCCTCCTTCTCCTCTTTTTCTTCAACAGATGTACAACATAAGAACATGAGTAAGCCTAGTAACAAACAAGTGTCTGCCTGAGAATTGTGAAGTCCAAAGCTTGAAATCACTGCAAGGGAGTCAGTGCCTCCCAGACCCTCAGGCAGTCTACATGATGCCAACATAGTCAGTGAAAAATTCAGTACAACTAGGTTGGAAGTTTTGTGTGTTAAAAAAAATTACCATTTGTATTTTTTCACCAAACTGACCAGTTATTTGATTTATTCCACCACTGTTTGGACATCATATAGACATAATTTTTAAAATATTTGTCTTTCATTATTAGATATACATCCCATTTCCTATCCCTTCAGATTCTGAAAAGAAAAAAAAGTAACAAAACAAACTATTGGATACAAAATCCTAGACTTCTTACTACTTCATTACTATGAGCCATTTTTCAATTCCTGCAGAGAGAACCCTGTTAGGAACAGCTGGAAGGAACCAACTGCCAATCCTCAACTGGCACAGAAATTTCTGGAACTCCTTACTCCAACATTCTGTCCTGTTGAAGAATAATCATCGAAAATATCTTACCTATTTCTTAAATATCTGCAAAGATAAAAGATTCTTCAGTTTTAAGACAAATATCAACTTTTTTTTTGCTCCATTCAGAGGAATATTGCTTTGCATAATTGATGCCACCATTTATACTGGTACCAAATTCTCAATATTGCAACCACAAGTAAAACTATCAATAGTTGGGCAGGCAGCAACCAAATATAGCAAATATTCTTCCTTCATGTGAATGCTTATTGGCAAGAGCCAAGACCAGAGGAAGACATCAAGATATTACTCTAATACTATGCAGCAGTTAAACAAAGAAGCTCTTTAAAAAGAGAGGAATGGACACTGATCCTTCACTCTAATTCATCTAATAAACATTAAAAGTAAAGGCAGTGGGGCAGCTGGGTGGCTCAGTGAATTGAGAGCCAGGCCTAGAAATGAGAGGTCCTGGGTTCAAATCTGTTATCAGATACTTCCTAGCTGTGTGTTCCTAGGCAAGTCATTTGACCCCCATTACCTTGCCCTTACCACTCTTCTGCTTTGAACCAATACATAGTATTGGTTCTAAGACAGAAGGTAAGGACTTAAAAGGGTAAAAAAAAAAAGCAAAGGCAGCTTTTTAAGCCTTTCCATCTATTATAAGTCATATAAATACTATATACAGATAAAAGGACTAAGATTTAGTCTGTTGTTTTCATGTTGATCATTTTTGTGCTTTTATCATATGCTTCATGGTTGCTACAAAATCAATCTTCTTCCAAGTGGTAATATGTTATTTTCCTTTCCTATCCTAGGAAAAAGGAAAGAAGTACCCACTCTCACAATGGACATATTGTAGACTCATAAGTGTGTGGGGGGAAGCAAAACCTCAACAATCAGATTAAGACTTCAGATGTGAGCCCACATTCACACCTTTGTCACTAAGTTCAAGATGCAATTGTAGATGCCATGCAACATGAAGGTTTATTAAATTTGTTTCACAAACATAAGATTGTTTCAAATACCTTTAGTTCAATTTAGGTCAGGAAGCCTAGCTGATATTACAGGAAATGAACCTTAGAACAATGTTTCTCAGTTACTATGTGCCAGGTTTGTTTTATGTCCCCTTCTTGTATCATTGCAGATTCTCATTTGATGGCATGATCTTACTATGTGCTGGTTTATATATGTTCTCCCATCCAGAGGTTATTGGTTGACTACATAGTCAAATCCAATCATCTCATTGTTATCATAAAAATTTATTGAACATCCATAGGAATAAATGGAGCTATACTAAATGCAATAAGAGTTTAGAACAAGTAGAGACATTGTACGTGTTTTCAAGGAGACAGTCAATTGGGAAGAGTAAAAGCAAATTCATTTGCATGTAAGAAATTAGTCCTCATACATATAAACTACTGTAGTTGGAAATCTTGGTGCTTGACACTTGAAGACTTCCTGGGAAAAAAAGAAACTAACATGAAGTCTTATCCTTTATCAGTTTTTAAAATGTGTAGAAGAGAACTCAGAGAAGTTCAAAAGGAAGTACGAAAAAGCAGGGCAGTTTTGAAAGTAATGTGTAGGATTTGTGGTAGTCTTTTTTTTTTTTGTTAGAGCAAGAGGTATAAAATGGAAATTCACAATTTTATATAGAATTCCATTTTTTCTTTCTGCTGTGTGCATGAAAATGTGCATTTCGTTACTAAGATTTTTGAAAAATGAAAAACCACTAGTCTTAAAGAACAATTGCATGATGGCAAATGGGAGGTAGCTAATAACTTGATAGCTTCAATAACGTAATAAAATCTAGGGAAATCTATGCATAGGGATGGCAAGTTCATTTTCTTAGGAACAACAGAGCAGGAAGAAGTGTATCAGAAGATGAGAATTATTTGATTTCCAAAGGTTAGCTAATAGATGAATTTTCATCAGAAAATAGAATTTAATCCAGAACAGGGCTCCTTAACCTGGTGTCCATGAACTTTAAAAAATATTTTTATATTTCATTATAATTCATTTCTTTTATTATCCTATATATCCTTTATCTCACCACTTGTGTTTTACAGTGATTGGAAGTGCTGGACATGGAGTTGGGATGACTTGTTTTCAAATGCTGCATCAGACTCCTATTAGCTGTATGATCTTAGGTAAGTCATTTGACCTCTATCTGCCTCAGTGTCCTTAACTATAAAATGGGTATCATAATACCCATCTCACATAGTTGTTAGGAGGAGCAAATGAAATACTATATGGAAAGTGTTTTGTAAACTTCAAAGTGCAGTATAAATGCTATCATTCATTTGTTTAATGCTTTTAATAATTATTCTGAAAAAGGGTCTATAGGTTTCACCAAACTTCCAAAGGGGTCTGTGATATATTTTTTAAAAAAGCTAAGAATCCTGGATCTAGGAAATGACAGAAATTCATTCCAGGATTTTAAGGAGGAAATTGATGTTGTCAAATCAGTGTGCTTAGAGTTAATTTTGACAAAGATGCATATGAACAATTAGAAGAAGGTATAGGAAATAAAATAAGAACTGATAAATGGGATAAAAACATATAGACCAAATATAAAGTTACTAGGATTATGCAAGTGATTTGATGAGAAACAGAAGTCAATTAAAGATCCAAGGAATATTGTGCAAGGGGTAAGGGGGATAATAGAATTTTTTGACTGAATAAATTTAAGATATTAAAACTAAACTGAGGAAGAATAATGATATTAAAAGTAATTTCAGAGAAATGAGGATGAGGATAGGGAAAATTTTTACGTAAAGATCTTATAGGCTATCTTTCATATGCTCAGGTAATGTGACCCACAGATATTTTGGTGTCTGAGAGGCTGCTGAACTATTAATTACTCAATTTGGGAAGCTCAGTTCTAATTCCAGCTATGTTAATCACTATTTGTAAAACTTCTGTAAGTCATTTGATATCTCCAGGCCTTGATCTCTTCATCTATAAAATAAGAGGCTTGGATTTGTTTATTTTTAAGGTATCTTCCTTCTCTAATCCTATGACTCAGTTTTAGTGACTTAGAATGAATTATACTTAGGGAAAGTCACCAAATGGACAAACATCATGTATTGAATTATCTTATTCTTAAGAAAGAACACTCAGTAGCAAAACAAAGGAACATTTAATATCTAAATTTAATGGTAAAAACAAATGCCTTTGTATGCTTTGTGAAATACTGACTTTCCTTTCATGATCATGGAAGCTTAACTCATTTAGCTATTCAAGATTTGTTATCATAAATGTCATACCTAGAAAAAAAACAATATGACCCAATCCCCCCATTTAACAGATGTGGAAATTGAGAAGCAAAAAGATGAAATTATTTGCTTATGGTCATATAGCTATTAAGCGGTGATCTGAACTCAAATTCATAAACTCCTTTAAATGCCTTTAAATTCCATGACCTTATCGCTCACTATACCATTATGTTTAAGGACATCACTTAGAGTGCCTGGCATATAATAGGCAATTAATAAATGCTTGCTGACTTGAAGGGGAACTTTTGTAATTTCTGAATTCATGATATTGAAATTTGTTTGAACTTTGTCATCCACTCTAACCTTCTTCCAATCTCAGAAAAAGAGGCAAATCTCTTTGCTGAGGCTAACCACTACTAATTTCTGTACCATACCCTAGAAATCTTCATCCTGGAAGATAGTGCAGCCCTGGAACTCACACTTCTGAAGTCCTCTCTTCCTCTGGGGCTCTCACAGAACCTCCATTTCAGGAAGGTGCCCAGGCCAGCTATCTCTTCATTTCCTACCAGGCTGCCTGCCCTCTTCTGGACCTTCCCATCCCAAGCCTGATCCCTTCTCCTTCCTTCCCTCCTTTTCAGCTTCTTTTTATGTGTTGTCTTCCTCAGTAGAATGTAAGCATCTTAAGGGCAGGTGCTGTCTTCTTGTTTATATTTGTTTTCCCAGCCCTGATCACAGTGTCTGACATATAGTAAGTGCTTAATAAAGGCTTGTTGATTAACTGATCTCATCCTGGCAAGTCTTATTGAGAATGGGTGCATTAGCCCTGCCATCACCAACACCAACTGGCAACCAACTGTCTCCAACAGGCAGGGAATCTCAAGAGCCCCAGGGATCATCAATCCTGCTTTCAGTCTAGTCCCTACGTACATTAGCAAAAGGAACAACCTTTGTGAAGATTCAACCTAAAAATTACCTCTGCAGGTGCCCAATATTTAGAATAGTGACTTGAGCTTAGTACCATGGTCTATGTTCTTCTTACATCTCTTAAGTCCCAGAACCTCAGATGGCACTCACACCCTAGAGGCGGTCCCTGATTCTTAACATTTTTTTCTTGGTTCTTTTTCTACAGGTCTGACTTTCCCTTATGTCTCCTTTGCAGTGCCTTTATCCAGGTCACAGTCATCAACTCTAGGAATTCCCCAGAAGTCTGTCCTGAGCTCTCTTCTCCCTTAATATCTCATTTGGTGATCTCATCAGCTCCCATGGATTCCATTTCCTCTCTGCAGATGATTCTCAGATCTCTTTATCTAGCCCTTGCCTCTCTCCTAACCTTGTGTCTTGTATCCCCAGCTACTTATTGGACATTTTTAATTTGACGTCCCATATACATCTCAAACTTGGCATGTCTAAATCAGAACTTGTTCTATTTCTCCCCCAAAGCCCACTTCATTCTAAAATTCAATAATTCAATAGAATTACTATCAGGGAAGTACTCTCATCTTAGCCACCCAGACTCACAACCTCAATGCCATCCTGGATTCCTTACCCTACACCCCCACCTCCATATATTCAATCTCTTGCCAACTCTTGTCATTGCTGCCTTTCTAACATCTTCTAAGACATCTCTTCACACAAGCACTGCCCTGCTGAAGACTCTCAGCATCTCTCACCTGGACTACTACAATAGCCTTCTAATTGGTCTCTCAGAGGCAGGGTCAATAAACATTTAAGTTCCAGGCTCTGCCCTAACTGCTAGGGATACAGAGAAATTAATAAGTCAATTTCTGTCCTCCTGGAAAGGTAACACAAAGTAAAAGTGGAGGGAAGGGTACCCTGAATAGGGTCATGATGACGTCTTGCAGCTAGAATGCAAAATGATCCAAGAAGGCATGAGTTCCAAAGTTAATTTCATCTTATGGGATGATGAGTGTCTGGAGATCATAAAGTTCAGGACAGCAGGATGGGCAATTAGGAGGTGAATGAACTGGATGCCCCTCAGATGGTGGAGGATCTGGAAGCTGCTCTCTGAAATCCACCCTCCATCTGTTCCAACTTGAGTGGCTCTTATTACCTCTAGGATCAAATATTAAAAATCCTCTGTTTGACTTTTAAAACCCTTCACAATCAGGTCCCTTGCTATCTTTTCAGGTTTCTTATACTTTAGCTTCCTCCATGCCATTTTTGCTGTTGCTTACACAAGACTCCATTTTCTGACTCCATAACTTTTAAAATTAATGTTTAACATTTGCTTTTTTAAATTAAGTTCAAAATTCTCTCCCTGTAGCCCCTTCCTGACCCATTGAGAAGACAAGTGATATGATACATGTGAAGTCATGTAAGAAATGTCTATATTAACCATATTTTTAAAAGAAAAGAAAAATAATGTGGAAAAAATGCTTCAGTCTCCACTCAGAGTTCATCAGTTCTCTCTCTGGAGGTGGATAACATTTTTCATCATGAATCCTTTGGATTTGTCATAAATCATTATATTGTAATATTAGGTAGCCTAGTATCTCATAGTTGATCGTCCTGGTATTGCTGTTACTGTGTACAATGCTCTCCACTTCACTTTGCATCAATTCATATACATCTTCCCAGGTTTTTCTAAACCCATCCTCTTCATTATTTCTTGTAGCACAGTAGAATTCCACCACAATTATATACCACAACTTGTTTAGCCATTCCCCAATTGATGGATATTCTTTCAACTTACAGCTCTTTGCCAACACAAAAATATAACTATAAATATTTTTGTACATATAAGTCCTTTTCCCTTTTATTTTGTCTTTTTGGAATAAGGTCTAGTAGTCATATCACTGAGTCAAAGGATATGCACTGTTTTATAGCCCTTTGAGCAGTTCAGATAGTCCTCCAGAATGACTGGATCAGTTCACAACTCCACTAAAAGTGTATTAGTGTCCCTATTTTTCTACATCACCTCTAGCATTGGTCATTTTCCTTTTCTGTCAAATTAATCTGACAGAAGTGAAGTGGCACCTCAGAGTTATTTTAAATTATATTTTTCTAATTATTGATTATTTAGAACATTTTAATAAGACTATTGATAGCTTTGATTTCATCTTCTAAAAACTACCTGACCATTTATCAATTGGGAAATGGCTCTTATTTCTGTAAATTTGGCACTAATCCTTATATATTTGAGAAATGAAGCCTCTATCAGAGAAACTTGTTGTGAAATTTCCTCCTCCCACCCCCCATTTTCTGCATGTAAAAATTTGTTAATTTCATGTCATCAGAATTATTCATTTTATCTTCTGTGATCCTATCTCTTATTTGGTCATAAAATCCTCCCCTTTCCATACATCTGATAGGCAACTTGTTCTATACTCCACTGATTGGCTTATTATGTCACTAGTTATGTCTAAAATATATACCCATACTTCTTGGTATAGATCTTAAGATGTTGATCTAAGTTTAGATTTTGCCAGACTCTTTTTCAGTTTCCTCAGCAGTTTTTGTTGAATAGTGAGCTCTTGTCCCAAAAGCTTGGATCTTTGGGTTTATCAAACACTAGATTATTATGGTCATTTGCAACTGTTCATTGTGTATCTAATTTATTCCACTGATACACCACTCAGTGTCTTGGCCAGTACCAGATTGTCTTGATGATGACCACTTTGTAATGGATTATTTAGAGCATTTGTATAAGACTACTGACAGCTTTGATTTCATCTTCTGAAAACTGCCTGCTCATTTATCAATTGGGAAATTCTCTCCATACCTTTCCACTGACTGTCCCTCATGCTTAGAATGCTTTCCCTCCTCACTTCACCTGAGGACAGTTCAGTCGACCCTTTTAAAGCGGTTTCTGCTCCCTGCTCCCCTAATAGCCAGCATTTATTGATGTAGTTTTATACAGATGTTTCATCTTCACCCAGTTAAGGGATATAGGTGCTATTATTATCTCCATTTTACAGGTAAAGAAACTGAGGCATACAGAGGTTGTGACTTCCATCTAGTAAGTGTCTGGGGCCCAGTGTGAACTCAGGATTTGCTTATTCCAGGCAGGTAGAGGGCTATATCCACTGCTCTGATGAGCTGCCTGCCCAAGGGCCTTTCCTTTGAGGTGACATTTTATTCAGATACATATCTTGTATTTCCTACTCTTGTTAGCTATACATATAGAAGAAGAGACTGAAGGAATTAGAACTAGTAATGAGGAATAATCTATCACTCTTTGTAGATAATGTGATGGTATACTTAGAGAACCAACCAAAAAATTAATCAAAATAAATGACAACTTGAACAGAATTACGGGATATAAAATAACCCCCATAAATGATGAGCATTTCTTTATCCTACCAATAGAAGATTTCTTGCTTGTTTTCTATGTTCCCTTTCATTAGAGCATGAGCCCTCTGGAAACAGAGACTGAGTTTTTTGCCTTTCTTTGCATCCTCTGCTCTTAGCACAGTGTCTGGCACAGAGTATTTTTTTAAACAAACAATTGTTATTGCTATTGTTGAACAGAATATTGCACAATGCATTTTGCTTTCCCATTTACATCAACTATGGAGGGTGTTAGGGTTTTTTTTTACTTACGGTGCACAGGTTTACACTTCATTTCAGTGTACTGAGGACTAGCTAAAGTAATTCAGATGCCCTAGAAAATTAGGGTGTGGTTCTTCTGGGAATGACAACTCACCTTCCCAGTCACATTGAAACAACCAGAAGTGAGGTACAGGTACAGTAGCCATGTTTTCTAAGTCAAGTTACAATATATAGTAAAACAAACAAATATATAAATACATATATATGTACATATATATTCCTTTTTCAAAGCCTTTTTTCCTAAAATAAAAATTGTTCCAGAAAATCTGGGGTATATAGTCACTATAAATGAGTATAGCCTAAGTCGTCTTTTTCCCCCCTTTTTTCTCTTACCTTCTCACTCCCTTTTCAGGAGACAAGGATAATGGTAAACTTGAAGCAAGACTATCCAGAGAGGTAAATTCAAAGTGAAGGGGTTCTGTGTTCCTCTCTGGAAATAGCAACACAAAGTCTTCATTCATTCAAAAACATTTATCAAAGAACTTCAGTGAAGGCACTGTGCTAGACTTGGGCAATGGGTGTAAAGACAAAAAGTCTCTGCCCTCAAAAATTCAGAAGCTTTTTGAAGAGCATCATAGTTTTCTATGAACTTTTTTTTGGTAATGAGGTGAAAGCCTGAGGCAGCTCACAGAGAGAGACCTTCTTGCAAGTATAAGGCATTTCTTTTTGAAAGTATACTGGAAGTAGCTTACAGTTATCAATTATAATGTCAAATATTCTAGGTTTGTCTTCAATGGCACATCCCAAAGACAGGATTATAGAAAGATATGTGATATTTCAGATATCAAAATATAATCAAATATGGGCATACCCTAAAAGTCCATGAAGCTTTTATACTTAAAGTCCCCATAGTTTCCTCCCACAATTATATATTATATTTTATTATAATATATTATTGTATATTATATTATGTATTACAATTATATGTAAACTAAACCTGTTACAAACTTAATTCACAAAAAGTATCCTTATATAATGAACATACTTCTGGAAAAATAATTTACCTAGTCTTAAAACCTTAGTCTTAGTGACCTTAGCAGAAGTTCACAGCCTTTGAGTTTCCTAGAATTTCCCAGAAGATGAGTGGAATATTTAACAATAACATCTGTATTTCCTGTTTTAATTGGAGCATGGTTGCATAAAATAGATTTCATTTTAAAAGTACTATTATGCAACTTGTCTTCACCATTTTCATAACTAAGAATGGGTCAGGCTGCTGTCAACACTTAGAAGGAATCACAATGTGGCATCACATTGTGGAAATCTGGTAAACTCCTATAGGAAAGCAAGGGTTCTCTATTGTATACTGAAAAAATGTAAAGCTAGAATTAGATGAATTAACATAGGATAAGAAGCAATGGAGTTTAGTAGATAGAGAGCTGGTCTTGGAGTAAGGAAAATTTGGGTTCATGTGTGGCCTCTGACAAATAATGGTGGTCTGACCATGCAGGCCAGCTTACCTTATTCGCTAGGTAACGGTCTAACAAAATAAGTTGTAATGAAGAAGCCAACCTTCATTGAGAGAGGAAATTACCTTATGTAGGAGTTCCCTATGTCAGCAAAATCATAGGTCCAGTACTTATTCCCATCCCCTAATATAGTAATATGAGTCTTTTTCTGAAGTTGGAATCCTGTGAAAAATATCAAAGCTTGGGAAAGCCAACAGCAATTATTTAATCATATGGAGTCTGAACTATAGAGGAAGACTACATATCTGTTTTTAGGTGTAGAGATATCAAAATTCCTCCTGAAAGAATCATTAAGTTCAATAGTACCTTCTTCAGACTGAACCCCTTATATCATTCCTAAGTTCCATTAGAGATAAGGAGTTTGAATACTTCTTGGGTTTCAAAGATAGTAATTCCAAACAGTAATTGGTTTTGTTACATCCCAGAGTGACTCCAGTTACCTTTAGAGGTTTCATCTAATTCACAAAACAAAACTGATTAAAATTTTATTGTTAAATATACATGCTACATTTTACTATAGATCTCTTCTGATGCTTGATCATGTTATGGCATTGGCCTTGGATTCTCAAAGGTTTGGTCAACAGAGGGTAAACTCTAATGAATCTTACTAAGTTGGAATGATGTATAAGGATCAATCCAAAGATGGAGTATTATCTATCTGGCTAGCTTAACTAAGTTCAGAGAGGCTCACTACCAAGTTAGCCACAAGGTGATGATTTTTTTTTTGCCCATAACAATTCTATAAGAAAATAAGAGTTGTCTGAAAGAACTGATGTGAATGCCTGGGGAAGTCAATAACCAAATAAAAATTTTTAAAAGATGTGTATAGGAAGAGGAAACAAAGGAAGGAAACAAAAGCTAAATATAGGAATGTGTTACTGTTCTTTATATAATCAGAATACCACAAGAAATTAAGAATATAGCCTGAGAGTAGTACATACTTATAATCTCTGCTATTGGGGAGGCTGAAGCTGATGAATCACTTGAGTTCAAGAGTTCTGAGCTGCAGCAGGGTAAGGCCAATCTGCTGTTTTCCCTAAGCCTGACACCAATATGGCAAGTGCCTAGTGGAGAGGAAGGAGACAAGCACCAGGAAGACCTGCCCAATTTGGAAACAAATTAGTCTCCATGTTGATTACCAGTAGGATAAAGCCCATGAGTAATTGCTGAATATCCAGACTGGGAGGAATATGGAGGAAAGGAAGGAAGGAAGGAAGGAAGGAAGAGAAGGAAGGAAGGAAGGAAGGAAGGGAGGAAGGAAGGAAGGAAGGAAGGAAGGAAGGAAGGAAGGAAGGAAGGAAGGAAGGAAGGAAGGAAGGAAGGAAGGAAGGAAGGAAGGAAGGAAGGAAGGAAGGAAGGAAGGAAGGAAGGAAGGAAGGAAAGCAGAAGTCTTGACTTTCAACAATATCTCTCATCTTTGTCCCTTTTTTCTCTACTCACATGAACACTCCCCTAGGTCAGGCCCTTATTACCTGCTGCCCTATTGCAATAACCTCTTAATTGGTCTCTCTGCCTCAAATATCTCCTCTCTCAAATTATTATACCACACAACTTTCAAACCGATGTTCCTAAATATAGGCTCTACCATGTGACTCTTCTGCTCAATTAACTCAAGTGGTTTTCTTTTACTTCTAGAATCAAATTTTAACTCTTTTATTTGGCATTTAAATCTTTTAATAGCTTGACTTTAATTTACCTTTTCAGGATTATTATATAGTATTCCTTTCCCCTTTTTTCTAGCCAAACTGACTTTACTATTGTTCACATAAAATATTGCATGTCCCATTCATATTCCCAAGGGCCTAACATAATATCATGTATAGAGTAGGCAAGAAATACATACTAATTGGCTGGGTTAAGTGAAGGCTTTTTTTGTTTGTATTTTAGTGTGTAAAGATCTGGGTTTATTTATAGTCAGCAGGGATGTGGTAAATAGGTAAAGAAGAGGGGGAAGAAAATAAATATTAAGTACCTACTATGTGCCAAGCACAGTACTAAACTCTATAAACTCAGTTGATCATTATAATAATCCCTTGAGAGAGCTGCTATTATGATCCCCAACTTACAGATAAGGAAACTGAGGCAGAGAGTTTAAATAACTTGACCGGGGTCTTGTAACTAGCAGTTGTCTGAAGCTAGATTTGAACTCAGATCTTTCTGACTCTAGGTCTAGTGCTCTATCCACTGCTCCCCCTAGTTAACTCAGATAAGGAGAGATAAATTATGTTATGACTGTTAAATTTAATATATATTTTATATACCTATGTATTATACATGGCTTTATATGAACAGGTTTTTATATTAATATAAATTATATATTAAAGCATAACAAATTCTTAGCATCCTATAAAATCCTTTTTATATATTGAAATTTTTATTGGCTGATAATTGTTATATTTATGATAAAGGGTGAAAAAAGAAAAATTTGAAAAAATCAAGGAGAGATGATCAAACAGGAAAGTTGTCAAAGGAATTGGGAGAGAATGAGTCAGAGGCATAAGTATAGAAGGTGATTGGGAAGAAGAGCCACTTCTTCCTAGACTAGAGGAAAAGAAAAGAGAATGATCAAGATGTTAATGGGATTTGAAGCATATAACTGGAAAAGGGAGAGATTATGACAGAAAACTTCAATTTTTTCTTCAGTTAAATATGATGCAGATCCTTTGCTGAGAGAAAAAGAAGGAAAGGTGGTATAAATAACTTAAAGATCCATCTCTTGTTTGGAATGTACTTCATGAGGAGTAAGTTAGAGACCTTAAGAAGGAACCCAAAAAGTATGCCCAAGATTACAAAGGCTTGGTAACAAGATCTATAGGAGCACAGATTCTATTTTCCTCACTGTCACCCATTGAAGATAAAAAATTCAGGAGTGAAAAATTAATTTAGGAAATTAACAAATTAGAGCAGGTAACAAGGAATAAAAGCATTATAAAAATAATGTCTGGAGTGTTAGAACTCATGACAAGTCAAGGTTATTGGCAAAACTGAGGACAACAAAAAGAATCAGGCTTTAAAAGCTAAACTGGAGGAAAAGGAAGGAGGATTAAAAAAAGAAGAAGGAATGGGAGCTCTGCTTGTAGTGAATAGAACAATGTGGGAGCAGAGCTCAAGAGACAGATTAGTTCTGAATATATAAATCTGGTTATCTGTGTAGAAATGATAGCAGAACTGATGGGAGCTGATTACCAAGAAGAGAGTAGAGAACTGGAGAACATGATTGCTGAGCTAGAGTTGGTAATATTAGAAAGGCTGTAGGAAATGGAAGAGACTGGAGAAGATACTCAACTTTTTCAAAATGGGAAGAGAACAATCTGCAAACTACAGTTTAGTGGAACTTGGAGCTTGACTTAAAATTCTGAAATTTTCTAGAAAAGATCATTACATAAAGGGTTGGTTTAATCTAGAAAGGAAAGCAATGACTACAAAGAGCCAGCATGACTTACTTCATCAGGAACTGCTAATGCCAAATTGATATTTCTTTCTTATTTTTCAATAGGGTTACAAACCTGATAGAAGAATGCTGTGGACATAGTTTATATGAGTTTTAGAAAAGCATTTGATAAAATCTCTTGGGCAGTTCTTGTAGAAAACAGAAAGATTGGGAAAAGACAACAATATAATTAGATGAATTCAGAATTACATCAATAGTCAGACTCAAAAAGTCATCATTACTGATTTAATGTCAACTTGAAGGTCAGCAGTAGAATGGCTAATGGATCTGTACTGAAATGTGTATTGTTTGACATGCTTATTATGCTCTTCAAATTTGAAAATTATACAAACCTAGAAGAGATTGCTAATATATTTAATGACAGTGTCAGGGCCCAAAATGATTTAGATACGCCAGACTAAAATATTGGGCTGAATAATATGATGAATAAGATGAATATTTGAGAGAGATAAATATAATCTTAAATGGGTTCAGAAAATCAAATTCACAAATATAGGTTTGAGAGGTGTGGTTAAATAGCATATTTGTCTGAAAATACCTGAGGGGGTTAGTGCACTGCCAAGTAAATATAGGTACACAGTGTGATGTGGCAGCAAAGTAAGCTCATGTGACTGCACTTCATTAAGAGAAGCATAGCTTAGGCAAAATGAATGATAGTTTCTTTGTATTATGCCCTAGTAAGACTACATTTGGAGTACTGTATCCAGTTCTGGGGCCTACAATTTATAAACCACAATGATAAAGTGGAAAGCATCCAGAGAAGGGCAACTAGGATGATGAATGCCTTGAGTTTATGCCATATGAGTATCAGTTGAAAGAACTGGGCATTTTCACCATAGAAAAGAGAAGACTCAGTGGGAACAGAATAGCTGTATTCAAGTAGTTGATGGATTGCCATGGGAATAGGGAATACATTTATTGTTTGGTCCCAGAGTTTTGAACAAGTCTAAGGCCAATAAAATTGCAAAGAGGTATATTTCTATCTGATATCAGGAAAAACAGTTTAACAATTAAGAGCATCTTTTCATGATGGGCCCCAGCCATGCTAGTTTTGCCTCTGGTTCAACTCTAGACCACCACCTTACCCACAATTTTGCCCCCTAGGGTACCCTCTCCTCCCTTTACCATTGCCTAGCTTTTTTATGTGTGGTCTTCCCTGTTGGGAACATAAGCTCCTTGAGAATAGGGACTACTTGTTTGCTTGTACTTGTATTCCCAGTGCTTAGCACAGTGTCTGACACATAGTAAGAGTTTAATAAATTATCTGTCTCTGTTTCTGTCTCCATTGGTCTGTTTCTGTGTCTGTGTTTCTATCTCTGTCTTTCTGCCTTTGTTTGTCTGTTCTGGCCTGCTTCATTAGAGAGTTTCAATTAGAATCTGACAACATATTGTTAGATCTGATATATTGGAATTCCTTTCAAATATGGATTGGCCACTGAGGTACCTTCTATTTCTCAAATTCTGTGGCTCTAGGGGTATGCGATCAGGGTCAAATAAAGAGATTGACAAACAGCAACAAGAGTCCATTTAATAATGGATAACAAATTTAGAGTGCACATCACATGATCATGTCACTTTAGCTACAGAACTGAGAAGTCAGAGGGTAGACATAATCTAGGGTTTGTTTTAAAAAGAGTAGAGATGAGATAGGCAAATGAAGCAAGGGAGTAAAGGACAAAGGGAACACACATTGATTAGATCACAGATTCATTTGAGTATTTAAATTGAGTGAAATTGCTCCCAAAAGACTAAACGTCACCATTCTAAACACCCTATTATCTCCAATAGATATTTCTTCAACTGTGTGGTTCCCCCTTCTAATCACATTCTCATCCATGCCTTATTAGATGACCGTAACCAAAAAACTAGTAGCCAGCCATTGAGTAATAAGAAGTACTTTCTCTGAACACCATATTTAAAAGTAGAAAGTCTACTGTTCTCCCCAAGTTCTCTTCCTGGATCCATTATTTCATTATTGAGCAAATAAAATGACCTCTCTTTGCCTTGTTTTTTTTCTCGATAATTTCAGTCATATTTCCTGACATGACCTCACATATCCAGAAAGCTGTTCATGATACATCAAACTCTTTCAAGAAAGATAATATATAAATGCAAATACTATATAGTGTAAAGATCTCTGGACTAAAAGCCTAGAAATTAATCTAGTTCCAGTTCTGTTGCTTGTGTAAGTGACATAGCTTCTTTGGATCTTAATTTCTTCAATTTTCAAATAAAGGAAGAAAGAAACAAACATTTAGTAAGTGCCTGCTATGTGCCGGACACTGTCCTAAACACTTTACAAAGATATTCTCACTTAAACCTCACAATAATTCTGGGAGGTAGTTGCTATTATTTATCCCCACTTTACGGCAAAGGAATCTGAGACAAACAGCAGTTACCAGGGTCACACAGCTGGTAAGCATCTGAGGCTAAATTTGAATTCAGGGCTTTCTGATTCCAGGCCCAGTATTCTATTCACTCTACCATCATTGATCTCTAACAAGCTTTACAATTCTAACTTTTGTTCCTTTTGATATCCCTAGAACTTAGCACAGTGCCTTGGCACATAGTAGGTACTTCATTAATGCTGAACGATTGAATGATTGACTGAGGAAGGGATAAGAGATGAGAAGAACAAGTTCTCTCCTGCTAGACCCTATGCTGCGCCCAAACGTAAAATGATGGAAAGTCATCCAGCATGTTGAATGAATCCTCTGTGGAAGTGCTTGATCCTAGCCCAAAGGCTGAGAAGTGATTGGAAGTGCTATAAAAGAACACTGACCTGCACATCATAATAAGGCATCAGTAGGTTGCCATCTGTACCACATTAATGAGATCACAGATCCATTGAAGTATTGAAGTATTCTATATTCATTTATTTTTTGTTGTTTCCAGGTAAAAAGAAATGAAGGCATGATAGAGAGTGTTTATTATGGCAGTAGAAAGGGGAGTGCTTATGTGAAGGATTTTTTAAGGAAAATGGACAGGTCTTAGAAACTGGTTATGGGCAGTAAGGAAGAGGTAAAGAATCAAGGATGAGTCGATGAATATTACATTTATCTGCAATATAGTTGTTGTTTAGTTGTATCCAACTCTTTGTGACCCCATGAACCATGCTCTCCATGGAGTTTTCTTGGCAAAGATACTGAAATAATTTGCCATTTCATTCTGCAGTAGATTAAGGCAAATAGAGGTTAAATGACTTGCCCTGAGTCACATAGCTAGTACATGTCTAAGGCCAGATTTTAACTCAGATCTTCCTGATTCCAGTCCCAGTGTTCCATCCATTGAACCACCTTGCTGTCCTCTGGAACAGAGAGACCACATGAAAAAGTAGCATGTGACATGGCTGGGAAATAAGCATAGAACCAATTCAATAGGCAATAGGTAGCCACTGAAATTTTTTGAGGAGAAAGATAGGAGATATATAAACTGCAATTCCTATATTCATGGTTCTGATGAAGATGCCTTCTTTCTAAAATTAACTTCTTTCTAAAGCCAGTCCCACCTCTTCTTGTCTTCCTCAGTAGGTTGGCCCTACTATAATCCTTTCTCACCCTCTAATCTTAAATTTTTCCCTTTCTGTTGGTTCCACTGCTTCTACAAACATACCTAAGCCCTCTAAAATCCTTACCATCTCCTAAAGCTATTGTTTTATATGTTTCCTCCCTTTCTCAGCCAGACTTCTGGGAGAAAGGGGTTTACATTTCTTGCTTCTACTCTTTCTCTTTTTCTAAACCTTCTGCAATATGACTTATTTTATCATTCAACTACACCTGCCCCTTTTTTTTGTTTTTGTCTGTTTTATCTGTTCCCTTTATTTTCTTTTCATTCTCCACCATAGCTTAATTCTATTTTATTATGAGATTCATATTCTCTCTCTTTTCCATTTAGATAGTGAAGAAAAGTGTTAGATGTTCTTACTCTTGAACCCCTGAGTGCTAAGGAAAATCATGCTGATTACATGGAGATGATAATTAAATCCATGGGAACCAATGAGCTCACCAAGCATATATATATATATATATATATATATATATATATATATATATATATAGTATAGAAGAGGAAAAGAAGAAAACCCAGGACAGTCTTGGGGGAATATTTATTCACAACCAGAGGGTGTGATCTGGATGAAGATTCAGAAAAAAAAGACTGAAAAAGAGCAGAGGCAAATAGAAAGAGAACGAGGAGAGAGCAGGGTCATGAAAATTTAGAGAAGAAAGTTCAAGTAGAAGAATGCAAGTATGAAAGGTTACAAAAAGGTCAAGAAGACTGAAGATTGAGAAAAGTTCATTAGATTTGGCAGAGCATTGATAAATTGGAAAGAGAGTTTTAGTTGAACCATGGGGTCAGAAGCTAGATTGTAGAGGGTTAAGAAAAGAGTGAAAGTAAAGGAAGAGGACACTGTTATAGTAGTGAGCCCTCTCAAGTTAGCCGCAGAATGGAGGAGAGAAATGAGATGATAGCAAAGAGGGACAGATGAAGGCTTTGTTTTGAGGAGGAGAGAGTCATGGGCATGTTTGCTGGAAGGAGGGAACCCAAGTAACCAGTACACAAGAAGAAACTGATAATGAAAAGGTAAGATGATAGAGGAAGCAATCTGCTAGAGAAGACAGGATGGAATGGGACCACTTATGTATACAGAGAGGTTAGCTCTGGATAAAGGTAAGGTTTGAAATATAGTTCAGATTGTGATAGAGGGTCCACAAGAGATGAAAAAGGGATTATTGTACATATTATACACAAGATCTCTAGCTCCTCCTAGGAATTCAGATGGCATTGCAATTATTCTATACCCCTTTCCCCCCGAGACTACCCCTCTCACTAATATCTTGTAGAAAAATCTTGTTTGGATGGCACTACGTGGTTCAGTGGATAGAGTGCCAGGCCTGGAGTTGGGAGGACCTGGATTCAAATATGACTTCAGACACCTCCTAGCTGTGTGACCCTGAGCATGTCATTTAACACCCATTGCCTTGCCCTTGCTGCTCTTCTGCCTTAGAATTGATACTAAGACAGAAGGTAAAGATTTAAGAAAGAAAAAAGAAAAATCATGTTTTCCTTTAGCTGGTCAGTGCCCATGAGACCTTTAAAATAAAAAGAAAATGTTTTACCTTAGTATCCATGTTGGTATAATAAATACCTATAAATAAATACCTGTAACAGGTAGCTAGTGACTCAGTATGGAGGGCTGGTCCAGAGCCAGGAAGACCTGAGTTCCAACTTGAACTCAGGCACTTGTTAGCTACACTACCCTGGGCAAGTCACTTAACCTCCATTTGCCTCAATTTCCTCAAATGCAAAATGAAGATAATAATATTACATACCTTAAGGGTTGTTGTGAGAGTCAGATGAGATAATATTTGTACGTAGAACCCTGCTAGCATATATTAAGTATTTTTAAACAACTATTGATTGAGTGATAATGGGTGTCTTCAAAGATATTTGTCTTTACATAGTTAGAAAGCAGGTGAAATTCTTTCCATGTTACATATGAGGGAGTGAAATTACCTGTGTCTTAAATAATTTGCCCAAGATCATAGAGGAAATATTTCAGATTCAGAAATGAAGCCAGTGTTCCCTGATGACTAATCAAGTGTCACATGTGACTGTTTCTTAAAAAACCTTATTCAGAGTATAAGACAGATGACTAAGAAGCACAAAGTGCTGGAGTTATTAGGAAATAAGATAAAGCTTGCAAAGAATGAGAGATTTTGCCTCTTATTTTATGTCCTTAAATGCATTGTTCTTTCATTCTGCTCTGCTTTCAATCTCATTATTTCAACTCATCAGCAAATGATTTTATATCTGATTGTTATTCATGTTGTAAAGATTAAAATTTGGGGGAACTGAGTGTTAGATGTTCTTACTCTTGAACCCCTGAGTGCTAAGGAAAATCATGCTGATTACATGGAGATGATAATTAAATCCATGGGAACCAATGAGCTCACCAAGTTGGATAGTATAGAAGAGGAAAAGAAGAGAACCCAGGACAGTCTTGGGGGAATATTTATCCACAACCAGAGGGTGTGATCTGGATGAAGATTCAGAAAAAAGAGACTGAAAAAGAGCAGAGGCAAATAGAAAGAGAACAAGGCGAGAGCAGGGTCATGAAAATTTAGAGAAGTGTCACCTATGAGCCACCCTTGGAATAGCAAAGGAGGATATTCGAGGACAATATGTTCTTCTCATTTGCAGGGACTAAAGCTTATGCCCGTCAATGAAGACAATCTATATTTGTATTGCTATTGACAAAAAAAGAATATGTATAAGAATAATTTCCAAGAAGTACCCTCTATCTAATAACCATATTTTAAATTTCCAAACAAAACTTACCTAGTAAGTACATTTAGAATTGCTTGAAACTCCTCCATCAAGACAGTAAATTTCAATAACTCAGTTCAAATACCACAGCAACCTGAAAAAACATTCTCTAGCATCCAAAGGTACCAGCTCAATGCAGTATTTAACCCAAGTTTCATTGCCTTTTAGGCCATATAAATCTGTACTTCTCTCTGCAGAGTGAAGAATCAGAAGAAATATTCTCAAATAGATAGCTTCAACGAAGGTGGGTAAAGAGTCATACTTCAAGGACAAAATAACCAACTTCATTCAGGTGAGGTTTATGCTAAATAGAACTAATCCTTTAACATAACAATATTTTCTGTAACAACTATCAGAAGGTATAAAAAGAAATGGAAAAATGTCTTTAAATGAATATTGGATAAAAGATTAGGCAAAAAGCTATCCTTCTATTAGATAGGGAAAGAAAACCAATGATAGACGATGCCGAAAGACAGATTTTTTTTTTTTTTATAAAACCCTTACCTTCCGTCTTGGAGTCAATACTGTGTATTGACTCCAAGACAGAAGAGTAGTAAGGGCTAGGCAATGGGGGTCAAGTGACTTGCCCAGGGTCACACAGCTGGGAAGTATTTGAGAGGAGTCAATACTGTGTATTGACTCCAAGACAGAAGAGTAGTAAGGGCTAGGCAATGGGGGTCAAGTGACTTGCCCAGGGTCACACAGCTGGGAAGTATTTGAGGTCAGATTTGAACCTAGGACCTCCCATCTCTAGGCCTGGCTCTCAATTCACTGAGCTATCCAGCTGCCCCTGACAGATTTTTTTTTTTTATTGAGATACTAATATACTGTAAGTGGAGTTGCAATCTGATCCAACCAATCTGCAGAGCAATTTGGAACCCTGCTCAAAGGACTCTAAAACTGGTGCTTATCCTTTGATTCATCAATGTCATTACCTGATCTGTATCCTAAAGAGAATTAAAAAAAGAAAAAGGACCTATTTGCACAAAAATATTTATTGCAGCTCTTTTTGTGGTAGCAAAGATTGGAAATTGAGAGGTTGTCCATCAATTGGGAAATGGATGAACAAATTGTAGTATATAATAGCTATGGAATACTATTGTGTTATAAAAAAATGACAAGCAGGATGATTTTGGAAAAATCTGGGAAGACATAAACTGATGTAAAGCGAAGTGAGTGGAACCAGAAGAACAGTGTACACAGTGACAACTATTTTTTGGCAAACTATGAATGGCCTACTTATTCTCATTAATACAGTAATCTAAGACAGTCCCAGACAATTCATGATGAAAAATGCCGTCTGCCCTCCAAAAAAAAACCCAATGGAATCTGATGCAGACTGAAACATACTATATTTCACTTTCTACTACTTTTTTTTTTGTTTGAGATTCCTTTCACAAAATGACTAATATGGAAAAATGTTTTACATGATTGTACATGTAAATATATATATCTGATTGCTTACTGTCTCAGGGAGGGGATAGGGGTAGGAGAGAGTGAGTACAGGAAGATGAGAGAGAATTTGGAACTCAAAACTTTAAAAAGGTGAATATTTTTAAATTGTTTTTACATATAATGGGAGAAAATGTTTTTTTTAAAAAAAAGGCAGGTTTTAAAAGTGTTATTTGAGCTCTATCCTTTTAAAAATCATAAGTTTAAAACTTGAACATGCAAAACAAATAGTAGAAGGGTAGAGAAAGCAAAGTATAGAAAATTTATTCAAAGATTATTTAAATTAAGGTCAATTGATTAAAATCTATAGACATTAATTGACATTTTAAGATTATAAAAGATTCTTACAAATACTATTTATTTTTGAGAACTCATAAAAGTTCCAGGGTTCAAAAGCTAGTTAATAGGCCAGATTGATGTCTACATTGTTAAGAGCCCAGGAGCACACATATATTGTAGGTGAAAGCAAGGTAGCAACTGATCAGAAACCAGAAAAACAATGAAAAATAAAGTTACGCAGAAACCTTGAAACGAAGCATCTTCTAATCCGGGAAACCTCAGATGTTTCTTACTCAGGTAGCAGCTGTTCTGAGGGCATGGCAGACTTGGGGTCTCCAGGTGAAAGCAGAATATGTGGTAAGGGCAGATCTTGACTGTTTGCCTGGCTTCTGACCAGGAATATATAACAGAGTTCCTGCTTCCTCCCCAAAGCCAAAGATCTTCAAAGCCGCACAACTCAGAATACAAGGGACCTGGAGATACAAAAGAGGTTATGCTAATTTTAGGAAGGACTCACTAACCCATCCCAGTGAAAGTCCCAGTGGAGGTGATCAGGATTTACCCTGGTCTTTTCTATCAATGCCTCCAGAGCTCTAAAAGAGTTCCTTCATTATAATCGATTTGGCCTGTTGAGATCTTATTGGATCCTTGACTCTGTGACCTATCATGTTAGCTGCCTCACCCAACTTTGTGTCATCCACAAATAAGATAAAGCATAATATCTTTGCCTTTATCCAAATCACTGATAAGAATGTTAAACAGTATAGGCCCAAGGGCAGATAGATCCCTGGGATACTCTTTGAGGGACCCTTCAAGTTGACTTTGGCTTGTTTACACTGCCAGTGAATTTGGGGGGTCTAGTAATTCAAATGCATTCCTTTGGACCATCATCTTGTTCCTTAGCACATCTCTCCTGCCTGTTTGCCAGTTTCTAAAAATTTACAAATGACATCTAAAATTCATTGGCCTGTTGGCACAAGAACTATCTACCCAGATGGTTTCCTGCCAGAAAAGTATACTTTTGATGTTCAGGTGGTTAAATACTGAAGCTGCATCATCTCTTCAGAGGGAACCTGGATGAACTTGTAAAAGACTCATATGGTCCTGCTCTCACAAGCACTCACAACATCAAAAGACCTTTAGCTCTTCCTATGGTTTCACATGGAATTATAATTTGTCCAAATCCCCTCTTCTCCAGATTGACCACCCCTCTCACCAATATCTTGTAGGAAATTCATTCTTTCCATTAGCTGGTCTGTGCCCATGAGACTTTTAAACTAATGAGAGAATGTTTTGCCTCAGTACTCATACTGGTACAGTAATTACCTAACAGCAGCTAGTGGCTCAGAGCTAGTATTAAGTCTAGAGTTGGGAAGACCTGAGTTCAAATTGGCCTCAGACACCTACTAACTGTGTGACCCTGGGTGAGTCACTTAAACCTCAATTTCCTCAACTATAAAATAAGGACAATAATAGTACCTATCTTTTTTAAAAAAAATTCATACCAGTTGCTTGTTGGCTGCAGGAGAGGGGTGGGAGGAGGGGAGGGAAAGAGAATGAATTGTGTAACCATGGAAAAATATCCAAAATTAATTAATTAAATACAATTTTTCAAATTAAAAAATCCTTACCTTCTGTCCTAGAATCAATACTAAATATCACTTCCAAGACAGAAGAGCAATAAGAAAAGCTGGGCAATTAAGGTTAAATGATTTACTCAGAGTCACACAGCTAAGAAATGTCTTAGCTTTATATATGAGTGTGTATATCTGTATAGATATGAATATGTGTGTATTTCTTTATATGGCCATATGGACATTATAAGCCATAATTATTTATCTGGTAAAAAAAAAAAAGCACAAATACACAGACTGTTAGAGCTGTTAGAGCTGGAAAAATCAGAAGTTCATAGATTTAAATATGAAAGGTACCTTTGGAGTCATCTAGTTCAAATTCCCTTATTGAACAGATGAGGAACCTGAGTCTCAGAGTAGTTAAGTCATGTAAGTAAGCATGATGGTATTGGGAGAAAAGCCCTTGACTGAGAGTCAGAGGAAATAGACCCTTTTTAAGTGAGCTCCTACTGAGTAGGAATTGTTTAAATTTTTTTTAGTATTTGTATTCTTTTTTTTAAATCCACCTTCCATCTTAGAATCGATACTGGGTATTGGTTCTAAGACAGAAGAGTGATAAGGGCTAGGCAATGGGGGTTAAGTGACTTGCACAGAGTTACATAGCTAGTAGTATTTGTATTATTAATATCTTACATACAATAATGATAAATGTCTATTGATTGCTTGCTTGATTGACCTGCATTCAAATCTTGGCTTTTGGGGAGCTTCCAGGTAAACATGGCGGCAGTCTAGACACAAGACTCATCCTCTCCTCAGCACCCACCGATATAGACTGCCTCAAAAGACCAAGAAAACCAAATTCATAAGAACAAAGGAACTCTACAGTTGGGTGCAGCATTGAAGGTACATGGGATTTGGGTATTTCCACACTTATAAGGGGGTGAAAAAGCTCCCACCAAAACTGCAAGCTGATCTACTTTCCCCTACCCCACCTACGGAGCCAGTGTCAGAGCCAGCGTGTGCCAGAATCAGTGAGCGAGGAGCACCTCTAGAGTGAGTAAGGTGCACCTCTAGGTCCTTGGGAGCTGACTAAGACCACCAAAGACCTACCCCTAAGAGCAGCTACACCTGAAATCCCAGCAGGCTGAAGAGTGCGGACCATGGGTGCTTGTGGGAAAATAGCACAGAGAAGGGCAGCAAACAGCAGAAGCTGCAGAGATTTGAGAGCTTGCCTCAGGCAAAATCCTTGCTCCTTAGCTCCATACACAGAGAGCCTGCCCATCTCACTCAGATTTCTGACTAAAAAGGGAAGGAAAAACCTCCACAGTGATGGCAAATTGTACCCAGGAGCAACAACCTCCCTCCAAGAAAAACAGGAAGAAGGGGTTGACCTTGGAAAATTTTTGTGGAGGAAAAACCCAGGCTACCGCAGAAATACAGGACAAAATTCAAATAAACTCAAAACCTTCCCAAAAAAATGGAAATTGTCCCCAAGCTCTCAAAGAATTTAAATAGAAGCTTATAAAAAAAGATGGAAGCCTTCTGGCAAGAAAAGTAGGAAATAGTTCAAAGAGAAAATAACAATTTAAAGGACAAGAACTCCCAATTGGAGAAATAGCTGGAAGCCACGAAAAGCAGGATAGACCAAACTGAAAAGGAAAATCAAAAGATTATAGCAGAAAATCAGTCCTTAAAGACCAGAATTAGGCAACTGGAAGACAATTATCTTGCAAAACAGCAAGAATTAATAAAGCAAAGTCAAAAGACTGACAACATAGAAGAAAGCATAAAATATCTCACTGACAAGATGACAGATCAGGAAAAAAGATCACGATGAGACAATTTGAGAATCATTGGTCCACCTGAAAAGCCAGAAATCTTGACATCAAACTACAAGAAATCATCCAAGAAAACTGCCCTGATATTCTTGAACAAGGGGGCAAAATAGACATTGAAAGAGTTCATAGAATACCCTCTACACTAAATGCTCAAAAGACAACTCCCAGGAATATAATTGCCAAATTCAAGAGCTTTAAAGCTAAGGAGAAAAATCTACAAGAAGCTAAAAAGAGACAGTTTAGATACCAAGGAGCACCAATCAGGATCACACAAGACCTGGCAACTTCCATACTAAAGGACTGCAAGGCTTGGAACATGATATTCAGAAAGGCAAGAGAACTTGGTCTTCAACCAAGAATCACCTATCCATCAAAACTGACTATATACTTCCAGGGAAAAGTATGGGCATTTAACAAAATAGAAGATTTCCAAGTATTTGTAAAGAAAAGACCAGAACTAAGTGGAAAGTTTGATATCCAAACACAAAGATCAAGAGAAACATGAAAAGGTAAATAAAAAAGAGAGGGGAAAGGAGGAATTTTTTTTTTATTCAAACATTCTTCTTTTAAGAGCTACAATTAGATCAAATTTTATATATATATATATATATATAATTTTTTTTCATATATGGGGGAAATGTTATTTGTAACTCTCAAATCTTGGCTTTTGGGGCAGCTGGGTAGCTCAGTGGATTGAGAGTCAGGCCCAGAGACAGGAGGTCCTGAGTTCAAATCTGGCCTCAGACAATGCCTAGCTGGGTAACCCTGGACAAGTCAAATAACCCCCATTGCCTAATTTAAAAAAAATATTGGCTTTGCCATCATTTCCTTTCTCTGTCTAATTGTATTATCTTCCTATCTATAATTTCTTCCCTAATTTCTACAAATATGCCAACATCAACCCATTCTTTAAAAAAAAAAAAACCTTAGCTTGATCATACCATACTAGCTAGCTATGTTCGAAATCTCATTTCCCTTTCTCAGCTAAAGTCCTTGATAAAGCTATCAATACTTGTGCTTCCACTTTGTTTTCTCTCTAAACCCTTGCAATCTGGCTTCCAACCACATCTTTTAACTCAACAAAGGTATTATTGGGGAAACCAGGCAAAATAGTAGAGTAGGAGGACACAGTAGAGACTAATTCCCCTCCCAACTATTCTACAAAGACCTAAAGAATGTGCCAGACCAAATCTTGATCAAAGGAAAAATCACATTGAGTCATCTTATTCTTGATATGCTCATAACAGAACTCATTATCTTTCCCTCCAAATCCTGCCCCCTCCACCTTCCTTATTGTTATTTGTTGTTGTTTTTCCTTTGCTTTCAGAGAAGACCAATGACATTACAGCATAATGGTTTGACTTGCAAGAGAATGGATTAAAGTGAGGTAGAGTTGCATGAAGTCATCAGTCCTCACTTTCCCTTCCAGAGCCACGGAAATCTAGTGGTAAAAATGGAAGTCAAGATGAATGACAAGGGATTCAATCTTGGTATCTTCAATATCTGACAGCACCTGCTTCAGCCTCCTTCATCGCAGTTGGAACTTCAGAGAGCAACACCATTCTCCCAGACCCTGAGCCTAGCAACCTAGGAATCCTATGTTCCTCATGGTCTCCACCCCATTCCTCCAAAGTCCAGGCCTTTGCTAAAACCTGTCCCTTTCACCTTTGAAGCATCTCATGATTATGCCCCTTTCTCTCCTCTGATGCTGCTCTCACTCTAGTACAGGCTTTCATGCCTCATGCCTGGACTGACACCAAATGGAAAATGGTAAGACCTTCCTAACTCCAGTCTTTCCCCAGTCCAGTTTACCCTCCATTCAGTCATTGACAAGATATAACTAAAGTGCTGATCTGATTATACTTATCCCCAACTCAATAAATTCCAATGGTTTCCTATTGCCTCCAGGACAAAATATGACATGCTCTGTTTGGCATTCAAAGCCCTTCATAACCCATTCCCCTCCTGCCTTCTCAGCTTTCTTGTACCTTACTCCTAATATATACTCTTTGATCCAATGGCTGGCTTCCTGACTCTTCCATGCATAAGACATTCCATTCCTTAGCTCTGGGCATTTTCTCTGTCCCTCATGCCAGGAATGCTGTCCCCTTTCTGGCTTTCTTTCAGTCCCAGCTAAAATTTTGCCTAGTGTAGGAAGCCCTCCCTAACTCCTCTTAATTCCTATGCCTTCCTGTTAATTATTTCCTCTTTCTCTTGTATAGAACTTTCTTTGTGCATTTTTGTTTGTATGTTGTATCCCCAATTTGATTGTAAGCTTTTTAAAGGCAGGGACTGGCTTTTGACTTTTTTTGTGTGTTCCCAGTGCTTAGCACAGTGCCTGGCAAATAGTAGGCACTTAATAAATGTTTATTGATAATCTCAGACAGGACAAAGCAAGAGATAAGCAAGAAAGGTACATTTTGCTGAAAGCTGCCCTACACCCAAGATGGTGAACCTATGGTACCTGTGCCAAAAAGGATACACAGAGCACTCTCTATTGTCACACATGCCACCCCTCCACCAGAGTTCATTACTAGAAAGGAAGAGGGACTCTGGGCAGAACTGCTCCTTTTCCCCTGTCCACAATATCTGATGACATTTTTTCATATCTCCTGTCCTCTGCCCAGCAGCCCAGTGAGAATGCTTTCTCCCTCCCCTGTGCAGGGTAAGGTAAGGGGGAAGTGGGGGAGTGGGGAGGGAAAGGGGAGTGAGCAGGGCACACTTGGCACTAGGTCTGGAGGGGGGACAGGGCATGGCACATGGTCACTAAAAGGTTCACCATCACTGTCCTATACAGTGAATTAAGACCACTGCTAAGTATACAGGCACCAAATGGCAAAGCATCTAAATACTTAAAAGAAAAATTAAATGAGTTACCAGGAGAAAGAGACAGTAAAACTATAATATTTAAGCCCTCTATTCCTTATTTTATTAATCTTGGTTTAAGTGTATGCCTTTCAATTCTAGATAAATACAGCAAAAACCAAAACAAAATAAGAGAGAAGTTAGGAATATGAATAGAATTTTAGGAAAGTTAGAAATGATTGATCTTCAGAGACTATTGAATGGTAATAGAAAGGATTTCACATAAATTGACCATGTATTAAGACATTAAAAACCACATATGTAAATGCAAAAAAGCAGAAATTTTAAATATCCTTTAATGAGCACAATGCAATTAAAATTATATTCAATCAAGCATCACCAAAGAAATGGATGAATAGTTAATTGGAAATTGAAGAATGGGTAAGTCAAAAAACAAATCACAGAAACTATAGATAATTTCATTAAGAATAATGCTACCAATGAGATAACATGCCAAAATTTTTGGTATTTAGCCAAAGTAGTGCTTAGGGGAAATTTATCATTCTAAATACTTTCCTCAGTGAAAAAGGAAAAAAAACAGGTTGATGAATCAAACATGCAATTAAAATAACTAAAAAACCAATAAATTTAAAAATCATGTTTAAGCATCTAAAATAGAAATGCTGAATATCAAAGAAGAGACTGACAAAAACTGAAAGCAAACTCCCTCTATTTAATTAACTAAAACTATATTTTAAAAATAAATAAACCTTTGGCTAATTTGATTTTCTAAAAAAGAAAACCAAATTACCAATATGAAAAAGTAAAAACATATGATGATCCTATAATGATACTGTCCAATGTCCTAAATCATTACTCGATGACAGAATTAGGTCTAGGACTCAAATGTATGTCTTAACCCCCTAAGTCCCAAAAGGACCTAAATATGTTCCTGTCACTAGTCGTAGTATGGTTTAGTGTTATTGTATTCTATTATATTGCAAAACCAGTTAGTTTTTTCTTGATTGTCCTCATTTTCTTTGTATCATTGATAAAAAAAAATTTTTAATCTTATAATCAACACAATAATCAACAAAAAATCTAGGAGTGCATACTTAATCTTTTTTCTTTCAGGGCTAATTTTTCCATCTATGTCTTGAGGTTGTGATTTCTAAGCTATTTAAACTAAGCTTCCTAAGAGAAAAAGTCACCAGCAAATATTTACAGGAGAATGGAACACTAATGAGTGTAGCTTAGTAACAAGGAAATCCTGTTAAACTAACCTCATCTCTTTCTTTGATGTGGTAACATTGATAGGAGCAACACACTGAGATTTAGGAGTCTGGAACCTCCCTTATTGTCAAGAGCAGTAATCAATACACTTAACTATTTCTACCTGAATGAAAGCAATAGATATATTGGCAAGCTTTGGATTTTTTTCCTTATTGCCATCTCAAACTCAAGAAGTCTCAGACAAATCATTATCTTTTCCCCTCCCTTCAGCCCTCTTCTAAATTTCTTGATTACTGTACCCACCATCCTTTTACTCATTCTGTTTTTCTGTTTCATCTTTGATTACTCTTACCAACCCCACACAAACAACGATTACTAAGTCTTGTCATTTCTACCTCTATGACATTTCTTGGATATGACCCCTTCTTCCCACCACTATTTTAGTTCAAGTCTTTATCATCTCTGGCCTAGACAAAAGCCAATCTGCTATATTAAGTCCCTGTCAGTTCTTCCCTACAGTTCATGTTCCACACGGTTGCTTAACTGATTTTCTTATTTACCCTTTAGTCAATAAACATCATTGACTCTATATTATCTATAGGATCAAATGTAAATACCTCTGTTTAGCATTTAAAGTTCTTCATACCTTGATCCCTTAAAAAATAGCTAAAATTTATGTTGAACCTAAAGGTTTGTAAAGCACTTTACAGGTGTTATTTCACTTGATTCTCACAACAATTCTGTGGAGGAAGTGCTATTATCATCTGCAATTTACAGTTGGGAAAACTGAGGTTTAGAAAAGTTAAATAACTTATTTAGTGTCAGGTAAGTGATAGATATCTGGGGCATGATTCAAAATCAAAGATTTCTAACTACAATCCCAACACTGTCCCAACATACTACTAACCCACCTCATTGACAAGAGTGTACCTATCTTTCCGGTACTATCAGCCATATTGGCTTATTTCCACACACATGAAGTTCTTTGTACAATCTCTGCCCTCACACTGGCTGTTCCCCATGTCTGAAATGTATTTCTTCCTTACTTCCTCCTCTTAGAATCTTTGTTTTCCTTTAAGACTCAGCTCAGCAGCACCTGGTACACAGAGCTTCTCCTGATCACCCCAATGGCTCATGTACTCCATCACAAAATTGCCTTATGCCCACTTTGTGTATAGTAATATATGTGCATGTTTATTAGAATATGAACTCCTTGAGGGCAGGGACTTTATCTTTGTATCTCCATTCCATAACCCAGTGCTTGGCTTTAGAAGGGCTTAATAAATGCTTTGACCAATCAATTCCTTTAGGAACTGTCATAGGAGTTGCTTTGAACCCTCATTCCTGTTGATTTAAGAAAGGAGCCCAGGACAGATTTCTCATCATTTCCTACTTGGATGCTTTCTTCTGGTAATCATGTCCCCATGCTGGGTGCCCTTCTCTCTCTCCCCCTCTGCTTTTTCTTTCTTTCATTTGTTCTTTCTTTCATTTGTTCTTTCTTTCTTTCTTTCTTTCTTTTTCTTTCTTTCTTTCTTTCTTTCTTTCTTTCTTTCTTCTCCTTCTCCTTCTTCTCCTTCTTTCTTCTTCTTCTTCTTCTTCTTCTTCTTCTTCCTCTTCTTCTTCCTCTTCTTCTCCTTCTTTCTTCTTCTTCTTCTTCTTCTTCTTCTTCTTCTTCTTCTTCTTCTTCTTCTTCTTCTTCTTCTTCTTCTTCCTCTTCTTCTTCCTTCTTCCTCTTCTTTGTCTTTCTCTTTCTTCTTCTTCTTCTTCTTCTTCTTCTTCTTCTTCTTCTTCTTCTTCTTCTTCTTCTTCTTCTTCTTCTTCTTCTTCTTCTTCTTCTTCTTCTTCTTCTTCTCCTTCTTCTCCTCCTCCTCCTCCTCCTCCTCCTCCTCCTCCTCCTCCTCCTCCTCCTCCTCCTCCTCCTCCTCCTCCTCCTCCTCCTCCTCCTCCTCCTCCTCCTCCTCCTCCTCCTCCTCCTCCTCCTCCTCCTCCTCCTCCTCCTCCTCCTCCTCCTCCTCCTCCTCCTCCTCCTCCTCCTCCTTCTTCTTCTTCTTCTTCTTCTTCTTCTTCTTCTTCTTCTTCTTCTTCTTCTTCTTCTTCTTCTTCCATCTTCTCCCATTAGATTATGAGCTCCTTAAGGGCAAGGACAATTGTTTGTCTTTCTTCCTATCCTCAGTGCTCTTAAGATGGTGCCCAACACAGGTAAGTTTATGGACTATTGACTATTCTATTTTAGACATTGTGTCCAGTGACACAGGAGGGACAAACCCAGGTTGTTCGTGTGATAAACAGAGAACAAATTTTCCTAGGCAAGGTAAGCTATCCATTGTGACTCTTAAAAGGAAGCTAGCTGACATAGTAGGCATGGTTTGGGGCTTGGAGTCTAGAAACCCTGCCTCACATAGTTATTAATGATATCTGGGCAAGTCATAACTTATCTCTGCCTTAGTTTCCTAATAATAATCACAGAACCTGCTTCATAGGGATTTTATGAGTATTGAATGAGATACAATATATAAAGTAAACTTTAAAGTGCCACATATAAATGCTACTATATTATTAATGATGTTGGTGTTGCTTCTTCCAAAAAGGTAACACAAGAATCTCTGACAAAAAGGCTTCAGAAATGTAATGTTGAATCTCATCAAAAATTAACCATGAGAATAAAAATCATTAGGAATTCCTGTCTTATGGGGGTGAGGTGGGAAAGGTTTAAAAAGTATATGACAATCAAGGAAACTAATGGGAAAAAATGTGAAGAAAGGTGACCTAGCAGGACCAGACTTCAGAAAACTGTACTATGAAGTAGCAATCATCAAAACAATCTGGTTATGGCTAAGAAATAGAATGGTAGATCAATGGGATAGATTAGATACACAATATACAGGGGTAAATGGCTTTAGAAACCTAGTATTTGATAAACCTAAAGACTCCAGCTTTTGGAATAAGAACTCACTCTAACAAAAACTGCTGGGAAAATTGGAAAACAATATAGCAGAAATTAAGTATAAACCAATATCTCACACCTTCTACCAAGATAAGGTCAAAATGGGTATATTATTTAGATATCAAGAGCAATACCATAACTAAATTAAGGGGAACCCAAAACAGTTTACCTGGTAGATCTTTACAGAAGGGAAGAATTTATGACCAAACAAGAGGTAGAGAATATTATAAGATATAAAATGAATAATTTCGATTACATTAAATTAAAGAGCTTTTATACAAACAACTAAATTAGAAGGGAACCAACTACAGAAAAAAACTTTATAACAAATTTTTTCTGTTAAAAGCCTAATTTCTCAAATTCATAGAGAACTAAGTCAAATTTATAAGAATACAAGCCATTCCCCAATTGACAAATGGTCAAAGGATATGAACAAGCAGTTTTGATATGAAGAAATCAAAGCCATCAACAATCATATGAAAAAATGTTCTAAATCATTCTTGATAAAGAAATGCAAATGAAAACAATACTTAGGTTCTACCTCACAGCTATCAGACTGGACAATATGACAGTAAAAGAAAGTGATAAATGTTGGAGGGGATGTTGCAAAATTGGCACACTAGTGAATTTTTGGTGGAGTTGTGAACTTATTCAACCATTTTAGAGGGCAATTTGAAACTATGCTCAAAGGGCTATAAAACTGTGGATACCCTTTGATCCTGTAATAGCACTACTGGGTCTATATACCAAAGAGATAATAAAAAAGGAGAAAGGACCTACTCATACAAAAATATTTATAGCAACTTGCAAAAAAGTTGGAATTGAAGGGATGTTCATTTGAGGAATGGCTAAACAAATTGTGGTACATGTTGGTTATAGAATACTATTGTACAATAAGAAATGATGAACAAGATTATTTTAGAAAAAATCTAAAAAGATCTGCATGAACTGATACAGAGTGCAATAAACAAAACTGGCAGAATATTGCACACAGAGGGCAATATTTCATAATGATCAACTGTGAAAACTTGGCTATTCTCAGCATTGTAGTGATTTTGGCCAATCCTGAAAGACATATGATGGGGAATGCTATTCACCTCCAGAGAAAGAACTGGTGAAATTGGATGGATGCAGATCAAAGCATATTATCTTTCACGTCAGTATATTTATTCTTTTATTTTGAGGTTTTGGTTTTTATATGAGTTGGCTCTTACAACAATGACCAATATGAAAGTATGTTTTGCAAGGTAATAAAAATAATTTTTTAAGTATATGAGGGTTCTTTTTATTCACTACAAAAATCTATAGAAAATCCCTGACTGTTCTTCAGCTTCCTGCATACTTTCAGTGGGGAGAAGCATGTGGGATGAGGCATTTCATTATTGTGTGGCATGAAGTGCTAGATAATTCTACTTTATGTTAAGATAAAGTCTGCCTTCTTGTAGCTTCCGTTCGCTGGTCTTGGTTTTGGCCTTGGGGGAATACACTTTACCAAAAAAGCATACTCCTTCTTATACTAGAACACCTTACCAAATATTTGAAGAAAACTACCCTATTCCTCCTGTCATCTTTTCTCCTAAATCTATTTGGTTTCTTTCATCATTGCTAATCTGATGTGTTTTCTAAACCTCTTATCCTTCCAATCTTACTCAGCTTCTTTTAGACACACTCTGCATCAGAGGTTCTTCACTTTACTGAGTCATTGGTCCCTTTGGCAGTCTCGTAAAACCTATGGACCCCTTCTCAGAGTAATGTTTTTAAATGTATATAATAAAATCCATAGTATTACAAAGGAAACAATTACATTGATATATAGATATCAAAACTGTTTTCTCAGGGTGAGAGCCATATTTCTCTAGGTGATCTTAGCTCTTCTCCCAAGCTCAGTGCCAACATCCCCTGCTGCAGCTGTATCCCTGAGACAAAATGGTGAAGGTTGGAGTTAATGGATTTCACAGTATTGGAGGCTGGTTACCAGGGCAGCATTCACTTCAAACAGAGTGGACATTGTGGCCATCACTGACTCCTTCACTGACCTCAGCTCAACAGTTTATATGTTCCAATGATTCCACTTATGACAAGTTCAAGGAACTGTCAAAACTGAGATTATAAAATTGGGGATCAATGGAAAAGTCACTATCTTCTAGGAATGTGATCCCACTGTTATTGAATGGGGAGGTGCCAGAGCTGATTAAAGTCTTCTCCTGTCTTTACCATATTGGAAAAGGCTCTGTCCCTTCTGATGCCTCTGTGTTCATGATGGGAGTGAACATATTTCCCTTCGATTTCAGTAATGTCTCCTATACTACCAACTGCTTGGCCCTCTAGCCAAGGTAATTCATGATAATTTTGGCACTGTAAAAGGACTCATAAACCATGGTCCATGCTATTACTGCTTCTCAAAAGATAGTAGATGGCCTTTCTGGCAAATTGTGGCATGATGGGTGTGATACTGCCCAAAATATCATCCCAGCTTCCATTGATTGACTCAGCTAAGGCTGTAGGCAATGTCTTACCTGAGCTAAATAGAAAGCTCACAGGCATGACATGACTTTCTATATTCCTAATCTCTGTATCTGTTGTGTATCTGATCTCCTGCCTAGAGAAATCTGTCAAATATGATATCAGAAAATAGTGAAACAAGCATCAGAAGGTCCTTTTAAATGACATCTCGGGCTACATAGAAGATTAGTTTGTACCCTGTGATTTTAACAGCAACATCTGCTCTCTTGCCTTTATCATGGTGTAGATATTGCTCTCACTGACCATTTTATCAGACTCATTTCCTGGCATGACATGAATATAGTTATAGCAAGGAGTAAAGTGGAAAGCTATAGATTTTCATGCCCAGTCAAAAGAGGAGTTACACCACTGGAAAGTTGGCCTCCCTAACCTTTATCCTGGTACTGGGATCCCAGGCCCCATTCACAGCCCTTGCCCCAAAGCACCACTGTAGTAGGAGGGAGAAGCATAGAGCCCTTTGTTGTATATCATCACCACCATGTTCAGTGGGAAAGAAAAGAATTGCTGTTCTAGATTGTCAGTGCTCCTCTTTAAGTCTGGCAACAGAGTTAGAGGCAATGCTTCAGATATCACCTGTTGTTAAATGGGGTCTAGCCTTTGGTCCATCCTTGTTCTTTTTTTCTTAATTGTAAAACAGTGCAAGATATTTTTACATTTTTTTCTTGATGTGGTCCTTATTATGCTTAGTCCATTTTAGTGAATTTTCAAATATACCCCACTAGCATTACATGTAAGAGAAAGTTCTGTGGAAAGAGTGAAGTACTACGCAGACATGTTATTGATATTGGTCTTATTATCTATTCATGTTATTCCAGAAAATGGAAAAAAATTATATCAGTAGACCTACTCCATTCTCACCCATCTCTTTTGCTCCAAATATAGCTTAAAAAGAAAAAAATCTTTAGTAGAACACAAATTAAAACTGAATGATAATGGTTCTATCTTTAAAGAACCATGTACCATACCTAAAAGCATAAATAGGTGTATAGTTCTTGAAATCCTGACATATCAACCCTCTACGGTCAGATGAGTTCGTAACCATTATTTGATGGTGACATTGTCTGGAAATTATGCACTGAATAAATGAGACAAAGTGTTCACCTCTACATGGTGTGACATTTCTCTGATACCTCTCTGCCAAACTGGAAATTCAAATGGTAAATCCATTTGCTGATAGAAGTAGCTACAAATCAAACCTCACATTTTTTTAAACTTTTGTTTCTACTATTTTGTTTGTTGGGGAGGAGGTCATGGAAGTGTCAGAATTTTCAGAGGAGTCACAATATAAACAAATTTAAGAACTACAATAGTTAAAGGTGAGGGTCAGAATTTAAAGAACAGCAATTGTATATAAGGGTTTTGCATGGTCTGGGTGACACCAAGCAATAAGTATCAGAGTCCTGCAGTGTCTGATTTTGACTCTAAAAAGAGAGGGGATAGTTTTGAAGTTATGATAAGAATACAATTTTTGATATTTCAACAAAAATTCAGGTTCTCCATGTGCCTTTGGATTCTTTTTTACCCAAGACCTAGTTGGGCAATATGCCATCGCATTCAAAATTTTCCTCCAAAGTGTATGTTGTCTCAATCCACTAACCATATTGTCTCAATGCAGAGTAGTCAAATTGTTGGAGACAGAAAAATAGTAGCTGTTGCCAATGATCCTGACAACTGCACGCTTGACACCTTACTGGCATCATGTCAGCACATGCAGGGCCAGGGAACACACAAACCCGCTATAAAAAGCATAAGAAGACGGGAGTAAAGTGTCAAATAAGTGGGATAAACTCTGGACTTGGAGACAAAGAACCTAGGTTTGAATCCACTCTTCTACTTCCTGGGGAAATCATTTAACTTCTGGGGTTGGGTAAATAAGGGAAAGAGACGTATGTAAAGGCTATTGTGAAGGAGAATTGATCAGCGTTATACTAGATGGAATGTGGAAAGATGGGAGAAAAAAAGTCTCAGATAACTCCAAGGTTGTGAACTGAGGTGACTAAAAGGATAGCATTGCTAGAAAAAGAAATAGATAAATTTGAAGGAGGAATGGATTTTGGTTTTAATTCTCCATTTTAGTTATGTTGAGTTTGAGATGTTTATGGACATTAGGGAAAGATGGAATTGTAGGTCAGGAGGGAAATCAGGGGTGGATCTAGAAATTTTGGGTTCATCTACCTCAGAATGATAATTGAAGCCTTGAAAGCTGCGGAGATTACCAGTGGAGAGAATAAAGAAAGAGAAAGAAGAGAAGTCCCAGGACAGAGCCTTTGGAGATGTAGTCCCTTGGTGAACAAAGGGTGAAAAGGGGTGGAGTGATGATGCAGCAAAGAAAATTGAGAAACAAGGTTCAGATAGGGTAGAAGGAGAACCAAGAGAGGCAAGTATCCTGGTAAAGAATTTGACTCTAGGTAATTACATTTAAAATCATTAATTTGCATCAAATAAGGCATCATAATATAGTGACTAAACAGAGGACCAGTCTTGGAGCTAGGACAATATAGGTTCTGGTCCTAGATCTATTATATGTGTGTGACTATGAATAAGTCATTTAACCTTTCAAAGAACTGTAATCTCTCCTAATCTTTGATGACTCTTTCAATTATTAGAATTTGAAAACAGTTATATTTATATATTTGTAAAATTTTAGTTCTCATGCTTCTCTGAGATCTAGGAATCTTCTTAAGTCTAGGGAAAACTCTGCTTTGCAGGTTGTTGGCTACTTTATCTGTTCTCTCTTGTTTTTTTAGTTGTTGTTATTGTCATTTTTCATGAGTGTTAAAATGCCTTTCTAATAACAGAGCTGGATTTTTGTTAGTTTTCTACCCATTTGTGCTAAACATTATAATATACATTGGATTCCCAAACACTTACTTTCATAATTTTATAAGCAAGATCATATACCTTATTCTTATGTGAAGATATTAAATATTAAGTAAAGGTAATAATGGAATTAATGTATATTATTATTGTTGGTCACTTATTCAGTCATTTTAGATTTTCTCTTCTTTTTGAAGGGATCTCATGGCTTTTTGGGAGGCTAAATTCTTTGAGGTCTTTGAAGTTCTTCAGTTTTTAGACAATAAATATATTTATGTTTTCAGGATATGTAATTTAGGGATTAAAATTTTGTAATCAATTTGCATTTTGGTCTATTTTTGATATTTTTTCCCTGTTGTTTTTTAAAACATCTCTGATTGGTATTATTTAAAATATGACCTTTTTTCTTTCTTGATACTTAAAGAATTTTTTCTTTTAAGTTTTGTCATTTTACAATTAGGTGTACCAGTGAGCCAAAATATTTCAAGTTATCCTTCATATTCTCTTTGAAAGCACTGCTTAGTCTAGTCCATTATGAAAATGCTTTTTTATTAAGTCTTTTAAAAGTTTAGATTTTTTCCCCCATGTAATGGAGGAAAGCAGGAAAACCTCTTTGATCTCCTGGAACAGGGTTCTATCCATGGAGTTGAACATGTGCCCTTTTAGTGGACAAGCCTCTTGCTAAAGGACATGCTTTAGCAGCTGCTCCCAGGCTGTCCCTTGGACCCTGTGAATGTAAAAGTTGTGTCCCACCCATCATTTCACCGGCACCATCCGACCTCCAAGTCCCCATCCCCTGTGGGAGGCTGGCCCACCCCACAACAACATACTATTATAGACAGATGCAAAAGAATGAGGACTAGGAAATGTCATTAGATTTAGCATTTAGGAGATCACTGGAAGTCTTTGAAAGAACATTTTTCTGTAGAATAATGAGAATGAACAAAGTTAAGAATGAGGCTATGGAGGAAGTAGAGACAGATAATGTAAACTACTCTTTTGAAGAATTAAGTATAATAAATAAAATTTGGTATAAAAAATAAAAATGTAAGACCTGAAATCCAAGGGACAGGGAATCCCTTTTCCTACCAAGAGGCATTTCCTATTGAGAAGGCATGTGCCCTGGCTTCTTTTGGTGGGCAGATAGCATGATGGTTCGTTCCTCTAGGCTCCATGGTCACCACCTTTTAACATGCTAGTTTACATTATCTGTCTCCACTTCCTCATCACCTCATAGGTTTTTGGTTAGTCTCTTAGTCCCCATGTTTAGGATAGAAGATTCCAAAAATGTTGACCATGAAGCCTAGAGGAACCATCATTATGTAAGACCCTTAGACCTGGTGGGAAGGGAGGGAAGGAGCTTCTTCATACTGAGGGACACCAGCTTTGGACTCATGCTAAGGGTTTCCTGGCCCTAATGAGGGTGAGTCAGACTTTTCTCATATTTTCTGGCTTATTATGTCCCAATTATGGAGCTCCAGGGAAAATCTCTTTAATAGCTAAATATATTGTACTCACAGTTATACAATGATCCAAGACAATTCTAAGGGACTTATGAGAAAAAATGCTATCAACATCCAGAGAAAGAACTGTGGGAGTAGAAAATCAGAAGAAAACATATGATTTATCACATGTTTATTTGGGTATATGATTTGGGGTTTAGGTTTTAAAAGATTACTCTGTTTCAAAAATGAATAATATGGAAATGGGTTTTGAGTGATAAAACATGTATTACCCAGTAGAATTGCTTGTTAGCTTTGGGAGAGGGAAAGGAAGAGGGGAGGGAGAAAACATGAATCATGTAACCATGTAAAACTTATGTGTAAATTTGTTACTCGAATAAAATAAAGAAAAAAATAAAAATAAAACAGCTAAGTATAGCTCATGGTCTTTTTTTTTTTAAACCCTTACCTTCTGTCTTGGAGTCAATATGGTGTATTGGCTCCAAGGCAGAAGAGTGGTAAGGGCTAGGCAATGGGGGTCAAGTGACTTGCCCAGGGTCACACAGCTGAGAAATGTCTGAGGTCAAATTTGAACCGAGGACCTCCCATCTCTAGGCCTGACTCTCAATCCACTGAGCTACCCAGCTGCCCCCTATAGCTCATTATCGAATGGTTCTCAATATACAAAGAAGAACAGGTATAGGGCAGCTATTTATTTTATCCATGACAAAATAAACACTTAAAACACAAAAGACTCACAAGCAAGTACTGATAAAGACTTTTAAAATGATAAAGTTCTTTACTCCTCTTATACCCCTGGGAGACCTGCAGGACTGCTGAATAGATCTTTCATTTTTACTTCTGACTTAGCCTATCTACTTAGCTCTTGAGTCTCAGTCTCCTGGCAACTCATGTCCTAATTTAGATATTAACATTCTTTCATCTGTAGTATCCTCCTGGAAGCATTCTAATCTCCTCTGAGAAGTTGTTACAGAGATCACCTTCCCTCCTGAGCAACCACAACCTGGACCCAAGAGCTCCCAACCTCTTGAACCCATAAGGTTGCTGCCACAGTTAGAAGTACACATCTCAGGATCACTGCATGGCCAATTGGGTTCAAGCAAAGAAATTCAAAGCAGAAGAGAAGGACTAGACGACTAGACTCAGGTTTACTCCGACAAGCAGCATATATTTCATTGCCATGGGCTCCCAGTTGTCATTGCTGCTACGGCAGGGGAGGGATCCTCTCATAGGAAATCTAAGGTAAAGACTACTTGAGTCCCAACACATGATCTAAAGAAAGGAAAAGGTAGTAAGAATGTGATAAATCATATGTTTTCTTCTGATTTTCTACTCCCACAGTTCTTTCTCTGGATGTTGATAGCATTTTTTCTCATAAGTCCCTTAGAATTGTCTTGGATCATTGTATAACTGTGAGTACAATATATTTAGCTATTAAAGAGATTTTCCCTGGAGCTCCATAATTGGGACATAATAAGCCAGAAAATATGAGAAAAGTCTGACTCACCCTCATTAGGGCCAGGAAACCCTTAGCATGAGTCCAAAGCTGGTGTCCCTCAGTATGAAGAAGCTCCTTCCCTCCCTTCCCACCAGGTCTAAGGGTCTTACATAATGATGGTTCCTCTAGGCTTCATGGTCAACATTTTTGGAATCTTCTATCCTAAACATGGGGACTAAGAGACTAACCAAAAACCTATGAGGTGATGAGGAAGTGGAGACAGATAATGTAAACTAGCATGTTAAAAGGTGGTGACCATGGAGCCTAGAGGAACGAACCATCATGCTATCTGCCCACCAAAAGAAGCCAGGGCACATGCCTTCTCAATAGGAAATGCCTCTTGGTAGGAAAAGGGATTCCCTGTCCCTTGGATTTCAGGTCTTACATTTTTATTTTTTATACCAAATTTTATTTATTATACTTAATTCTTCAAAAGAGTAGTTTACATTATCTGTCTCTACTTCCTCCATAGCCTCATTCTTAACTTTGTTCATTCTCATTATTCTACAGAAAAATGTTCTTTCAAAGACTTCCAGTGATCTCCTAAATGCTAAATCTAATGACATTTCCTAGTCCTCATTCTTTTGCATCTGTCTATAATAGTATGTTGTTGTGGGGTGGGCCAGCCTCCCACAAGGGATGGGGACTTGGAGGTCGGATGGTGCCGGTGAAATGATGGGTGGGACACAACTTTTACATTCAACCTGCAGCACAGGTTTCACAGGATAAACTGCTCTGACTTGGCTGAAGCCAGGTTTTATTTTATACCCTAATGATCACCCATCTACTTGGCACACAGTTTCATTCTCAACATACATGTTTCCATGGAACCTAACAACAGACAGGAAGCCTAGGGAGATAGTCAATGAAACATTGTTGCTAAAGGCAGGATCAGTGGGTATAATCAGCATGATCCAGATATAGGTTAGGGAATTCAGAGCACAGATGTGCCAGAAATTTTTATGCCTAGAAAAGAGGGTCCTTTCTAAGTGGGTATATAAAAATCCTTAGGTTTAATTTTGTAAGTGGGCTCTCCTGGTAATATTCTGGGGGGACAGAGTGGGACATCTGTATTAACACTGCAAGCATGTTAATAATGAAAATCACTTAGGGGGGTTTCAGTGGGTGTTTCCATCCTTCCTGGGGTATGCTTTTCAGTCCCTGGTTTCCACGTGTACTGTGTCAAACAGCATGGTCTTTGATGGCTCCTGGCAGTATTTGATTCTTTCCATACCTTCCTTTATTTATATTTTCTTTTCCTATGGCTTGTGTAATAATACTAATAAGGATCACTGGAATTTATATAAACTTTTAAAACTCTATTAATAGAAGTTCAGAGTTTAATATCAAATACTTCTATTCTTTATATATATTATTTATGTTTGTTGATTTTTAAAATGTATAATAAACAAAGAATATTTAGTTTTAAAATTTTATACCTGGATATCCTATCAGAACTGCAAATTTAGTATGTCTAAAAACTGATTTGTAACAATCAGATCCTCATACTGCTCATACTATTTCCACTAATGGTACCACTATTGATTTGACCACACAGACTCTCTAGATTTGGAGAAATATTTTTTTTACTTATTACTCCATGTATGCAATCAGTCACAAAATCCTGTTGAATCTTCTTTCAAAGTTTCTCTTGCCTTTATCCTATCCTATGGCCCAGCCTGAAGATTTAAAGTAAGAAGATCAGTAAGAAAATCTCAGTTCTGCCACTTCCTATTTTGTATGGCATTGTCAAATCATGTCTCTGGTTTTTGGTTTCCTCTATTCTAAAAGGAAAGGCCTGGATAAGATGAGAGGGCACTTAATGCTGGGTACATGAATTTTTTAAAATAATTGTTTTCAGTATAAAGTTTCCTTTGTAATCCTGTTTATTTCATTTTATACATGTAGAAATATTGTCCTGTGCAGGGATCCATACTGCCCAAGGGTTCCATGACACTAAAAAAGGTTAAGAGTCGCTCAACTAGAGGATCTCTAAGGTCCACCAAGTTCTAAATATATGAGGCTTTGAATATAGGTAACTTTTTTTTTCTAAGAGTCTAGCACTGAAAGAGAAGAGAAATGTTGGATGAAGGTTTTAGGACGTGGGAACATAGTTCAGAGGAAAATTAACTGAACCTAGAGCCATGGAACCCAAGTTAGAATCCCAACTCTGCAACTGTTACCTGTCTTGGTTTAGGCAAATAACTTTACATCTCTGGGCTTTGGTTTCCTCATTTGTAAAATGAGGCAATTGGACTAGATGATCTTTTTTTTTTAATTACTTATTTTTAAGTATTTTTCTGGACTAGATCATCTTGAAAGTCCCTTTCAACTCAAGATCCATGAATCTGTGATCTCTTTAACTTAAGTCTTTGATCCCTTTTAAAATATGAATATCCTTGCTAAGGAGAAACTATTATCATTCCTTTATGCCTAACTGTGAAAGGGCTAAGTGTTGGTAAGTTTAAAGGAGGAAAATGGAGTGATATGAACACCGAAGGCAAAACTGAGAAGCTGGGGGCACAATGAATTTTACCTCTATCACATAATTTTCCTATGGCTATCCATATCAAGATAGGAACTCAATTTATTCAAAATTCTCTAAGACCAATTTTTGGGATAACAGAGCAGACATTTTCTTTTCCTTTTCAGTTCCATTGAATAAGAAATTCCATACTAATTTGTCACAGAACAAATGGCCCCTGAATTATTATAGAATTTATTATAGTTACATAATAAAATTATAATATATTATATAATATGTTATTAATATATAATATAATAATAACAGTTATAGAGAGAAATTCATAGATACAGAAAGGTTATATATAGTTATATAATAAAATAATAGTTTATATCATATATTATTAATATGTAATATAATAATAAATAAAAGTTATATAAAGAGAAATTCATAGATACACAAAGGTTAATTTCAGTGATAACTCCTAAAAATAATAATAGTTAACATTTACATTTATATTTTATTTCTTTATTATTTTATATTTTAAATTCTCAAAACACATATATTGATTATCTGATTTGATCCTTACTGCAACCTTGTGAGGGGGAGATGCTGATGCTGTTTACTTCATCTTCATCTTTATTTTGAGGGAAATGAGCCTTGAAAAGTTTGAGTGACTTTAAGGGTGAGAGCACAAGCAGGTTTTAAATCCTGGTCTCCCAGATTCCAAGGACACTGCTCGGTCCCTTTTACCACAATGCCACTCCCTGGATCTGAGGCTTTCTGGCTGATTTTGAGAAGGGAAAGGAGAAAGGTACTTTGGGCTGCTTTCTTAGTCCTGCTTGGATACTCACTTCTGAAGGAGTCTGCCTGGGGCCCATTTCCAAGTGTGAGTTGTGGAGAAATACCAAGATAGTAGCCAAAGGCTTAGAGATGGGAAGTCAAGTGATTCTTTTTTCCTTTGAGTTAAGAGCAGCTTAACCTAATTATCTCTCAGTAAATCTGTGGAGATATTTTTGGCATGCTTTCGCAGTACTAGTAAATATCGCTTTTAACTGGAAACCCCCCAAAGCTCTCATATAGAAACTAAACCTTGTAATCTTTATTCCTCCCTTATGTCAGCATGGACCACTCTGATTTGGAAAGTAACTTCAGCAAAATCCCCTGGTTTCTATTTTATTAAGATAAGAGTCTCATTCACTTCACTGATAAGATACTAAGCTGAACTCATTACATTGTCCACATTGAGTAAGTATCCTGGGACCAAGATCTTTTTGACATTCACTGGTCTCATAGTCATATATATATATGACAAAGAAAAAAATCCTTAAAAACCCAAAACAAAAGCAACCATAATAAAACATTTTCATTTTATCTGAGTGACTAGGGGTGAAAAAACTATCTAGTAAAATTGAATTTTAAGCTGAAAATAGAATTAAATTGTCCTGGAAATTAAGATGAAAGAATGATTTCCTGCTATAGGTCCATATCATTTTAAGAGAGAAATAGCATCCAAAACAGAGGCAATAGTTCCACAGTACTCTGCCTTAGTCGGACACACCTGTAAGTATTGTTTGGTTTGGTTCTGGGCATTTTGTTTTAGGAAATTCACAGAAGCTAGAAAGTATCTAAATCATTTCACTCTGCATCAATTCATATGAATTTACATTGTTTACTCTAAAACTGTCCATTCTATCATTTCCTATGACATAATAATATTTCATTACTTCCATATTCCCTAACTTATTTCCAGATGGTGAGTCAGTCAATAAACATTTATGAAGCACCTACTATGTGCCAGGCATCATGATGGATGATGGGTAGACTGAGGGGACTCACAAGGAATTGGTGGTATTTCCTGCAGAAAAGAAGACTTGGGAGAGAATATAATCACTCTTTAAGTATTTGAAGGGCTCTTCTATGATTAAGGGACATCTCATCTAGTCCCAGAAGGCAGAACCAGGAACAATGAGGGGAAACCTTAGACTAGCAGATTTTTGGCTCAAAATAAGAAAAAGTCATCAAGCTTCCTAATAGAGCTATCCAAAAGTGGAACAGTCTGCTTTACAAAATAGTAGGTGTCTTCTCATTAGAGGGATCTTTAGTCGAAGGCTGGATGACCATCTGCTGAGGATAATAGGAAAATTTTTTTAAACCATTAGTCTTCTGTCTTAGTATCAATACTGTGTATTGGTTCTATGGCAGAAGAGCAATAAGGACTAGGCAATGGGGGTTAAGTGACTTTCCCAGGGTCACATAGCTCCTATCACCATGCCTACCTCTCAATCCACTGAGTCATTTGGCTACCCCTGAGAAGAGATTCTTGTTCAAATATGAGTTGGACTAGAATGACCCCAGAAGTCCCTTTGAGATGTGATTTCATGAATCCCTCATCCATTGTTTAATTTTTTTTTAATCCAAACCTAATAAATACCTAGTTAAATGGAAAATTCCATATGTACAGAAGAGGATTGTACATGAAACTTCCAATCTCTATTATGTACCGTTTGCTTTTTAAAAATCTATAATAAATTCAATATGTAACTTTGATTAACTCTTCAGTAATATTTTATTTTTCCTAATTAACATAGAAGCAAATTTTAGCATTCATTTTCTAACAGTTGGAGTCCCAAATTCTCTCCCTTCCTCCCACTCCACCTGGCTTCCTGACATGGTCAGCAATCTGATAGAGGTTATATACACCATGCAACTTTCAAAGCTACCATATCCATTTGTGATTCTCGCTGGCTTCCCCTCTGTTCATTGGGGGGGGGGGGCAGGTAGGGTTAAAACATAGAGCTCTTGTAACAAATATGTAGAGTTAAGTAAAACAAATCCTTACCTTTGCTAGTTCTAAAAATAAGTATCTCATTCTGCATCTTGAGCTTATCCCTTCTCTCTGAAGGTGGGTAGCATGCTTCTTCATTAGTCCTCTGGACTCAGAGAGTTTTTAAGTCTTCCAAAGTTGTTTTTCATTATAATTTTGTATCTACAATACAACTTATTCTGCTGGTTCTATTCACTTCATTCTGCATCGGCTCATACAAATTTTCCCAGTTGAGTATAAAACTGTCTATTCCATCATTTAATATTCAGTTATATTGACTTAACTTTAATTTGCTTAGCCATTCCCAGACTGATTGTTGTGCTCCCACTCAATCCTTATCTCTTTCAAGGGTAGGAGATATCATATCATGATAGTCTAAGATATCCTATTACAAAATTTAGAGGTAGAAGGGACGTTGAGGCCATCTAATACAACCCTTTCTTTCATTTCACAGATCCACAGACTGTGACCACTCCATCCCTTCCATTTTCCTTAATTAATCTTTTTTAAAAACAGTTACTTTCCTTCTTCATAGAAGCTTCAAGACAGAAGGGCACGAGTTGGGTAAATGGGGTTAAATGACTTACCCAGGGTCACCTAGCTAGGACATGTCTGAGGCCAAATTTGAACCTAGATCCTTCCGACTCCAAGCCTGGCATTTTATCCACTGTGCTACCTTGTTGCTCTCCTAATTAATCTTGTAAAGCATAATTTTTCTTTAGGTACAGTCTATCTGTATAATATTCTGCCTTCGCCTATATCCAGCAGTGGTGTTACAAATTTTTCCTTGACAGTTGAATCTTCATCAAATTAAAGCATGCGTCAAGGAGCAGAAATTTCAACCTGTTCTCTTTTGTATGCCAACAGGGCAAGTGGTACCAGAACTATAGTAGCACCCAATCTGCCCTTTTCCCAAACTTTAGGAGAAAAAAATTATCTTTGGGAACTTATGTGTAGGACTCTCTATTTTTTTTAATTGACAGCTTTCCTCTAAGAACAATGGTTGTTAAATTCACATGGCAGCAAATAAACACAAACCAGTGTAATCTTTTTTTCATGAGTTCTCTTACTCAGAAAAAGTTTCTAATGTGCCAGCCAGAATGCTTCCCTGAGCAGTAGAGTCACCATAAATTGAAAGACTTGCCATAATTATATACTTTTTTAAAAACGAGCCTGTTGTGCTAAATAAAAATATATTTAAGAAATAATGTTCATGGCAGTAGAGTATAAAAATTATGAATTGCTTTTGCAGATGATTAAATGCCAAAGCAAAGCCCTAGCATCAGATAATCACAAATGCAGTGACTGGGAGTATCTTCCAGTGCCACCAACATTACTAATATCTCACCAGAAGGAATCAACAAATGACAACATGAGGATGAAGAGGAAAAATGTTGCTTTTTCTTCTTTGTTGAAGTTGGAGCTAGGAGCTAGGAGTAAAAGGTTCTCTAAGGGTGAGCTAAATAAAATACACACGTTAGGCAGCTGCTTCAGCTTGAACAACATCCTAGGTTTCAAAGTGTTTCTGTCACATCAGGGCATCTTTGTTCTCTAATTCAAGTAAGCATTTATTAAGTACCTGTGGTATGCACAACACTGTGCAAAGGGTTCTGAGCATACAAGGGAAAAAGCAAACTTAAAAGGGGCAGCTATGTGGCTCAATGGATAGAGCTCCAGGCTTGGAGTTGAGAGCACCTGGGTTCAAACTAACTATATGATATTGTCACTTGACCCGAATTTCCCAGCCCTTAACTGATCTTCTGCCTTAGAACCAATGTTTATTGGTTCAAAGTCAGAAGGTAAGGGTTTCTAACAAACTTAAAGATCTTATGTTCTACTAAGGAGCACGCCAATAAATAACCAAGTAGGTGAGAATTTAGAGTAGGGGAAGAGAAAGAGAGAAAGAGAGAGAAGATAGAGGGAGGAGAAAGAAAGGAGAGAAACAGAGAGAGGGGAGAGAGGAGGTAGAAAGACAGAGAGGAGAGAGAAAGGGGAGAAGAGCAGTAGGGAGAGGGGGGAAAGACAGAGAGGAAGAACGGGAGAGAGACAGAGACAGAGAGAATCAGAGAGGAGAGAGAGAGGGAAGAAGAGCAGGAGGGAGAGGGGGCAAAGACAGAGAGAAGGAAAGGGGAGAGAGACAGAGACAGAGAGGAGAGAGATGGAAGAAGAGAGGGAGAGCGAGCAAAGACAGAGAGGAGGAAGAGGACAGAGACAGAGACAGAGAGAAGAGAGATGGAAGAAGAGGGGGGGGGCAAAGACAGAGAGGAGGAAGGGGACAGAGACAGAGAGAAGAGAGATGGAAGAAGAGGGGGGGCAAAGACAGAGAGGAGGAAGGGGACAGAGACAGAGAGAAGAGAGATGGAAGAAGAGGGGGGGGCAAAGACAGAGAGAAGGAAAGGGGAGAGAGACAGAGACAGAGAGGAGAGAGATGGAAGAAGAGAGGGAGAGAGAGCAAAGACAGAGAGGAGGAAGAGGACAGAGACAGAGAGAAGAGAGATGGAAGAAGAGAGGGAGGGAGGAGCAAAGACAGAGAGGAGGAAGGGGACAGAGACAGAGAGAAGAGAGATGGAAGAAGGGGGGGCAAAGACAGAGAGAAGGAAAGGGGACAGAGACAGAGACAGAGAGAAGAGAGATGGAAGAAGAGAGGGGGGGGAGCAAAAACAGAGAGGAGGAAGGAGACAAAAACAGAGATAGAGAAGAGAACATGGTAACAGCGAGGAGAGAATCAGGAAGGACTGAGTAGTGACTCCTTTTCTGACACTTAAAGGAGTCTAAAGGTCTGAACCCAAGAGGAGAAGTACATCCAAGGAGGCAGCCAGTACCAAAACACAAAAGGTGGGAAATGAGAAGTCAAGCTCCAACACTAGTCAGTTCCTGAGTTTGGCTGGGTAGTAATATGAAAGAAGAATAGAAAAATATGCTAGAACCGGAGTGTAAAAACTTTTAAATGTCCCCCCAATGAGCTAGAACTTATCCAAGAAGCAATAGGAAGCCGTGGAGATTTTGAAACGGGAATGAGCTGGTTAGGTCTGTGCTATAGGAAGATTATCAGAGCAGCTGTGTTTGAAGACATTTGCTAACCACTGTGGGGTCTTTGCCACAGTCTGTCCAATGGAAATAAACAGCTGGAGCTGGGGGAATTTATCTCAGTAGGATATTGAATAGTTTGCTGAGGGCAAGACATTGGAAGAACATCACAAGGGAGAAAAATCAGAAAAAAATGAAAGGGGGAATGAAGGACCTAAGTTTAAATCCTTCCTCAAATACTTATTACCCATGTGATCTTAGACAAATCATATAACTTCCCCAGGCCTCAGTTTCCTCTTCTATGAAATGAAATCTGAATTTCTAGCTCCAGATCAAATGATCTATAACTCACTATCCCTCCTAGCACCAAGATTCTGAGTCTGTGACTTTATTCTAATTGGAAAAATTTTTAAATGTACATAAGAAAGGGAAAATGATGAAATAACATGTAAGGACTGCACGCCAATGTTAGGAAGTCCTGTTATTGTGATAGAGTTAGTCAAGATGGACTTCTTGGGGGTTGTTCTGCCTCCCACCCCTTCCAGGACTGGAATTGTTTTTGGTTTTTGTCTTTATTTCTCCAGAGCCAAGCACAGGGTCTTACACAGATGTGCTTATTTAATAAATGGTTGTTTGAGCTAGATCTTGAAGGAAGAGTGATGGATAACAGATGAGAGGGTAATTATACTAGGTACAATGAAAAGGTTCATCATAATCATGTTTATCTGTGAAATGTTTCATTACTTATAAAATTCATGTTTGCAAGGCAAATCCCTAAAGCAGCTGATGAGCAACTTCTTAATACCCTATGAGTAATTTAGGTAACTGCCTTTAGGTTAAACTCCTTGAGGGCAGGGACTATCTTTTTCCCTTTTTTGTATCCCCAGAGTTTAACACAGTGTCTTAGTAGACCCTAGAAGGACTGACTGTCACCAGATTATATATCGCAGATGAGTCAGACTGAGTTTTATAATATAGTTATTTTTTTTTGCTATTAAAAATGATAAAAATAAAACTCGTTAAATTAATAGTATAAATTATTTAACTGCTCACTCAGTATTTTTAGTTTCTGTTTTTAAAGAAGCACAAACAACTAGGCACAAAGTTCGTATTTTCTCACAATTTCAACTGCTATCAGTGCTTCACTGAACTAGTCTTCCTTCTGAAGGAAGGTGGGGAAACTCCTTTTTTTCCTATTTGGATTTTAGGTACTTGAAAACAGAATGGACCTATTCACAGTGTTCCTTCTCTCCCCACCCCCAGCTTTTTTCCCTTGCAAGTAGAGGATGACTTGTATTCCTCATATTGCTAGCTGCTTCTCACTTTTCTCCAGTGAGTTTATCACTCTCTCTCTTAAAAGAACTCTCTTTTTAACTTCAGGAAAGCTTTAAAACTAGTTTTCTTTTCTTCTCTTTCCCTTCTTTTCTTTTTAAGAAAAGTTTTTATTGATGCTGTTTTTTACATCATTGGCATCTCCTAATGACTCCCAATAGTACTTGGCAGCCATGTAAGCAAAATAAAACACATTCTCCCATCTGGCAACATATGCCTTATTCCACATCTATAAGCAGGACCAACCCTTTAACTTCTCTCAATCTCAGTTTCCTCCTTTGTAAAATGGAGATAACAGAGCACCTACCTCCCAGGACTTATTGTGAGTATCAAATACATGAAATAGCACATCTATTAAACATTTTGCTACTCTTAAAGTCTATAGAAATGCTGGCTAGTTTTATTATTATTTAGTCTACCACTTCTCTGGGGAAGTTTGGTGGCACAGTGAGACAGACCTGAAGTCAGGAACACCTAAATTCAATCTGACCTTCGACACTTCCTAGCTGTATGACCCTGGGCAAGTCACTTAACCCTGTTTGCCTTAGTTTCTAATCTGTAAAATGAGCAGAAGAAAGAATTGACAAACCATTCCAATATCTTTGCTGAGAAAACCCCAAATGGGGTCAAAGAGTTGGACACAACTGAAATGACCAAATAACAACAAACTACTCTACTGATGCCTTAAGATGTTTTCCTTTATTCTGAATTCGATAGCTCTGAAAATTGTCTTATTGATTTTACTCACTTCTGCTTTGTATCAGTTCATGTTAGTCTTGGTCAAGTTTCTCTGAATTCTTCAGGTTTGGTGTTCCTTGAAGGCAATAATATTTTAGAGCATCCAAGTACCCCAGATTCCTGTCATTCCCCAATGGAGGGGCACCCACTTTATTTCCAGTTCTTTGATACGACAAGAACTGCTATAGATATTTTGGATATATGGGATCTTTTCCTCTTTGACTTTGACCCCCTTGAGATATAGACCTAGACTTGAGATCACTGGGCCAAAGAGCATATGCAGTTCAGTGACTTTTTTAGTATAATGCCAAATTGTGTTTTAAAAAAACTGTTTTTCCCTATGCTCCCTAATATTTCCTTTTTTCTTTTCCTCCCAGAAGGGGATAAAAATATAGGCTAAAGGACTTTGCTCTGTGTGTGTATAAACCTTTCAAATTTATCTTATTTTCTAATCTCTAGAGAGTTATCTGAGATACCAAGTCACTGGCTCATTCCTTTCAGTTGAGTGGATCAGCTTTGATATATAATTATTTTGCATAGAATATAAATTATTTTGCATAGAATAGCTAAAGATTATCCTTTAACTAGTTCTAAAGCTGTTAATAGTTTTTTGCTACCCATCCCTTCAATGTGTTTCAGATTCAAGGTTGTTTCTTATAAAGAGAAAACTTTTTTTTAATTTCAAAAGAGAATGAAATAGTGGCTTCCTTAAGTATTCAAGCACTTAATACTTATGAACACAGTGGGACTTCAATAAATATTTGGTAACAAAAATAACATCACAGATGTTCTTTAAAAGACATTAAATAAACAATAATAACATTCATTTATATAGCACTTTAAGTGTTTCACATGTATTATCCTATTGAATTTTCCAACAACCTTGTAAAATAAGTACCATTATTTTCCTCATTTTACTCATCTTGAAACAGAGGCATAAGTGGGGTTAAGTGTCTTGCCCTGAGTCACATAACTAGTATTTTGATTTAGGATTTGAATTCAGGTCATCCTGTCTCTAAGTCAAGCCCTTTATCCATTATGCTCCCTAGTGGTCAAATGTTATTATTTGTCTGTTTTCAAAGAGGACCAGTGACATCAGGTTTATGTCTTAACTAGCACATGAATTGGATCAAAATGAGGCAGAATTTCACAAAGTGGTCAGCCTCACTCCAGAGTCCAAAAGACTTTGGAAGAGGTCAAGCATGTGTATTAATAGACTAAGCTTGATTTTTAGGAGATCCTTGTGATGCCTGATTTTCTTGTTTCTTCTACAGATTCCTATTTTTTTTATATTTTCTTGCCTCTGAGATGGGATATTTATGATAAGGAGTAATTAGGACCAAAAATGTGGGTTCAGGGTTCTTCTCTTGCCTCTTATCTGTTCTTCACACTAAAGTCACTTCGCTTTTGCTAATCACCTTGCTAATTTTTCTGCTTACAGCATGAACCAGCAGATGTTCTAGATAAGGTACTGGATCTGGATCTGATTGCTCCTCACTAAAATTGGGTCTACAAAGCAGGTCAAATCAGAATTTATTGTTTGGGGTCCAAGTCTATATAGAGTAAAGACTTATGGAATAAAGAATAGCTATATGGTTTTAAAAATGAATTATATGCATTGCTGGTGGAGTGATGAATTGATCCAACCATTCTGGAAAATAATTTGGAATTATACCCAAAGGTCTTTAAAAGAATGCATGTCCTTTGATCCAGCAATACCACTACTAGGTTTTTATCCTAAAGAGATAAATAAAAATGTTTGCACAAAAATATTCGTAGCTGTGCTCTTGTGGTGGCAAAAAAAAATTGGAAAATGAGGGGATGCCCTTCGATTGGGGAATGGCTGAACAAATTGTGGTATATGTTGGTGATGGAATACTATTGTGCTCAAAGGAACAATGAATTGGAGGAATTTCATGGGAATTGGAATGACCTCCAAGAATTGATGCAGAGGGAAAGGAGCAGAACCAGGAGAACATTGTACACAGAAAGTGAAACATTGTGGGACAATCAAACGTAATAGACTTTGCTACTAATAGCAATGTAATGATCAAGGACAATTCTGAGGGACTTATGAGAAAAAACACTATTCACCTCCAGAGAAAGAACTGTTAGAATAGAAATGCAGAATTTTATATGATTTATCACATGCTTATTTGGGTTTTTGGTTTTAAAAGATTATTACAATACATGTATAACCCAGTGGAATTGCTTGTCAATTCAAGAGGGGGAAGGAAAAGAGGAGAGAGACAACAAGAATCACGTAACCATGGAAAAAATAAAAATAAAAAAATTTAAATGAATTATAAATTAAAATAAATTATAAAATTCTTGTTATTTTGATTTTTTTGGTAATTTCATCAAAATGGGCCTTCCCCCTGTTAGTAGAGTGAAAGTCCTTGATATCTTTTTTTAGAGAAATATAATTTTCAGTCATGACACAAGTACTCTACAGAAGAGTTACTCAGTGTCTTGAGGCCCTTTCTCCTCATCTTTTGATATTTGGCCAATTTCCAGTGCAGGGCTTCAAGTTTTCTAGCTTTCACTCTCAAAACTGATCAGACCATCTTTTATTCTGATCATACATATATCTTTTTCTCACATATAAGTCATCATTTTGAATTAATTGACTATTCCTGGGTGTAGGCTGTATGTATTCCAGGTACTCCTCCATGATGAGATATTATATGGGATATCCAGTGTGACAATCCCAAACATATTCTTTAAATCCTTACCTTCTCCCTTAGAATCAATACTAAGTATCAATTCCAAGGCAAAAGAGTGGTAAGGGCTAGGCAATAGGTGTTAAGTGACTTGCCCAGGGTCACACAGCTAGGAAGGGTCTGAGGCCAAATGTGAATGCAGGACCTCCTATCTCCAGGCCTGGCTCTCCATCCACTGAGCCACCCAGCTGCCCCACAAACACTTTTAGCAAGAAAATGTTTCCTTATTTTTTGTCTGATTTGAAAATGTCGTTCAAAGAAATGTTGCCCTTCCTCTAACCAGCTGACCACCTAACTACATATGGCTAATTCTAAAATGATTTCTTTGTCAGTGACTAAATATCTCATTTCTGTAATTGTTTGGTCAGTTGCAATTTTGTGACTGTGTTTAGCTCTAACACAATAGCCATTACTTGCCGACTCTTCTTTTTTGTCCCTAAATTCCTTACCATCTACATGAACTGATGCAAAGTGAAGTGAGCAGAACCAGTGGAACATTGTACACAGAAACAACAATTATGTGTGATAATTGACTGTGACTGAATTAACTATTATCAACAAGGCAAGGATCCAGGATACCTCCAAGGGATTTGTGATGGAAAAGGCTACCCACCGCCATAGAAGGAGCAGACAGAATCCAAATGCAGATTGAAGCGTGCCATTCTTCATTTTATTTACTCCATTAATTTTTATCTAGGCTAAGTGACGTGAGTCTTGTTTCACAACATGATGAAAAAGGAAATACATGACAAATAATAACATGTATGACCTATCCCATATTACCTGCCTTCTTGGGGAGGGCAGATGGGTAGGAGGGAGGGAGAGAGCAAAAATGGCAAAATATTAGAAAATGAGTATTTAAAGTTGTATCAACATGTAATCTGGAAAAAAGAATTCAAATAATTTTTTAAAAAGAAAAAAAAACTCTTATGTTCTGTCAATAACTCTAAGACAGAAGAGCCAGGGCTAGGCAAACAAGATTAAATTACTTGCCTGGGATTATATAGCTAGGAGCTGTCTGAGTTTAGATTTGAACCTGGGTCCTCCTGACTACAGATCTGGAGATCTATCTACTAAGCCACTTAGTTGTACTTTTCAATTGTCTTCTGAAGAAGATACATTCAGGTTATGCAGGCACCAGACTTCTGAGTAGTCTCTACAAGCTTCTGCTCTTCTTCATTCTTTTTATTCCAAAAACAAATTTTCCAATATTCTCCCCTGAGACTACCTTATATTGGACTCTTGGAGCATCACAGTAGATGTTTACTTAGTTTGGAGTCTCTTGTCCTGTTCTTTGTAGAATCTCTCAGTTTTTTTATCCTTTGCAAGAAATGTTGCCTCTGTGGTCTTGGTGGTCCCATTGCCTATGGGTATCATAAGTACTGCAAGAGGAACTGACCAAGAGTTCTCTGAAATGATGCTTAATAACAACAATAAAAGCTGATAATTCTATAGTGCTCCAAAATTCACAAATCATTTTATGCACGTGGTATTGTTTGATCCACACAAGAGCTCCATGAGGAAGATACTCATGGAATATTATCATTCCCATTCTATAGATAAGGCTTGAGATGGAAAGAAGTCATGTATGATCCACAGTTAATAAGTGTTAGAGGCAGAGAGTTCCTGGAGGATAGGAACTGTTTTTAACCTCTCTTTAATGCCTCAGTACTTGGCACAGAGCCCAGCACATAGTAAGTGCTTAATAGAGGTTTACTAATTGATTGATTGACTCTTCCAATTCTAAATACAACATTTATATTTTTTTTCTTTCCTTCTTTCTTTCTCTCCTCTCCCTCTTTCTCTCGTTCTCTCCTCTTTCTCTCCCTCTCTTTCTTCCTTCCTTCCTTCCTTTCTTTCTCTTTCTTTCTTTCTTTCTTTCTTTCTTTCTTTCTTTCTTCCTTCCTTCCTTCCTTTCTTTCTCTCTCTTTCTTTCTTTCTTTCTTTCTTTCTTTCTTTCTTTCTTTCTTTCTTTCTTTCTTTCTTTCTTTCTTTCTTTCTTTCTTTCTTTCTTTCTTTCTTTCTTTCTTTCTTTCTTCCTTCCTTCCTTCCTTGCCTTCTGTCTTAAAATCAATACTAAGTATTGGTTTCAAGGTAGAATAGTGGTTAGGGCTAGGCAATAAGGATTACATGACTTGCCTAGATCAGAAAGACCTAGGTTCAAATCCTGCCTTAGACACTTCCTCCATATAGGAAGTGTCTGAGGCAAAATTTGAACCCAGGATCTCCTATTTCCAGTCCTGTGTCCTGCCCCACTTCTACTCTTTCTAATAAAATCAGCTTTGCCAGATCCTTCCCCTCTCCGAGGAATCCTAGAAGCCATGTTTTCACTGAGCTATAACATCTTTATGCCTTATAATTTCATTTATAGCAAGAAAGTCAATATTTATATAATTCAGGTCTGCCATAAGTATATCAGCTCAGTGTATCAACTCACTGGTCAGTGGACAAGGATTTCAATAAAACTAATGTTTGTATATAGTCTAAATGGTATTTGAATTTTAATTTACTCTGTACCCTTTATTGCTACTCTGTTACTAATACAGCAGCAATGAAATGTGATCCATGGGACTAAGAAGTTCTTTGCATTTTTTGTTTCATTTCTACAAAATCCCATTCCTTTGCTTCATTACAATAAATAAATAACTCAAGGGTTTTTCTGTGTGTGTTGTATATGTTTGTGTATGTGTGTTATTGGTCATGTTTGAAAATATGTGTCTTGGGGTATCTAAGTGGCTCCATAGATTGAAAGCCAGGCCTACAAACACAGATCCTGTGTTTAAATCTGGTCTCAGACACTGCCCAGCTGTGTGACCCTGGACAAGTCACTTAACTCCCATTGCCTAGCCCTTACTTCTCTTCTGCCTTGGAACCAATACATTGTATTAATTCTAAAATGGAAGATATAGATTTGTTTTTAGAAAAGCTAGGGAAACCAAAAGGCTGAGGAGAGGAGGCAAAATATTCTAGGAATCTCAGAAAACTAATGACAAGGCACAGAGCCAGAGACAAGGTCTTCCTTTAGATGATGAGCCCCAAGAAGGCCAGTGTAGCTAGATCAGAAAATACAAAGATGTAAGAATACTGGAGAGTTAGGGAGGGCCAAGGAAGGGTTTTTTATTATTGTTTTTATACCCCAACCTTCTTTCTTAATATCACTTCAAAGGCTGAAGATCAGCAAGGGCTAGACAAATGGGGTTAGTGACTTGCTGAGGATCACACAGCTAAGAAGTATCTGAGGCAAGATTTGAACCCAGGACATCCTGATTTCAAGGCTGATCCTCTGTCCATGGAATCACCTAACTGATCCCAAGGAAAAACAGAGGAATTTATTTTAGATCCTGGAGGAGCTCTACAAACAGGGTGCCCAAACTGGTCATTATCACAAGGTGCCTGGTTTCATTTTCATGCATTTACAGAATCAGAAGGATTATGTAGGCTTTCTGATCCTGCTTACTTCATTCTTTATCTGTGCTGCGCTTTCAAAAAATCTGATACCAATTATCAGTAAATATTTTAATTAAGTTAGAATTTTCAATAACAGCGTTGTCTAAAATGGCTTCTTTTAAGTTCAAGGTAACGGCTCAAAATCCAGTAATCAAGGCTCATATTTTCTTGAAATCTTCCAGAGCTTCATCAAAAGCATCCAAGCCTATGAAATATTATGCCGCTGTCATATCGCAGGGCCTCAGAATTGGGCAGGGATTTGAAGACAGATGTAGAGGTGCACGTGGGTTCATAAAAGTTGACCCTGAGGTACCTGATTTGGCCTCTCTCTTGCAGGGAGTAGCCACATCCTCAGGAGGGACATTAGTCATGAGCAAGGGCTCTCTGAGGCAATGGGGGAGTGGAAAGGCTGCTGGTAAGGGTCAGCTTCCTTGCCATGCTGACCCTAAACTCTTGGTGGCTGGTAGTGGGTCAGCCTCATACTTCTTTCTCTGGGATAAGACTTGTTGGTCTTCTAAAGTGCTTTTTAGCCATGTCAATCTGCATCCTGGCCTCAAACGTATCTTGTAAACACAAATGTTGATATACAAAGTGGTTGTTAATTTTGCAAGGCTGCCATCTTCAAAGAGTAGAAGTTGTAGGTTCTCTAAGTGGTAATAGACACATCCATGGTGGACACAAGTAGGCTGCTAAAGCAACATAAAAGACATTAATAAGAATCTATGTTGCAATCCAAAAAAAAAAAGAGAGAGAGAGAGAGCTAAGACCCATGATTTGCAACAAAAGTGAGGGCTCCCAAACATTGGGGGAACTCTCTATGAAGAATTTATGGGAGTCATTATCATTCAGTTGTTTCAGTCATGTCCAACTCTCTGTGACCCCATTGGGGGTTTTCTTGACAAAGGTACTAGAGTGGTCTGCCATTTTACTCTCCAGATCATTTTATCAATGAGGGAAACTGAGGCAAATAGAGTTAAGTGACTTGCCCAGAAAGTTACACCAGATTTGATCTCAGGTCTTCCTAACTCCAAGCTCTGACTCCTATAAGAGTCCAAGGATAAGAATTGCACAGGATAAGAAAGGTCATGGGGGGGCAGTTATGTAACTCAGTGGAATGAGTGGCAGACCCAGATATGGGAGGTCCTGGGTTCAAATCTGACCTCAGATACTTTCTAGTGTGACTATGGGCAAGTCATTTAACCCTCATTGCCTAGCCCTTACTGCCCTTCTGCCTTGGAACCAATGCACAGTATTTACTTCAAGATGGAAGGTAAAAGTTTAAAATAAATAAACAAACAAACAAATGAATGAATGAATAAATAAATATAAAAGAAGGGTCATGGGTTCAAATCTTTGCTCTGCCCTTATTCCTCATGGGCAAGTCACTATCTGAGCCTAACTTGACTTGTCTTTAAAATGAAAGGGTTGAGCTAGATGACTTCTAAGATCCTTTCTAGTCCTAAAACTATGACACTATTTAGAAATATGAGTGGGCTGTACTTGAGGAAAGAATATTCCCATCAATGAGATCATAGGCAAACCATCAATCAATGAGCACCCCTACTTACAATATGCTAAGCACTATGTTAGATATTGGGGATACAAATACAAAGAGTAAACCAGTTCCACATTTCTCATGGGCTGCCTCAGCCAAAGAGTTCATCATCTAGTAGCCTATCTGCAAGTGATGAATTTTGCAGATTTCTTCTTCTGGTTGTTAGGAAATAGCCCTGACCTGTTAGGAGCTGCTAGGTGGGACAATGGATAGCGCATTGGACTTGGAATCAGGACTCATCTTCTTGAGTTCAAATCTGGCCTCAGGCACTTACCAGCTATGTGACCCTGGACAAGGAACTTAACCCTACTGAGTCATTTCAGTCATGTTTTATTCTCATCCATAAAATGAGTTGGAGAAGAAAAAGGCAAATAAGTCCAGTATCTTTGCCAAGAAAACTCCAAATGGGGTCAGGAAGATGACTGAAATGACTCCACCATCTGATGTGCGGCTCAGGTCTTTCCAACCCAGCTGGTGTATGGCTGGCACAGCCTTTGGGCGACGCGGCAAGCATCAAAGTAAGATGGAAACATTAAAGGTGAATTTTATAGCATTCAAATAGGTAAGGGTTCATCTTTTAGAGGTATCCCTCGGATAAGCACCTCACTTTGGCTTTTAAGCAGAGGGACAAAAATAGCACGAACACTCATTTCAGAGGGGGTCAGTAAATTAGAGATTCCAGTAGTGATATTTATGCCTGTGTCAGCCAGCCAGCAAGCTACTTACGTTTTCTGGTATTGCCCTCAAGTGGATACTGGTTAAAATTACCCCCAGAAAGCTTCTAGCATCTTTCCTGGACCTGAGAAGAGAATAAGAGGCAGTGTGGGAGGTCTTCCAGCTCAGGGGCCAGAGGTTAGTTAGATGCCCATTAGGAGAGATCCAGGGGCTGTTTAACTTGGTCTGGTGGAACACATGTGTATAACACTAAGTGTTAGCAGAAACTGAGAGCCAGGCAGGCTGCAGAGAGGGGAAGATCTACCTTGAAGTCTTCCCTGCAACGATGACTGCCCATGAGACTCTAGGCGAGTCGAGTCACTTAGCCTTTCTGGTTCTCCCAATGCCAGTGGGTGCTCCATAAATGCTTATTGACTAATTCACTGACTTCATTGGTGCCCCAGGAGGCTCTCTAAGACCTGAAATTGTCTTACAGGGACTAGTCTGCCCTGGTAGAGGGAATTGGCTCTTGGGGAGTTCCTTCTACCAATAAAACCACAGGTCAGAGCCAGAAAACAGAAAGAGAATTACAGTCCCATTCTCCTTTCATGGCTCTGCACCAGAGCTCGGTGGGTATGTTTTCTTTTTTATTGTAGAAGTTACAGCTCAATTCCAGCACTCACTGCCATTCACAAAGGGTCAGCCATTGCTTGATTTGACCCTTGTGGGTTGTACTGAATAAGCTCTCTCCTCAGCTGGGTCTGTTTGCCCCACTGGAGCCCACTAGGTGGAACAGTGGAGAAAGGGCTGGGTCTGAAGTCAGGAAAAGTCCTCTTTCTGAGTTCACATCTACCCTTAGTACCTATGTGGCTGTGAGCAAGTCACTTAACCTTTTTGCCTCAGTTTCCTCACCTGTAAAATGAGCTGGAAAAGGAAATGGCAAACTACTCTAGTATCTTCACCAAGAAAACCCCAAATGGGTGGGATATGAATGAAAAACAACTGAACAACAATTTATAAGTAAAGGTTCACTCCAGGAAGTGATGCAGAGTGAAAGGAGCAGAACCAGGAGAACATTGTACACAGAGACTGATACACTGTGGTACAATCGAACTTAATGGACTTCTCCATTAGTGTCAATGAAATTTCCCTGAACAATCTGCAGGGATCCAGGAGAAAAACACTATCCATAAGCAGAGGACAAACTGTGGGAGTAGAAACACGGAGGAAAAGTAATTGCCTGACTACAGCTGTTGAGGGGACATGTCAGAGGAGAGACTCTAAACGAACACTCTAATGCAAATACTAACAACATGGCAATGGGTTCGAATCAAGAACACATGTGATACCCAGTAAAATCACGCGTCGGCTGTGGGGGGGGGGAGGAAAAGAAAATGATTTTTGTCTCTAATGAATGATGCTTGGAAATGATCAAATAAAATATTATTTTTAAAAAAATAAGTAAAGGTTCATAAAATAGCATTAGTGGTACCTCAGATCTGATTTCCTCAAACTCAGAGCATTTGTTTTTACTGAATTTCCATCTCATTGTTTCTTTTTTAGGAAACACCAATGGGCAGTGTGCATCCTTAGAGTGGAAGACTCCCTGTGTTAGTACTGAAGTAGGGAAGCATTTGAGAGGAGAAGCTTGTAGGCAAATCTGATGTGATCCTCGGATCTTTTTAAAATAGGATTTTGTTTTTTAATGAACAAATTTTTATTTTATCTCTCTTTCACTTTGCCTATCATTGAAGGAAAAGAAAAAGAAAACCCCTGGAATAATTCTATATAATCAAGCAAAAGAGATTCTGGCATTGACCATGTCCAAAAATATAGGTCTCATTCTGCACCCTGAACTCAGGTCTTTTAAAGCACAATCTCTGAGAGCCCCTTCCTTTTCCATCCAGCTCCCCAGGCCCATAGACTAGTACTAGCACTATAGGGTCCTCCAAAGTGTGGAGTTCAGGATATTTAATGGCATCAGTCATCCCCAGATCAGCTTTGGCATGCTTATGTCTTGTGTCCCCAAATACTTTGTAAACTCTTCTAGGGGAAGCATTAGGACTTCCTTTATCTTTTTCAATCTTCCAAATTTCCAGCCTGCTTCAAATCATATTAGTAAGTAGGCTCTCACAAAATGCTTCTAACTTGTTTACTCAGATATTTTTTCCTAACGAAAGGAAGAAGCCATGAAAACATATAAATGCATAGAGTCTAAATCTCTGTTATAGAACTCTTCTCAGTAATGGCTATTCTTCCCCCTTTTCCTGACATACAATGTCAGAAGTGGGAGGTAGTTATGTCAAATATTTAAGGAATCAACCAATCAGCAAACAAACATTTATTAAGCACCTACTATGTGCCAGCCATTGTGCTAGGCACTGACGATTCAAATATTTGTGTTCATATTATCTGCCTGAGAAGAAAAAGAGCCTAACAGAAAAAAGGCTGAATTTGGAATAAAAAAGACCTGGGTTCAGATCCCACCTCAAACAACTACTGCTCTATTGCCCCAAAGTCCTCATCTGTAAAGCAAGGATGATAATAGCACTTGACTCAGATGGTTGTTGTGAGGATAAAATGAGATATGATACTGCATCGAAATTTCTTTTTAAATATCAAAGACCCGTATAAATGCTGGCTATCATCATCCCCCTCCAACTTTCCAGACTTCTTCCACCTAACTCCCTGACACACGCCCTTTATTCCAGGGATGCTGGTCTCCTGACTGTTTCACAAACAAGGCATCCCTTCTCTCCTTTCTGAGTTTTTTTTTCTGGCTATCCCCCATGCATGGAATACTCTCTTTACCGCTCAGATAACTGTCTTCCCTGGTTTCCCTTATGACCCAACCAAAATCTGACCTTCTACAAGAAGCTTTTCCCAACCCCTCCCAATTCCAGTGCCTTCCTTTTGTCAAATTTTCCCACATATATATGTACATACATGCATATATATAAATTATTAATTAATTAAGGATAGGAAAGCCTTCTATTTCCCACTGGAAAAAATATGTATGTATAAAGATAGGTATACATATACATAAAGATATCTATATCTATCTACCTACCTATCCATCTCTAGTCATCCAGCCAGCCATCTATTTATCTATCATCTCTCTATTCATCCATCCATCCATCCATTCATCCATCTATCCATCCATTCTCTCCATCTATCTATCTATCTCTATCTACCTACCTATCCATCCATCCATCTATCTATCCATCCATCCATCTATCCATCCATCCATCTATCTATCCATCCATCCATCCATCTATCCATCCATCCATCCATCCATTTATCTATCTATCTATCTATCAATTGCTTTATATATATTTGCTGTTATCTCCCAATTATATTGTAAAGCTCCTTGAGAGCAGGGATTATCTTTTGCTTCTTTTCATATCCCCAGGGCTTAGCACAATGCCTGGCATAAATGCTGATTGAGGGGCAGCTAGGTGGCACAATGGATAGAGAGACAAGCCTAGAGTCAGGAGGACCTGGGTTCAAATTTGACCTCAGACACTTACTAACTGGGTGATCTTGGGCAAGTCACTTATCCCCCACTATTTCCTAACCCTGACTATTCTTCCTTAGAACCAATATTTAGTATTGAGTCTAAGATGGAAGGTAAGGGTTCTAAAAAAATAAACGTTGAATGATTGATATATTGTAAGCTCTCTTTGAACAGGAGCTATCATCCATTATTGCTTCCCCATTTGTCCCTAATATGGTGCTTTGCTTATAACAATTACTTATAATAAAGGTGTGGTGTGGAGGACAGTGGAAATAACCTGGACAGCTGTGAGGTTTTAGTGACATAGAAATGGAGGCATAGATAGGCATGGACAAATCATCATCCTTCCTCATCCCCCTTTAGATCCAGTTCCAAGGGAGTAACATAGAACAGTCAAAAGATTGCTTGCCCTAGAGTCAGTACTCCCTGAGTGTCTTTGGGCAAGACATTCAGATTCCTTGGGCCTCAGTTTCTCCAATTATAAAATGAGGAAGTTGGACTAGAAGGGCTCTGAGGTCCCTTCCAGCTTTCGATCTAGAAGTCTGCGGGTCCCTCCTGACTTAGTCTTTCAGTAGTCCAGGACCTTGCTGAGCACAACCAGGACTAAGGGTAAGGGCCAGTATGCTGCCAATAATTAGAAGACTGTATTCTATACACATAATCATTACAATTACATTTTGGTGGCTGGTGGAGTCTCTTGAGTCTGTGCCCATAAGTTCTCAGTAATGAATAAAAAATTAAGAAAAATTGGGTCAATCTACAAAATATTTGTCAAATATCTACTATGAAGATAGGGTGGGTGGGAATTATCTCAGTTGTTGTGGTTAAATAGTATTAGCTCTTGAGGGTTTCAATTTTCTTAGAATCATCTGTTATATTAGTGACAAGTTTTGAAGAACTGATTTTTTGCAACAATTAGTTGGTCATCATTATAAAAACTATTGCCACTGTTTATGCTGAAAGAAATATATTTATAATAAATAACATTCTGCAAGGTAGAAGTCCCCACTGCCCTCAGTTTTTTAGAGAGATCAGGTTAAATTTTTCCTAATATATCTATCTGTCTATATATATGTATGTATATACACACACACATATATATACACACATATGTGTACATATATGTGTTTAGAGAGATATAAAGCTAGAAATGAGGCAGCTAGGGGGCACAGTGGGTAGAGGGCTATGACTAAAGTCAGGAAGACCCGAGTTCAAATCTTACTAATTGTATGGCTCTGGACAAGTCATTAACCCTGTTTGCCTCAGTTTCCTCATCCGTAAAATGATCCAGAAGAAGGAAATGGCCACTTCAGTATGTCTGCCAAGAAATTTCCAAATGGGATCCCAGAGAGTTAGACTCAACCGAACAATCAACAAAAATAGAAATACATTATAAAGAAAGGGCCAAAGGAAAGGGTTTGAATCCGCCCCCTTGTTAGGATAAAAAATTGCATTGGGACAATGTAGGCCTAGGCCACATGAAGTCAACAACACTCCTAAGTGCAGTAATCCAAATTAAAATGTAACTGGGAGATATTTAACAAAATCAATACAATCAGTGTTGCTGTTCAGTTATTTTCAATCCTGTCAGACTCTGTGACTCCATTTGGGTTTTTCTTAGCAAAGATACCAGAGAGGTTAGCCATTTCTTTCTCCTGCTCAATTTATGGGCAAAGAATTATGGCAAACAGGGTTAAGTGACTTGCCCAGGGTCCCACAACCAGTAAGCATCTGAGGCCAGATTTGAACTCACAAAGATGAGTCTTCCGGACTCTAGACTTGGCACTCCGTCTACTGTTCCATCCAGCTGGCCCCCAAAACAAGAGAACAAAGATAATGTTATTTCTAAGTCAATATCTGGCCTTCTGGGATTTTTAAATGTGCTTTAGTGGTTCCAATTCTATCGCTATTTTGCAGACCATCTGCAGCAGCGATTCTTTCATCCCAGCATCCCAGAGTCTTCAGGAAATCATTTTCCAGTTTTGCTAAGTACCAACTGATGACTTATTTCTATGGGCAAAAGACACGCAATACTAATTGTATTCACGACCCAAAACGTTGCCCTCGTTTTCTTTGGCTGATGAGCTGAGCACCAGAACCCTGACTTATCCCATCAAATAATAATTTGACGGTTAACTCATTATAGAGCACGCAGCTAGTGTAAAACAGCCCCAGTACATCTCTTTGGAAATTTTAGGGTTTTTATAGAATCCCTCTGTGATTTGTTTATGATGTAGTGATGATTGACTCTGTCAGTTACTAATAAATGGTAAATAAAAAAAGTAACCTGAGATATTAAAGTACTACATTAGCTACATTGTGATTAAATTACAGTAACACCAGCAGCTATAAACCTTTATAGAATCCTCTCAACCATGCAGTAATTCTCCTAACTATACTATTATGTAGAGCACAAATATTTCTTTGTAAGTTCAAAGCAATACATCAGGGAAGCGTTTACTGCTAAAGCTAGATTGAGAGTAAATGCATCTTGGGTTGCTATGAATAAAAGCTCTAGCTTCTCATTACTTTATGACAAGACACAGAAATTCACTTTACTTTTCATTTAAGCTTTTCTGCTCCAGTTTATAGATGTATGCCTTCACGCTTTTATTCCCCTCTCGCCTCAGCCGTACGTAATAAATGATTATAAATTTTCACATTTGACCACCTCTCTGCTCGTCTCATGCTTAATGCACAAAGTTAGGAAGCTGCAGGTAAAAATTTCACAAACACTTTTATTTATGATGTTGTCCTTGGTAACGGAAATTTCAATGTACTGAAATGAAAAGTATGATTAAAGGGATACGACGTCCTGACAAGGATAGTGGAGGGCAGCCTTCTATTTCCCACTGAAAATATATAATACTTTTTTGACATCAATTTCATAGAGAATAGACATGGGTTAGTCATGGGAAAAAAAAAGACACAAACAGGTTTCCAACTTTAGTATTCTGGTATCTTCTCTTCGATACTGGAATCATTTTGTCCAAATTAATGAGCTTCTGAATAGAAAATGATGTATTTTCCATCAAAAATAATTTAAAACAAATAAGACTGAAATAAAAACAGGTAAAAATACAACCTGGGCCCAAACATCAATTTTCCGGGAAAGGGCAATAATTGGGAAGCAATATTAAAATCTTTTTTCTACCTGATTCCATTTAATTCAATAAACACTATTTCTTTCTTATGTGAATTATCTGGCTGTGCTGTGAATGATAGATATTCAAGAAAAATGAGAAAACCCAGGACACCCCCCCAAGAACCGTAGCTATTTAGCTTCCAATCTATTTACCAAAAATTGCCATCAATCACAGACTACACGACACCAGTTTTTCACTGTTCAAAAAGTTAAATGTGTTCTGATGCTTGAGTCCATAGAAAGTGAGTGTCTCTTTCTCTGTTCTGTAGGAAAATGGATTTGCCAGCACAGAAAGATTAGCAAGGACAGCCCCTAAGTAAATGGCATTCTACCTCTCAGTCACCTCGAAATTTTGATGCTAGGAAGTACAGTTTTTGTAAATGGAAATCAAAGTTGCTTGAGATAAACCAGTTTCATTCCACTGGTCTTATTTCAGTCCCCAACCACTCTAATAAAATGTGTCATCCTGAGATTGGAGTTCAAGGATCATTATAATTCCTTCAACCTTGTACTGACCTGGCAGGGCACTAGAGCTATTTCCTACCATATTGGGTGGAAGAGGTGGGCGGGAAGAGAACACATCTTGATTTCCAATCTGTGGAAATAAGAAATCGTGGAAACTTTCCCAGTGGTAGCATGTACTCACCTAGAATAGAGACAGATTGACAAGGGAAGAAGGGAGAAAGGAACAAGCACTTATTAAGCACCTACTATGTGCCAGTCACTGTGCTAAGAGCTTTTCAAATACTGTCTCATTTGCTTCTCACAACTCCTTGAAGTAGATGCTGTTATCATTCCCCCAAATGGGGTCCCAAAGAGTCGGACACATCTGAAACTACTAAACATATCTTCAGAGCTCCCCAAGACCTACTATGTTCCTAGACTTGCTGGGCAACACAGATGTTACTCTAGCATTTAATCAGATACTGCTCTTATCCTCAAGGAGTTTTACCTGAAAGAGGTAGATACTCTTATTGCCATTTAACAGATAAGGTACTTGAAGCAGACAGAGCTTAAGTGACTTAACCAGGGTCTGAGGCTGGGTTTGAAATCAGATCATTCTGATCTCAGCCTTAGTACTTTAGCCACTGTACCACTTGACAACCAAATAACCTCTGGGGGACTGATTACCGGATAATAACATTCCTATATCACTAGCCTGAAATTGCATTTGTCCATTCATTTAACAAATATTTACTAAGCTCCTACTATGCACAAGGTATTATGCCAAGCATTATTAGATATGAAAACAAGTAGGTGACATATTCCCTGTCATCCAGGAACTTACATACTATCAGTAAGACAGGATGGACACATATAATTAAAATACAAGGTCGCAGCAGCTAAATCAATCAATGGGTAGAGAACCAGAACAGAAGACATGAAGTCCTGGGTTCAAAGCTGGCCTCAGACCCTTCCTAACTGTGTGACCCTGGGCAAGTCACTTAACTCCCATTGCCTAGTCCTTAACATTCTTCTGCCTTGGAACCAATATATAATATTGATTCTAAGATGGAAAGTAAGGGTTTAAAAAAAAAAAAGGTAGCATATAGGTGCACTGGGAAATATATCAAATAAAAATTCTCCAAAGAATGACTCTTGGGATTAAATACCCATCTATAAATGGTGCTGGTCTTTACCCTGAACTAACTAATAGAGTCAATAATAGGAAATCAATTTTAGAAATATCTTTTTAAGGATTTTTTAGGACTTTAGTTGGAAAATATGACAGTGCAAAGAATCCAGATAATTAAAACAGGAAAAAAACTGCCCTAAGATGAGAGTTGAACAAGGTGATCTCCATGACCTGTTTCACCCCTTAAACCTGTTCACTTGTTCTGCCCAGTGCAGGATATCACAGAAAATGGGATTCTCGGGATTTGCCTCTTTTATCGTTCTGTAAGATAAAATAGCTGGTCATCCTGGGTGTCTTCAACTTGTGTGGGCATCATTGGTAGAAGGCTGAACTTCTGTTGGGTAAAAAAGAAACCGATAGTCTCTTCCTTTCCCAGGAGTTTGGAACTCCATGCAGCCTCATGGCAAGATATACTCACTGGGGTCCAGAAGAGGTAATAGCCTGACATCCTGCTTTCAAAAAAAAATTATGTGTCTCATATCTTCAGAGATACTGCTAACAATTCAATTTTCATTGAATAGTAGTCTTTTAAAAATGTTTATAGATTTATATGTTTGCACTGAGTTGGAAATTTTTCCTGCTAATTCATGTACTGGTTGCCTCCATTAAATATTTTCCTCTCTCCCTCCCCTCTCTTCCTCTCCTCTCCCCTCCTCTCATCTTCTCCCTCTCCTCTCCTTCCCTCCCCTCCTCCCCTCCCCTCTCCCCTCCTCTCATCTTCTCCCTCTCCTCTCCTCCCCTCCCTTCTCTTCCTCTCCTCTTCTCTCCTCTCTTCCCCTTTCTTCCTCTCCTCTCTTCTTCTCTCCTCCCCTCCCCTCTCTTCCTCTCCTCTCCTCCCCTCCCCTCTCTTCCTCTCCTCTCCTCTTCTCTCCTCTCTTCCCCTCCTCTCCTCTCTTCCTCTCCTCTCCTCCCCTCCCCTCTCTTCCTCTCCTCTCCTCTCTTCTCCCCTCCACTCTTTTCCTCTCCTCTCCTCTTCTCCCCTCCACTCTTTTCCTCTCCTCTCCTCTCCTCTCTTCCTCTCCTCTCCTCCCTTCTCTTCCTCTCCTCTCCTCCCCTATTCTTCCTCTACTCTCCTCCCCTCCCCTCTCTTCCTCTCCTCGCCTCTCTTCTCCTCTCCTCTCTTCTCCTCTCCGTTTATCTCCCCCATCCCTTCTTCTCTCTTTTACAAAATACCCTATGTTTTCATTGGGTTCATTTCATTTAGCCTTCCAAACATTTTAATGGCTACTATAGAATGATCCTGGCATGCAGAAACCAGTGTACCTCAGGGACATAGGGTGGTATGGTCTTACTAACACTCTCTTCTTCATCCTCCAAATTACCTTGAGTGATTTATCTGCCTTTGATACTGTATCTTTTAGCATAATGTAAGTCCTCTATGGGCAGGAATTATTATTTGTTTGTCTCTGTATCCTCAGTGCTTAACACACTGTCTTGAACAAGGTATGTTGTTGTTGGAGAACAAGAAATGTTGGTGGAAATGACACAATAGTAACTAGAGCCCAAATTTCCTCATGCACGTCAGCGACCATCTCAGTTTCAATTGTAGGATGCCAAAGACTATAGGAAATCTACTTGTACCTCTTGAAATTAGGCTGGAAGTACACTGGTGCTTTTTCAGCAGTTCTACCTGCTTTCCAGAGTATGTTGCTATTAGTCAGTCCATTCAGTGACATCTAACTCTTTGTGACCTGGTTTGAGGTTTTTTTGGCAAAGATATTAGAGCAGTTTGCCATTTCCATCTCCAACTCATTTTACAGATGAGGAAACTGAGGCAAACAGGGTTAAGTGATTTGCCCAGGTTCACACGGTTAATATGTATCTGAGGCTAGATTTGAACTTGGGTCTTCTTGACTTCAAATCCAGCCCTCTATCCATTATCTCTATCCACTTTCCTCAAGAGGAAAAATTTTATTAAATGACAGATTTTTAAATTTATTATTATTTATTAAATGACAGACAGAAACTGCAGCTGTTATCTAGTTCAACCATCTCATTTTACAGATTGGAAAACTGAGGTCCAAATAGGTTAAATAATTTGCCCAAGGTCATGCAGATGAACCAAAACCTGAACTCATTTCCTCTAACTCCAAACCCAGCCCGCTTTCCAAGTCCTACAAATACAATTTCCTTACCCACCTCTTCCACAGGATGAAAACAGAAATACTGCATAGAATTCCCTTGATTCACCCTGCAAGGCTACCTTGCTAGTTTGGCATGAAGTGAGAATATGAGCATCTTTAAAGGTCAGGCAAGAGGTCTTTATTATACCCCAGATGTCTACAGTCATTACCTTGTTAGGGAAGTATTCTGCTGATGTACAGACTGAAAAATGTTCAGCCTGGGTAGCATTTCAACAGCATTACAGCTTTCTTCAGTAATAGGACCTGCAAATACTCTGTGACAGATTCCATTTGTTGCTTAACTCTAGGAGAACCCTGAAAAACATATTATGTCTCCTGTCAGTTATAAAAATAACACCACAAATTATAAGCCAAACAAAATTACCCAGTAATTATCATTTAGATGTCCATCTTAATCCTCCTCAGAGTTACTGTTACTCTAGACTTACGGCATTCTTACGGGGTGGACATGCTACCACTACCATGTTGTTGAAATTGTTCTCTTGCTAATTATTGAAATGCTAATTATCAGCAGCCTTTGCTAATGTGTGCATTGACGAGTGTCTTGTATTAAACTTATTGCAGAATATATATAGTGTTTGCAAGCTGAAATTTGTCCCAAATATGTGCAGTAAACATATGGTGTCAATTATAGCAAAGGAAAGGCACAAAGGTTAAAAGTATAACAACACGGTTCACACTTTCTTTTAACTTGCTAATGTCTCTGACCTTTTTGTACCAAAAAGCACTTTAATCAATATTATCTATATTATACCGTGGCCTCACCATTTAACAACCTGTACAAAATGTTTGGTTATCAATTATACACATCAGATTGGTACGCTGCAGACCTGAGGGGCATTTAAATTCCCAATTAAAGCTGGGCGGGCTTGGGGAGCCCTATAGAGGGAGAACACTTTCCCTTCCCTCCCCCCGATACAGTTTTTAATTTAAACTCCAAGAAATGGAAAATGCAACTCACTGGAGATCTCTTTTTATCTTTTCCTGACTATTCTGACACTCCAGTAGAAAACTATAACAGAAAGTTTATCTTGAGAGTTCAAATCGAATTTCTCTCATTCCTTTCTTTCCCTCCTGGTTTCTTAGCCACTTCAACCTCAAGCAACACTTAGATATAGCATGTGTCCATTTAGATCATGGCCGAAAAATGAGCCTGGTTTCAAAAGAAGATGGTCCCTAATTTACAATTGGATCTAATACAATTCCAGGAAAGTGACCTGAGTTGAGATACTGATGACTATAGTGTTGGGATGAGATGCGGGTCAATGCACATAAGGGCTCCATCTGTAATCATAAATGGGAGATAATGCAGAGGAAGCTACAGCCCTGCTTTACATCCTTTTCATCTTATAGGAAAACGGATGGGCTGTACACACTGGAATGGATAGAAGAAATCCGGTCAATTATGAGCGTTGAACTGGTGTAGTTAAGGACTCCAACCTTGCAACTCATTGTAGCCTATTCTTTTAAGTACATATACACTCCCGCCAGCTTTTATCTATCTGTTTTCATACAGGGTTCTAAAGCTAATTTCCAGACTAATGTGGTGGGAACAACTCTAAAGGAGGTCAAAATGTGATCATTTGGATTCTACTCCCAGGCTACTCTGACATCCACCAAGCCTTACAGCCCTCATCTTAAAATAAAAAATTAATAAATCCTTTTTTGTTGTTGTTCAGCTATTTAAGTCATGTCTAACTCTTCATGACCCCATTTGGGGTTTTCTTGGCAAAGATACTGGAGTGATTTGCCATTTCCCTCTCCAGCTCATTTTATAGATGAGTAACAGGGCAGACAAGGTTAAATGACTTGCCCAGGGTCACACTGCTAGTATGTGTCTGAAGCCAGATTTGAAGTTAGGAAGATGAGTCTTTCTGACTTAAGGTCTGGCATGCTATCCATTGGACTCTATCGAATAAACTCCTGAGGGCAGGGAAATGAGGTAAGAATAAATCTTGAATTGACTCAGAGTGAATTTAAAAACAGATTTAAATAGATTTTTAAAATAACCACAATATGTTCCTTTCTAATGTTTTCAGGAAAAAAAAAATATATATATATATATCAGTTCATTTGAATAGAATCCATTCCTCTTTGATATTGGACAACACTCCTCCGTGAGAGCTGGAATGGTACCTGGTGGACTTTTAGCATCCAGATGCCAGTAGGGGGCAGCAGGGGCATCCCCAACCTCAGCCATGAACCACTGTAATTTAAGAAACTGGACCAGGAGGAATGGATTGTAGTGATTATGGCACATTAAGATCGAGTGTAATGAACTTGGCTGGCAAACAGATGATTTCAAATATTCCCTGCTGAACTGTTGAGCAGGAAGGGCAGTATCTATTTTAATTGATATCTGTAGGCTAATGTTAACTGGATGGTCCATATAGGTTTGGGATGCCTGAATTCTTTTGCCATAATAGGAAAGAAAGTGTGCTGGAGAAAGAAGACAAAACCCATCATAATCTTCCTTCCTTCCTTCCTTCCTTCCTTCCTTCCTTCCTTCCTTCCTTCCTTCCTTCCTTCCTTCCTTCCTTCCTTCCTTCCTTCCTTTCCTTCCTTCCTTCCTTCCTTCCTTCCTTCCTTCCTTCCTTCCTTCCTTCCTTCCTTCCTTCCTTCCTTCCTTCCTTCCTTCCTTTCCTTCCTTCCTTCCTTCCTTCCTTCCTTCCTTCCTTCCTTCCTTCCTTCCTTCCTTCCTTCCTTCCTTCCTTCCTTCCTTCCTTTCACCCTTCTGTTTCAGAATCAATTCTAAGTATAAGTTCCAAGGCTAAGAGTGATAAGATAGGCAATTGGGTTTGCAAAAGTTTCTTTCTTCATATTATTTTATGGCCTGCTTTTTTTTCCTCTTGGCAGAACTTTGGGATTTTTGTGGGGGGTCTGCTTCTAAATCTTCTTTGAGGCATTTCCAACAACCTGAACTAACAAACAGACCTTCATTTATGATGGTGGAAGATTTTATAGACTGGAGTTTGAAAAAATGCTGCATACTCCTAAAAATAGGCAATCCTGTCTTTTCTATGGAAGCAAAATTCCCACATACATCAAGTTTCTAAACTGCTTATAGATTTGTTTATTTGCTACTGCTGTTGTTTTTTAAAAAGAACTACTCTTTTCCATATCAGAGTGAAGTGCTTTTTAAAAATTCTTTTTAAAAAATTCCAACAGAGATTTAACCAAATTGTTTTGATCACTCAAGCAGCCAGATTCTCACAATCACAGCTCTGTGTATCTTTATTTTCCAAAACATCTAGGCTGCAGAGGAAAGAACTAGCTAGCAGAAAACTGACATTTCAGTCTTTTAATTTAAAACTGTAGTCACCTCGGTTTCTATTTGCTGTACATTAGAGTGCAGACTTAATCCCCTAAAGGTAAAACCACCAAAGGCAGCAAATAGAATGGTTACAGTTTTTAAAAATTGATTTATCTCTGAAATGAGGGTAATAATAGCAGCTATCTTACAGAGCTGGTATGAGAATCAAAGGAATATGTAAATTGCAAACTTTTAAGCACTATCTAAATGCTAGTTATTTTTACATTACAATAATATACAATGTTTTCATTTTTTAAAAAATAATCAGCAAAAGAGAATTGTGGCAAAAGGGACATCACCTATTATATTTGTGTTGGCCCAAGTCAATCTTAAACAGAGGATTCAGATGAGCTTTTAAAGAAAATAGAAATAACATTGCTACTAAGAATAAGAAAAAAAGTGGATGCTAAAGGAGTTTCTCCATCTTTTCTTCAAACCAGAAGATATCCAGCAGAGAGCCTGAATTATTACAATACATTGATCTACTTTCAATCTGAAGTTACCAAGGTTTTATAAGGCTGCAATAAAGCTTTCTTTGCATTAACCAGTCAAGCACATAAACATTTTAATGAACTGTTTTTACATGGTTCATTGGGCAGTCCCAAGCTCCCCGATACAAATCACCGCTGTGTCACATCCAGCTTTCTCACCGATGGCCTTACTTCATCAGTTTGCATATGGCGCTTTGGACATCCCCACTGCAGGAACGGATCCACTTTGAGGCTCTCCAGAGCCTGCGAACCAACTTGGCCTGGAATTTCCCTCCATCTGCTGTCTTTTGTCCTGTTTTCTTTTAGCCACTTCACCAGCTGGACCTCAGACATTTGCGCCCCCTCACGACCCAGTCCTGACGAGTGACATATTTAGGGAGGTGAACTCTATTGTTATAGTCATGGAGGCGACTTCAGACTCGTGGAAATAAGCCGCTCAAAGTCATCGTATTACACTGGGATGGTTTCAGGCAACAAATGACAGTGTTACCATGAGGAGGAGAGGGAGCTGAATCATCATTAATCATGGAAGAGACTGCATCCCCAAACAGATATCTCTTAGTGACCCGAAGGCTTGAATGAATTATTGAAATCAATACCAATGCAGATCAAATCTCCTTGGAATAATTAAATATCATTAGCAGCAAACATTTGTGTGTCTTCCCGTCAACACTTAAAGCAACACTAAACTATAAAATATTTATTATGTATTCAGAGAGCTTTATGACACCGAATGTATTTTTAAGATTAAAGATTAGTGCTAACACATAATTTAATAATGAATGCAAATTATAAATGAATATTTAACAAACCATATCACGTTTTATGTCTTAAACATTTCTTCTGCTACTACTTTGACTGAATGAAAAAAGGTAGCATGATGTATTGGCCTGCTGGCTAATGCCCCCATGAAAGCAAGGTGTTTTCACCTTGATGCGGCCTTTAAAATAAATTAATTTGTTAGCATTTAAGAATGCGGCATAACTGACAACATAAAACATTTATAAAACAGTTTATGACTTAACCAACCATGTTCTAATCCAATCAAATTTATTAATACATTTTATTTGACCAATGGTTTCGCAGATAAGACTAGGAAATGTTTATTTTCCAAGTTGCTCTGGGATTTAAATGGTACTAATGGTACTATAAAGATGTTATATGGTGTTAATATAACCCAAGTATTAAAAACATAATGAATTTGCTATTTATGAACCATTAAGTTTTACCTCACCCCTAGAATAAATTTTATACCATTACAGACCGATTAATATCCCTCTCTCTGTTTCGTTCTTCCTCCTGACCCCCTCCCACTTCCCTGTGAGACCAAATTTATTAGGGTGCGGAGATGGGTCAGAAAAGTAAATTTGATTCTGCAAAACAATTTCAACATTGACCATCAAGGGGAAAAGAGCATCTGCCAAGGATCCTAGAATTTTCCTCTTGAGTTCAATTTTATGCTTATAAGTTTTGAGTTACTAAATAATCCCTGGAATAACTCTATTGTTTTGTTTGGTAAAATTTGTTCCTTTTCCAGAGATCCGATGAGTAAATTTACTGCTGTAGAAATCCAAACAGCTCAGCCCATCTCAGACTCTTGAAGTAACCAGATAAAAGGGATTCCATCCCTTTGGCTGCTTTAAAGGAAACTATTTCTATTTCTGAGACCTGGAAGTACAATTGTTTTAATTCTTGAAAAAAATGAAGGAATTCTACCTATACTCAGGCAAAAAGGCCTCTGAGGATGGACTAGAGAATTTCTTCTAGCATATCCAGTGAACCAGCATCCAGGTGGCCCAGTGAATAGAGCACCAGGCTTGGAGAACAGAAGATTCATCGTCCTGAGTTCAAGTCTGGATGCAGACACTTACTAGCTCTGTGACCCTGGGCAAGTCCCTTAACTGGTTGGCCTTAGCTTTCTCATCTGTAAAATGGGCTGGAGAAGGAAATGGCAAACCACTCCAATGTCTTTGCCAAGAAAACCCAAAGTGGGGTCAGGAAGAGTCTGAACAACAACAAAACTTGCCCATTACAGACCTAGTATGGAATGAGACCAAAGAACTAAGCACATATGAGCAGGTTCTAGAAAAGGTGCATCAACCGAAAAACAATGTGAGGGAGAGAACAAGGCAAGTGAGACTTTACCAGGAAATATGCCTATTTTTTGGATGCCCATTTTAAAAGATAGAGATATTTAAACAATCTCAAGTTTCCTACTATAATTACTCATTATGGCTAGTGTATGTGTATATATAATACATATTTGTATATTATATATATATATTTAGGATGGTGACGCCTTTTACATATGTCATCTTATTTGATGTTCAGAGCAAGCCTGTGAAGTCAATGCTATTATTATCCCATTTTACAGAGGAGATTGCGATTGAGAGAGGTCGATCAGTCAACAAACATTTTTTAAGAGCTTACTATATACCCAACATTGCTGAAACACTGAGTTAAGTGACATGTCCAAGGTTCCTCACCTGGCAAATGTCTGAGGCAGAATCTAAAGCCAAAGTCACTCCTAACTCCAAACATTTTTTCTACTGAGCCACCTGGCTGCCACCTACTAAAAGACCAAAGGAAGGGAAAAGAATATATACTGTAGTTAATTATCAAGAGAATTAAAATAAAGTTTAAAAAGAAAGATAATGAAAATCATTAAAAATAAAATTATCAAGATGAATGAAAGATTTTAAGGAGAAAAGAAAAAAGGGAAATTGGGTAACTTTCTTTTAGTCAGTCAGCAAATATTTATTAAGCATCTATTATGTGGCAGGCATTGTGCCAAAGCACTAGAAATGCAAACAAAGGCTGAGTTCACAGCCTTAATGGGAGAGACAACATGTAAAAAACTGTACCAACAAGATCTATACAGAATAAATTGAAGATCCTTCATCGATGAGGGAAGGCAGTAAGATTAGGGAGGTTTGGAAAAAGGCTTCTGGAAGAAAATGGGACTTTAGCTAAGTCTCTTAGGGAGTAAGGGAAACCAGGAAGCAGAGGGATGCCAGCCCTAGGGGCCAGCCAATGAAAATGCTGAAGCAGAAGATGATGGAGTAGAGCTTGTTCTAGCCTCACTGGATCTCAGAGTAGGTGGAGGGGAGCAAGGTGTGAGAAGCCTGGAATGGTGTGGTTGTTTGTCCTTCACTTTGGAAGAGGACAAACAAAGTGACGTCCTGATTCTGAGTGAATTGTATTTAAGTGAGGCGCCATTGCACGAAATGGTCAGCCTCCTTCTCCTTTTCAGAGTCTTCAAAGTCCAGTGGAGAGATAAGAGTCAAGATGACTCATGATGGCCCCAGGATGCAGTGGATGATCTTGGCATCTTTGATGTCTGCCCAAGCTCCACAGCATCTGCTTCAACCACCTTTAAAGCCTTTGGAACAAATTTTTATCATTCACCCAGTCCATTGGGAGGAGACTTCACATGAGAAATGTTATGAAGTGTAGGTAGTTAATATTAATTTGAACCCCTTTTTTGGACCCCAAAAGGCCTTTTGATTTTTTAAATTTTATTTTATTTTATTAATTTTTTGCTTTTATTAAATATTTAATAAATAACAAGTGCTAGACTAGGTTCTGGGCATAAAAATAGAAAAAGAAATTAGTCCCACATCTCAAGGATCTGACACCCCAAGAGGAGAAAACATACTTTAAACGGGATTTTTCAGAGACAGACAATATAGACTCAAATGTTGGTCATGGGCAGACCAGTTCAAGGGAGAAAGTATGTTTAAGCTAAGCCTTTTGATTTTAAGATCAAACAGTATGATTTTAGGGCTGAAGCTTAAGCTGTCTCTCCCAGAGGTTTTGTTGGCTCTTCCATTCTTTTGTCTAGATATAAAAACTTGCTGGGTTGGGAGCACCTAGGTGACTCAATGGATTAAGAGCCAGGTGTAGAGAGGGGAGGTCCTGGATTTGAATCTGACCTCATATACTTCCTAGCTGTGTGATACTGGACAAGTCACTTAACCCCCATTTCTTAGTCCTTATAGTCTTTGCCTTAGACCCAATTATCAGAACTGTATTGATTCTAAGATGGAAGGTAAGGGTTTTTAAAAAACAAATTAAAGGGGGCAGCTGGGTAGTTCAGTGGATAGAGAGCCAGGCCTATAGAGGAGAGGTCCTGGGTTCAAATCTGGCCTCAGACACTTCCCAGCTGTGTGACCTGGGGAAAGTCACTTAACCCTCATTGCCTAGCCCTTACCACTCTTCTGCCTTAGAACCAATACACAATATTGATTCCAAGATGGAAGGTAAGGGTTTAAAAAATAAAATAAAAAATAAATTTAAGAAATAAAGCTGGCAGAGAGAGAGAAAAAGAGAGTCCACAATGGAACTTTGGGAAACACCCATGATTAATGGGCAGTCATGAAGATGCTACATAGAAGACTGAGAAGGAGCAATCATACAGGCAAGAGGAAAACCAGGAAAAGTCTTTTATGCCTTCTAGTTACATTTTTTTTTCCTTTCAGTATCTACTCTATAGCTAAGTAGCACAGTGGATACAGCACAGGGCCTGGAGTCAGAAAGACACCTCTTCATCTCAGACACATCCTATCTATGGGACCCTGGGCAAGTCACTTCACCTTGTTTGCCTCAGTTTTCTCATCTGTAAAATGAACTGAAGAAGGAAATGGCAAACTACTCCAGTATCTTTGCCAAGAAAACTCCAAATGAGATCAGGAAGAATTGAACAAGACTAATGACTAAACAAACTCTGAATGGAGTAACAAAGAGTTGGATACACTAAGCAAAAGCAACAACAATTAAGTGGTAGGCTCTAGAGATTTAAAAACAAAAAAAGGAAATAGTTCTGCCTTCAAGGAGAAATACATTCTGCTTTTGAAAGCAAATGGCATAGAATAATAAGTACAAAAATCATACAAAGAAATTTCCAGAGGGAGAGTTCTAGCAACTAAAGGAAATGGGATAGATTGTTTCTTTAGCTTCAGTCATTTTTCCTGAGCTTACTCTTAGGTTGATCACAAACTTCAGTGCTAGCAAAACAGTTTTTCAAGTCTTTTGTATCCATTCTTAAAGTTTCTCTCTAATAAATGTTTTAAAAGAGAGACAGATATACATAGAGCCTGAGACAAATAGAGAGCAGTCAGACAGAGATGGGGAGAAAGAGAGAGGCAGAGAAAAAGACAAGACAGAGACAAAGAGGAGAGAGAGAAGGAGAGAGAAGGGAGAGGGAGAGAAAGAGAGTCAGAAACACAGACACAGAGACAGAGAAACAGAAAAAGAGAGAGAGACAAAGACAAAGAGAGACAGAAAGAGAGAGAAACAGAGAGAGAGAGACAGAGAGAGGAGAAGAGAGAGAGAGAGAGAGAGAGAGAGAGAGAGAGAGAGAGAGAGAGAGAGAGAGAGAGAGAGAGAGAGAGAGAGAGAATGATGCATTCTCTGGTTTCCCCAAGCAGTAGACACATGTGGATATTCACTGTGGGATGTTTAAGTTTTAAAGCCTTTATACTTTCTGTCTTTCCCTGTTAGATAAAAGGAAAACCATGTTGGAAGCATTTAACAAATGCTGGTTCCTTTAACTTGCCAAGAATCCTTTGCCTCTTAAAATCCTAAACCTCTATGGGAATGAAAATCTTTGTTTTAGCAGTCACCTAAATTGTTTCCATGTCTACAGTTTCTAAAAGTTGGATCCTATTATGCACCAGGAAGATTGCTTTGATATAAATGTGAAGAAGGGAGGGAGAATTTGGCAGGAGGGAAGTCAATTACCAATATATTACAACAGTTAGGGGACAAGGAGAATTTGAACTAGAATGGTAGTGATCGAAGTGGCTGCAAGAGATACTGTGGAGGTGAAACCAACAGGTCTCAGTGACTGATCTTAAATCTTAGGATCCTAGAATTGGAGCTGGAAGGGATCTTAGAGGTCACAGAGTCCAACCCCCTGACTTTACAGATGAGGCAACTGAGGCTCAAAAAAGTTAAATGACTTATCCAGGATGATTTGAATGCCAAAGGCATCCTTTGGGATAGAGAAAAATCAGAGATGATGCCAAGCCTTCCTGCCTCTAACAAAAGCATCTTTCTTCTGTATCGGTCTGATCACATCATTCCCTACTCAAAAGCATCTAATATCTTCCCGTTGATTAATGAATTAAAACCAAATCCTGGGGGCAGCTCAGTGGCTTAGTGGATAGTGCACCAGGCCTGGAGATGGAATATACTGGATTCAAATATGACTTGAGACACTTCTCAGTTGTGTGATCTTGGGCAAGTCAGTTAACCCTCATTACCTAGCTCTTACTGCTTTTTTGCCTTGGAACCAATACACAGTATTGATTCCAAGACAGATGGTAAAGGTTAAAAAATTTTTTTTTAATTTCCTTGGCCTGGCATTCTAGATCCTTTACAATCTCACTCCAGCCCAGCTTCCTGGCCTTAGATTCACATTATTTCCTTCCATTCATTCTATACCCCTCCCAAATTGGATTATTCCTCTATTCCCTGATTGTCTTGTAGGGTGGAACCAAGATGGCAGCTTAGTAGCAATGAAAACCAAAACCTCTCTGACTATCCTTCCATACTAACCTTTAAAAAGTACCTCAAAAGGACAAAAATCAAGAACCAACAGCAAGAGGGAGTAAGGGGGTTCTTCCACTGAACCCTGATTATCTTTCTCTCCTATTTCTGTTCTTTCCCATCTCTAGGCACTTCCCTGTGTAAACCATAATAATGTTATTATTGTTGTGTAGTCATGTCCAACTCTTCATGACCTGTTGGAATTTTCTTGGCAAAGACACTGGAGCAATCTGCCATTTCCTTCTTCTACATCTCATTTTACAGATGAGGAGACTGAGGCAACCAGGGTTAAGTGACTTTCTCAAAGTCACATACTAAGTGTCTGAGTTCAGATTTTTACTCTGGAAGAGGAACATTCTTGACTCCAGACCCAGCATGCTATCCACAGTGCCACCTCACTGCCAAACTGTAAGAATGAATAATAACCAGTAGCTATAACTCAAAGGTTTGGGTTTTCACATGAGATCTCACCAGCATGTGTGCTTGGCTCTTGCTTCCCCTACAGTCTCTACTGAAATTCTTCTTTCTTGCTCAGATGTTACCTTCTCCGTGAAGTGGCTCCTGTTTTGCCCCCATCTGAAAGAGATGCCCCCTTTCCCTTTAGAGTTTCTCCTGCCATCTAGCCCAAGCTATACCCATGCCTTGCATCATTAAAGCAGCTCCTGACTGGCCCCAGGGTTACAAGTTGAGGACAATGACTTGAGCTAGAACAGGTGACTCTGATCTCCTTCCTTGACTCAGCACCTGGGAGAGGGCAGAGGCTGGTTGTTTTTTTTTAATGTTTTCCATCCTGTTCCCTCAGTGCCTAGCACCCAGTCTGACTAAGCCTCTGATGATGATCCTGAAGAAGATGGGTAATCAGATTAATAGCTGACCATTTCAATCCGTACTTCCTGAGGCCCAAAACCAACCTCTGGGGTTGGAGGACAAAGATCAGGACAACTGGCTTTTGTTTGGATATTTGTTTAAGAGCAATACCTATATTTATCCTAGTGAAGCTTTGGTTCCTCTGTCTTGTAAGGGATAGAGAACTGTCCTGGAAACCAATAAGCTCAAGGCCCAAGACCATCTCTGACACATACCAATGTGGGACTCTGGATAAGCCACTTAATTTGGATTCTCTGGTGTTCAACTCAAGCAGAAGCAGGAAGCCAACAACCAGTACATAAGGATCCCTGCAGGCTGCATAGTGATTGAGAAAATCACACACATTTCTACAACACATTAAAAAAAGGGTAGAAACTAAATTTTAATCTAGTTTGGGCTGTACTCAGGAATGTTGGGTGACACAGAGGGGTGCAGGGCTGATATTTGACATCTCCGCCCTTTTGTTGTTTCTGAGTCATTTTTAGTCATGTCTGGCTCTTTGAGATCCCATTTGGGGGTTTTTTGGCAAAGATACTGAAGTGGTTTGCCATTTCCTTCTCCAGCTCATTTTATAGATGGGGAAACTGAGGCAAACAGTGTTGAATCACATAACCAAGGTTACACAGCTAGTTAGTGTCTGAGGTCACATTTTAAGTCAGGTCTTCTTGACTCTAGACCCAAATCCAGTGTGTACTGTCTAGCTGCCCAACTCTGTTCTAAGCAACTCTATAAATTGACTATAAATTGCCAAGAGGGTGCTAACCTGCCTTGGTAGAGAAAATTTCCTCAACAGAGGGTTCCCAATACCAGTGACTACACAGATGTAGTCCCTACTCCTATCTAAAAGTAATTGAGTGCTGGGAGTGGGGAAGTGGAGGCAGGAAGAGAAAATTGGGGCAGGAATAGAAGGGGAAAGACAACAGGCGTGTGGGAGACTTCCTAACTGTTTTCAGCAGAGGGCATTCTGTCATCACTGGGCAGGGACCCTATGGCAAACAGCTGGGGGGGGTTGCTGGGGAGTCGGGGGAAGTGGGCTGTTTCTTTAGTTTTTCAGGAATCACCTTGAGAGTGATGACGAGTAGCAGCTGGTTCAGCTGGAGGAGAGAGAGGGTGGGGGGAAGCTTATCATCATGGTCTTACCCTTTCCTTGTGGTCAGGTCTACTGGTCTTAATACAGTGCAGCCCTTCCACAGTGGTGGTATAGTAGACAGCATCAGATCATGAGAGGACTCCATCAGCATCCTTTCAGATTGTATAGCCTCTTTTTCCCCTTTTTCAGGGCACAAAGACCATATTCAACACCCCAAAACCTCCCCTGGAACTGGCACTCAATTCTTGCAGAATTCAGGGGGCTTTACCACTTGCCTAAACATTGCCATGAATATTGGATTGTTTCTTCTAGTACATCCTTCTATGCCAGGGGTTCTTCAGCTAAAATTCACATACTCCAAAGGGGTCCATGGATATAGTGCAGAGATTTCATGAAAGATGTTGGGGGGGAGGAGGGGGAAATACTTCCTTTTCTTATTCCTCCCTCCCTTCCTTTCTCTTTCTTTCTTTCTTTCTTTCTTCCTTTCTTTCTCTTCCTTCCTTCCTTTCTTTTTTTCTTTCTTTCCTTTTCTTTTACCCTTACATCTTACAATTAATAGTATGTATTGATTCAAACACAGAAGACTAGTAAGGTCAGTGATGGTGAACCTTTTAGAGACAGAGTACCAGGCCCCGCCCCCACCCCAACTCCCAAACTGAGCACCATGCCACATCCCCACCTTGCACCCCAACCCCTGGCCCCACATTTTACCCCAGACAGGAGAAGGAGGAAGCACTCCCATTGGCTTCTGGGCAGAGAGGTAGATGAAGTGAGCATGGAGAGGGAGAGGGGAACAACTCCACCCTAAGTCCCTCTGACTTTCTAAGTAACAAACTCTGGCAGGTGACTACAGGTATACCCACAGAGAGGACTCTGTGTGCCATTTTTGACATGCATGCCATAGGTTCTCCCTCACTAGAATAAGCAATAGGGGTTAAGTAACTTGCCCCAGGGTCACACAGCTAGGAAGTGTCTGTGGACATATTTGGACCCCCATCTCTAGGCCTGACTTTCAACCCACTGAATCACCTAACAGCCCCTCAACCTTATATCAGTAGAATCTATTCCCTTCATAAAATTATTTCTTTCTGGAACCCAAAATTTTAAAAAGTTGAAAAATTATTTTCACACTAAAAAAGTTGCTTAGATAGAATAATAATTTTGGTTTTAGGTTTCAATTTTATGGGGATATAAGTACATTCACTAACAATATTTTCAATAATTTTCTTTATAGAATTTTCCTGGGGGCAGCTGGGTAATTCAGTGGATTGAGAGCCAGGCCTAGAGATGGGAGATCCTAGGTTCAAATCTGGCCTCAGACACTTCCCAACTGTGTGACCCTAGGCAAATCACTTCACCCCCAGTGCCTAGCCCTTACCACTCTTCTACCTTGGAACCAATACACAGTGTTGATTCCAAGATGGAAGGTAAGGGTTTAAAAAAAGAAAAGAATTTTCCTGCTCCTTAAAATTTTAAGTCATAATGATTTTCCCTTTTTTCTTTAACTTTATCTAATTAATTAATTCAGAATATTTTTCCATGATTACATGATTCATGTTCTTTTCCTCCCCCACCCCTCCCATAGCTAACTGGCAATTCTATTGGGTTTTATATGCAGCATTGTTCAAAACCCATTTTCATATTACATAATGACAAAAAAAAATTTTTCCTTCAAAAAAATTTATTTACTTGATTTAATGCATTTAAGAATATTCTTCTGAACATTGTACACAGAGACTAATACACTGTGGTATAATTGAACGTAATGGACTTCTCCATTAGTGGCGGTGTAATGTCCCTGAACAATTTGCAGGGATCTAGGAGAAAAAAACACTATTCATAAGCAAAGGATAAACTATGGGAGTGGAAACACCGAGGAAAAGCAACTGCCTGAATACAGTGGTTGAGGGGACATGACAGAGGAGAGACTCTAAATGAACACTCTAATGCAAATATTATCAACATAGCAATGGGTTCAAATCAAGAAAACATGTAATGCCCAGTGGATTTACCCGTCAGGCTATGAGGGGTGGGGGGTGGGGGGGAGGAAAAGAAAATGATCTATGTCTTTAATGAATAATGCTTGGAAATGATCAAATAAAATATAATTAAAAAAAAAAGAATATTCTTCTGAGAATATCCACTGGTTCCACCAAGTTGCCAAAGAGATTTGGGATCCCAAAAAAGGTTAAACCAGTTTCTCACCCCTTAGCAAGAAATAAAGAATATTAGATATGGAATTAACGATTTGGGCATTTGCTATTGTGTTATTTGGAGCCAATCACTTAGTCTTATCTGGCCCCCATTTCATAAGACTAAAGAACTAGAGTTTGAAGGGATGGCAAAGGCCATTGAGTCTTTCTGTTGTTCAGTCTCAACTCTTCATGACCACATGGACCATTGAATTCTAGCCCCTCATTTTATAGGTGAGAAAGTAGGCTCAGAGAGGTCAAGGAACTTATCCAGTCATTCAGGCAGGATTTGAACCCCTGACTGTAGAGCCAGTGAGTCTTTCAATGGTACCACCAAACCTCCTCTGTAAAATGAACGGACTGGACTAGTAGTAGTCTCTCGGTAACTGATTGTCTTTGTGCGTTTTCATCTATGATAGATGAGTGTGCACAAAGACACTTGTGCGTGAAGGAGATTTAGTGGAAAAGCCAATGCACAGAGACAGTCCCACTCTCTCCGCGTTGGAAGCCTTGGTCCATTGGCACGAAAACCTGGAGACTTGACTAGACAGCTTCTAAAATTCTACACTTTTATGCCAAATCGTGACTAGAACTCAGAACCTTGACGTGATCCATTTCATTCCCAAATTCACTCTCCTCTCCTTTAAGATTCACAGCTATGGCTTCTTTATTGTCGGGGGAGAGGAAAAGGTAGATGGGACTAGCCTTGGTCTCCAGCTAATAGGTATGGATTCACTGAAGTGCTGGAGTGGGGTCCGCCTCCCAAGGAACATGGGAGAAATTCAGACTCCCTTGTCGCCACTGGTGCTACAGAAGGCTCTGCTGGCGGTAGGCTCGGCAGACAAGGACCCCCGCACTGTTTCGTCGGGCAGCAGTAACACTCTCCATATTCTACGTGGAGTAGGAGAAGGGGTGCGGGGCGGGAACAGAACGCAAACAATTCTACCCGGAGGTATAGACAAAAGAAGATTACCCTCCCAAAGGAGCCCAGCATGATAAGTAGCCGCTGGGAAAATCGCGGCGATCCGATCCGTCAGATAGGCAGGAGAGTTATTAGCTTAGCCCTGAACCTCCTACTTAATGTGGGACCAGTGGTGATAGTTAACAGACCCTGGCTAAGGTGACAAGCTTGGGACCTGCTTGAGGAAATCCAATTGAAAAGCAGCCAAGAGGAACAACAAGCTAGAAACAGATGTTCCAGCTACCAGGATGTGCACACATTTAACCTGAATACGTGCCTGGGTGTGTTGGGGGGGGGGGGGAGTGGAAGGGTGGGAAAGGGGGGAGAATCATTATTTTCGAAATATAGTGGTTTTGATTCCCTCCCTCCCACCCCTATACATATCAAGAAGTTCGATTATACAAACTCAGATAGTTTTGTTAAATTTCAAAGAGCTTCCTAAGCTAAGTAGATGTCACAATGAGAACAGTCACAAAAGAAAACTTGGTGGGGGGATTTGATTTATTGACTAAGGATGTATTAGCCAAATGTAACTCTCCAAATCCAATCTCTCTATAGGTCCAGTGATCTTCGATAAAATATTAATACTTGACCTCATTACTGGAAAGGACATTATCATTATGACATGATAATGTTTAAAATCTCTCTCCCTCTCTCCTCTCTTTCTCTTTCTGTCTCTGTCTCTCTCTTTTGTCTCTTTCTTCTCTGCCTCCCTGTCTCTCTTTCTGTCTCTCTGTCTCTCTCTCTTTTGTCTCTTTCTTCTCTGCCTCCCTGTCTCTCTTTCTGTCTCTCTGTCTCTCTCTCTTTTGTCTCTTTCTTCTCTGCCTCCCTGTCTCTCTTTCTGTCTCTCTGTCTCTGTCTCTCTTTTGTCTCTTCTCTGCCTCCCTGTCTCTCTTTCTGGCTCTCTGTCTCTCTCTCTCTTTTGTCTCTTCTCTGCCTCCCTGTCTCTATTCTGTCTCTCTGTCTCTCTGTCTGTCTCTGTCTGTCTGTCTGTCTGTGTGTCTCTCTCTCTTCTTTCTTGAAAATTCTAGTTACCAACAAAGCATTTCCATAGATGAGGACACATCAACACCATGCAGTCAAGGAAGGAAGGCAAGCAGGTCAAAATCAACTAATTAGAACTGAATGAGAGTTAGTTCTTTCCCTCCAGGACAATATGCTGTGACCATTAAGGAGCCCTGCCTGGACAGCTAGATGATTCTAGTTTTCACTAATGGGAACTGTAAGAGGCTCCCAGTTGATTTTTCTGAAAAGAGAAAAGAGGCTTCAAGTAGAATGCATGTACTAAATTGTTGTAGTTAATTGCTTGTGGAGGGGGAAAAAAACATGATAAAGCAGAAAAAAGAAAATAAAATTCACATGTGTCAAAAGGATGCCCACATCAGACTTTACCTGCAAACTTCTGTGACTGAAGCAGAGAAAAGCCACCCAGCATCTTCATTGTTAAAAGTGAAATTGTTTTTATTCCAATAGATCTAATTCATCACATGTGGTGAGGGAAGTTCAATAAATTCATATTTTCTTTAAATGTCCAATTAGATCATTCTGTATTCGAGTTTGCATGATCTTCCTGAGTAGAAATTTATGGGAGTATTTATGAAGAGGATTATCTCTAGGAATGCAAAGCTTTAAAATCCAAGAACAGCAGCAAAAGTAAATTAATCAGGAATCCAAAACTAATTTATACATGAATCACTGACAAGAGAGGGGGAAAAAAGGTTAAGGGAAATATCAATTTACAAATAAATTTGACTCTCCAGGCTAAAAAAAACACTTTAGGATGCAGATCCATTTTTTTCTTGAAATAATCTTTCCCTCCATTTCAAAAAATCAAGCAGGAAATCAGAAACTCTACTAGGGCCCAGTTGGGGGTGGGGAAAGTCCATAAAGTATTCTTACTCCAGTAAAGTGTAAGTAAAAGATACAAAATGATCTCATGAATTATCTGCTCCTTTTCAATTCAGGGGTGGGGTGCAGGTTTTTTTCCTTAAGCTAATTCATTTCCATGAATTTTAAATTGTCAACATCTAAGGTTAACAAAATCCATATTTTGACTGCCATTATCAACAGCTGAGAGGTAAAGAGCTTAGCAGTCTAGGACTGTGGGAAAACTATGTTTCTTGAACTAGGATGGTTGTTTCATGGTTCTGTTTTTAAAAGATGATTAATAAGGAAAGCTTTCAGAGTCTAATAGGTGAATTTAAGTCTCTAAATGAACATTAAATTTTAAGAAGTAACTAGTGAGAAAATCCAATTAATCAATTGAGGCCAATAGTTTTTACTTTGAATAAAGAAAACAAACCAAGAATAAATAATAAATATTTGTCTCATTTTAACAGGCTAAAAAGGAAGTAAAAATTCTGTTTTTAAACAGGAAAGACATGGGGAAAGAAGGAAGGAAGGAAGGAAGGAAGGAAGGAAGGAAGGAAGGAAGGAAGGAAGGAAGGAAGGAAGGAAGGAAGGAAGGAAGGAAGGAAGGAAGGAAGGAAGGAAGGAAGGAAGGAAGGAAGGAAGGAAGGAAGGAAGGAAGGAAGGAAGGAGGAAAGAAAGGAGGAAGGGAGGGAGGAAGGAAGGAAGGAAGGAGAAAATAAGAAACTACTTTTTCAAACAAGCTAAAAACATTTTCTAAGTATTATTTTCCCTAAAAGATTCCCTGAAGTTTCCAACACATTGTTGATTTTAGAATAAATCTGTTTATGTAACTTTCAAAAAGAAAAATATTGTTAATTTTAAATTAAATATTTTCAAGGGGACATAGTAGCAGGGTTAGCAGAGCTCTGGACCATGGACTGTATTGGCTTCCAGCTCTGCCCCTTCTAGCTGTGTGACATCAGTGAAAGCCCTGGATTTTTCTGAGCTGTTACAATAACTTGTAAAATGAAGATAATTCCACTACCTCACAGGGTTGTCATGAAAATCAACTAAGATAATGTATGTGAAACCCTGCAGCTATTTGTAAATGGAAACTACTTTACTGTAACCAGTATACAAATGAAATGCAAAGATAATTTAATACAGTTAATACAGTAGAGTCATTTCATTGGGTTGCAAAAGAACAAAAAGCTTAGTAACAGTATATTATGCTCCTACTTAATCATACATCATGCACTATTAAAATAGAATGAGACCAATCCAGAAACAATTCTGAGATGGTTTCAAGAGAAAAGAACTGAGTGTATATACAACCACAAAGAGAAAAAGATGAAGAAATTACTCTGTTCCAGGCACTGAGCTTAGTGATGCAGATACATATGTAAGCTGAAAATAGTGTAAGATCTATGCTGCCCACTAGGTCTATACAGGTTCATTAGTTCCCAGAGAACTCTGTAAGCTATGTTCAGCAATTTCTGACTGAGATATGGAGTGGTTTGCCATTTCCTTCTCCAACTCTTTTTACAAAGGAAAGGGTTCTTTCCTTTGTAAACCTTACATTGAAACCTTACAGGGTTCAATGGTTTGTCCAGGGTCACAAAGTTAAGTGTCTGAGGTCAGATTTGAACTCACAAAGATGAGTCTTCCTAAGCCCAGACCTAGTTCTCTATCCACTGTGCTATCTAGTTACTATCATTTATGTACAAATCAGGAACATGGATTCATGTAAAAGAGCCTAGTTATTGCTGGTGTAACATGGGATTCTCCCAGCCCAAGGTAGCAGAGCCAAGCTAGGAGATGTGAATTCAAATTCCACCTCTGAGAAACACTAGCCCTGTAATCTTGGGTAAATTTTTTTGCCCTCTCAGAGCCTTAGTTATCTCATCTATAAAATGGGGGGGGGGGGGTCCCACTCAAAAAGCACTTTTAACTTGAATCTTCTAACAATTAAGTGTACTTAACCTGGGGCCTATGAGCTTGTTTGTTTAATATTTTGATAACTATATTTCAATCTGTTTTTTTTATTTCTCTGTATTTTATTTTATTCATTTAAAAACATTACTCTGAGAAGGGGTCCACAGGTTTCACCAGAATGCTTAAGGTTATCCATGACATAAAAAAATGGTTAAGAATCCCTCCTATATTTTAGTTTTGGGGGCCTCAGATTGAATTGGTGATTTCAAGATTCCCCAAGTCATGCTGAAGGTATATGTCAGGATAAATCAGAATGCAGTAGAAACTTGGGCTAATGCTGCCACAGGGCCTCTGGTTTAGATATAGGCCAGGTGAGGGTCAAGCCAGCAGGTGAGGCAATTTTATATCTCTCCTACTTTCTAACTCCAAGATTGGTGTCCTCTCTGATCTATTGTAAATTCTATTAAGTTCTAAATAAAATGGCCAAATGTCAATGCCCTTTGACCCAGGAATTTCACTAATAGTCATATGCCCCAAGGGGGTGATTGTCAAAGAGATAAGCACTATATATGGTAAATTATTTAGAAAAGTATTTTTCGTGGTATCAAAGATCTGGGCACAAAATAGATGCCCACCATTTGGAAAGTGACTATACAAACCGTGGTTAATGAGTGTAAAAGTATTAATGTGCTTAAGAAATAATGGATATGAATGCAGAGAAGCATAGAATGATTTCATGAACTAATGCAAAGTGAAATAAACTGAGCCAGTAAACTATGTAGACTATATCAATGTCAATATAAAGAACCACGACCACAAAATAATTGAAACAGAAAGTCACAAAATTATGCTTTTTTGCATTTGGCTGTGAAGTTTTTATGCACTACTACATACTCAATTTTTGTGGAGGTAACATGTACTACTGAGAAGAAGGTATATTCCTTTCTATTCCCACTGAATTTTCTCCAGAGATCTATTAAATCTAATTTTTCTAATATTCCATTCACTTCCTTAATTTCTTTCTTGTGTACTTTTTAGTTAGATTTATCTAGATCTGAGAGGGGGAAAGCTGAAGTCCCCTACTAGTATGGTTTTACTATCTATTTCCTCCTCTAGCTCATTTAATTTCTCTTTAAAAAATTTAGAGGCTCTACAGTTTAGTGCATATATGTTTAGTATAGATATTACTTCATTGTCTCTGGTACATTTCCTTCCTTATCTCTTTTAATTAAATCTATTTTTGCTTTAGCTTTGTCTGAGATCATTATTTACCCTTGCTTTTTTTTTAACTTTAGCCAAAGCATAATAAATTCTGCTCCAACTCCTTACCTTTACTCCGTGTATGTTTCCCTGCTTCAACTGTGTTTCTTGTTAACAACACATTATAGGATTCTGTTTTTTAATCCACTCTGCTATCTGCTTCTATTTTATAGGTGAGTTCATCCCATTCACATTCACAGTTGTGTTACTGTATATTCTCCTCCATCCTATTTTTCTCTTTTGATCCTGCTCTTTCTTTCTCCTTTCACTTTGTCCTTCCTCACAAGGGTTTTGCTTTTAGCTACCACCTCCCCTACTTCTTCCTTCCTTCCATTAACCTGAATACACACACACACACACACACACACACACACATTTTTTTCTTATACCTCTCTTACTTCTCTATAGTTTGATGGGTTTCTATATCCAAATGAATATAGCTGTTATTTTCTTTCTGATCCAATTCCGCTGAGTTATAATATTATGAAGACCAAGCTTGACCCTAAAGAGGAGAGATGAGAAAATATCCCATCCCCACCCTCTGCATTTCCATTTTTTTAGAGTTAATTGGTTTTATTGAATTGTTTTCCCTTTCCTTTTATTTTTTTTTTAAATATGTCATCTGGTGTGGCTCTTTGGGAGGAGGAAAGAGAAGGATTGGTGAGGTCAGGTAGGGGAGGGTTGTAGGCAATATAAAAATATTTTTAAAAAACAATTTTTTTAACTCTTACCTTCTGTCTTTGAATTAATATTATGTATTGCTTCTAAAGCAGAAGAGTGATAAGGGCTAGACAATGGGGGTTAAGTGACTTGCCCAGGGTCACACAGCTGGGGACCAGATTTGAATCCAGGTCCTCTTGTCTCCAGGCCTGGCTCTCCATCCACCATGCCAACTAGCTGACCCTCCACTGCCCCCTGCCAATTTTGTAAACTATTGCTATAGTACAAGAGAGAATTAATGAGCACCTAAAATAGGGTAGAGGCAATCTAACTAAAGAGAAAGCAAAGGAAGAGATGCAAAGGAAGAACCAAAAACATTTGGCAAACTTATGGAATATGAAGAGGGAGGAAGGGCAAGAATAAAGAATTATTCTAAGGATGTAAACCTGGTGATCAAATATATTGGTGCCCCCCAAAAAGGATCTTTTTTATTTTTTTGGGGGGTAGGCTATGTGCATGGGGAGAAAGAGGTGGGAAATAATGAGTTCTTCCTTGGATAAATTGGGTTTCAAATGCTGATAGAGCATCCAGAGGATGATTTTAGTAATATAAGTATCCCTTCCATATTACATGTTTTCCCATCAAATTTTTGAAATATTGCAGCTCAGCATAAAAATTGAAATGGGAATGGGAGGGGGTAGAGTTCTGGGAGCCTCAGACAATAGGGGAAAAAACAGCAGATGACACAGAAAAGGTTTAGAACCTCAGAAATGCATAAAATATATGTATAGTATTGTATAATATCAACATATTTTATCCTTCAATACCATAAATATACACAATTTCTTTTACTGTAAGTGCCCCATAAAAGAAAAAGAAAAAATTCAGACTTCTTCTCTGGTATGAAAGGAAGACCAAAAAACTTTACACAGATTTTCCAGATTGTGGGGGTATCCCCCTAACCCCCACATATGGAAGGGAGGACACCTGTAATTTAAGAAACATTCCATCTAAATATTGCAAGTCAAAATGCTTACTACTAATATTGTTTGCATTAATCACTTAATTGTCTAAACTCTTCTTCACACTATCCTACAGAGACCTAATGTTAGAGTTTCCTCCTTAAAAAAAAAAATCCAGCATTGTACCATTAAAGTCCTATGAGCTTGGCTGCTCTGATTGCATTCTTATTCCTTCTCATATGATTTTCTCTTTTCTTCTTGTAAAACACTGAATTTACTGCTGGGCCCATCTCTTTACTGTTACACTCCTAAAGAGAAAATTACTTCTTTTAGAGGATTTGCTTGTGCAAGCGTAAAATCTTTGCAGCTCTCTGAGTAGCTAGAGATCCATATCAGGCATGGGCTTGCTGATTTTGCACTTTTGGCCTACCTGTTCCAGGGATATGGCATTGGGCAGGGATTTTCCCTTAACATTCTGCTTACACAACTCAACAACAATGATCATTATTTAATCGCCTCTTTCGCCTTCTTTTTTGGTATCATCATATGCCCCAGTTTCCCAAACATTATTAGAGCCCTGCTAATAATTTATGTGAACAAGCAACAAATCTGTACCAATAATAACAGGGTAGGTCAATTTATTTTCAGCACTTGGGAAGAAAGGGAAGTGGGAATATATTAAATAGAAGAGTATAATAAAGAGTGTGGACTCTGGGTCAGAGACATAGGTTCAAATCTTACCTCTGATCCTCGCCGTCTGTGTGATGTTGGGAAATTCATTTCATCTCCTTGGGCCACAGTTCCTTCAACATTATGATGATGGGGTTGGACTAGATGGCCATCCATTATTCTATATAAGAACACAGATTACATATTTTGGGGTCTACCTTGTATTATTCTCCTTAGCTTTTTGCTATCCAGGTCATGAAATCTTAGAATATTAGAGCCTCCAAGGATTTTAGAGTTCATCTATTCTAACTCCTTAATTTTAGGAAACTGAAGTCTGGAGGAAGAAGCTACCAGTTCAAAACCATACAGAAAGTAACTGGCAGACTGAGTATGGATGCAATGGCAGGTTAAACTTTCTGGGACATCTAGACAACAGGTACTTTATAGTTTGTAATTTTTTTATGACTTCCAACACTTGCTAGCTATGTGACCCTGGATAATTCACTTAACCCCCCCTTACTTAACCTTTACTACTCTTCTGCCTTAGAACCAATACACAGTATTAATTCTAAGATGAAAGACAATGGAATTGCTTGTTGGATTCAGAAGGGAGGAGGGAAAGAAAATGTATCGTGTAAACATGAAAAAATATTTTAAAAAATAAAATAAGATGGAAGATAAGGGTTATAAAATCAAAAACAAAAAAAAACCCTGTTATATCATAAGAAAGTCTTATACTAAAGTCCTACTCTAATACCTCAATCTGGTAAAGAAATGACTTAAGATATTGACAGCTATGATAATGGTGTATGAGCTCCCAGCTATTGAGAAAGGCTTTGCATATGGCCTCAGCAATGGACCATCTGGTGATCCAAAGATCTAATGTAGTTAAGTTTAGAGATACTCATTTAATAAATATTTATTAAGTACCTATGATGTGCCCGGCACTGTGCTAGGATCTGGGGATACCAAGATCAAGTAATTGTCCCTGTCTTCAAAGAGTTTACATCATTAGAGGCATGAGTGGCTCCTTCTTATATGGGGCATGTTTCCTACCTGAGTGCCTCTTTATTTGTGACTTCTATGTTCTTCATTCTTTCTGAAGTCCTGTGTTTTTTTTCATAGGTTTATAAGAAAATGTGAGGGTTTTTTACTATATCATTTCAATAAATGCTTTGCTTTGATCTAATTGTATCTTCTAAAATAATTATTGAAAGGGATTGACAAAAGCCATTGAGCTATGGTTTTAGGAGTGTTGACTCAAAGAGTACCTTGAAACTGGAATGGCTGTTCCCTGGGGACTTAACCCAAGAAGATGAATTGGAGATAGGGGTGGGGTATATCTTATCCCATGCTCTGTCATTAATATGATTGTTTTCATTTTTTAGAACAAAACAAGGAAAACAGCAACTCAGTTTAGAAATGACAAAATTATATTGATTATAAGTTGAATGCAAAAACAAATCTAAAATCAATGAGATAGTTCAAAAAGGTTGACAATCTTTAACTGAAATTAGAATTTTTTGCCTTCTGACCATTTGATATAGGTTATAGATGTGCAATAATAAAAATATATTTCCTCATTAGTCATGATGTGAAAGAAAACATAAACCAAAAAAAAAACACCCACAAAAAATGAATAAAGTAAAAATAGTATGCTTCAATCTGCATTCAGACTATATAAGTTCTCTGGAGGTGGATACCATTTTCCATCATGGGTCCTCTGGAATTGTATCATATTGCTGAGAGTAGATAAGACTTTGCTTTATTGTTATTTGATGTTTCATGGAATCATTAGCTCCCACCTGCCTAATTTTAATCTTTACGAAATTTTGCTCTTTAGGGAGTTTTTGTGTCTCTTTTTGTCCATTGGTCAATTCTGCTTTTTAAGGTATGATTTTCTTTGATATTTTAATTTTCATCAGCCAAATCTTGTACCTCTTTTTACCACATGGTCAATTCTATTTTTAAGATATTATTTTCTTTGATATTTGTGTGCCTCATTTACCAAGCTGTTAATTGTCTTTTCATAATTTTCTTACACTACTCTCCATTTTTCCATTTTTTCTCTATCACTCTGATTTTTAAAATATTTGTTTTTAGCTTTTACATTTTGTTGGTCTTGTGTCCAGTTTGCTTTTTTCTTTGAGGCTTTTGTTGGAGCTGTTTTGGCATCATTGTCTTTTGAGTCCTTGTGTCTTGATCTTCCCAATTTTCTCTGAAACCATCTCTTTCTTCTTTTCTTATGGTACAATTATATTCTATTATATTTACATATCATAATTTGTTCAGCCATTCCCCAACCGATGAATGCCCCCTTTGGCACAACAAAGAGAAGTTACATAAATATTTTTACAATTTTGGGTCGTATCTCCCCTTTTAAAAAATCTCTTTGGCATATAGGCTTAGTAGCTCCTCAAGGCCTTCTTCAATGCTTGGTATTTATCAGGTGTCCAATAAATGCTTTTCAAATGACTGAACAAAATGAATGAACTCCTCTCTAAAGAATCAGTCCAGAGCCATAGATCCAAATTAGGCCAGAACTAGGGGACTCATTCCAGGATACTCCATCTTTAATCTGGAGAATTGGTTACAAATTCCCTAAAAATTCTAGTCTGCCTTCTAGGAGTCTTGGACTGAAATGGTTCCTTCCACATATGTTTGTGCTTTTTCATTCAGCTAAATTCAACAAATGTTTACTTTGGGCAAGGTACCTGCTGAGCATGAGGGTGATATAAAGATAAATGGGGTTCAATCTGTTCCATGATGGATCTGACAGTCTAATAGGAGAGATAGAACATTTATGCAAGTTATTATAATACAAAGGGGAGAGAGAAAAAGAGAAGAGAGCAAATGTTTATTAAATGCCCACTGTGTCCCAGGCTCTATGCTAAGCACTTTACAAATATAATCTAATTTGATCTTCACAACTGCCCTAGGAAAAATAGGTACTATTATTATCCCCATTTTACAGTTGAGGGAACTGAGGTAGACAGAAGTTAAATGACCTACCCAGTATTACACAGCTAAGAAATATTGAAGGATGGATTTGAACTTTAGTCTTCTTACTACCATGCCCAGTGCTCTATCCACATTGCCACTCCTCTGGTTATAGAACAAAAGTATTCATGCAGGGCAGCTTTGCAAAGTCCCAGCCCAAACAGACTTGATACCCATGTTCCACCTCAGTGGCTTGAGAGCCAGACCTAGAGATGGAAGATCCTGTGTTCAAATCTTAGTTGTGTGACAGTGGACAAATAATTTAACCTCTACTGCCTAGCCATTATCCCTCTTCTGCCTTGGAACCAATACACAGTATTGGTTCTAAGATAGAAGGCAAGGATTTAAAATTAAAAAAGATTATCTCAATCAAAATTTCCTACTAACACTTGTTATGTTTAATAATGGAGGCTTTGAAATATGCTAAAAAGCTATTTGTTCAATGCTATGTTGCAGGGGGAAAAAACCTGCCCCTACTTTTGTTTTATTGAGGGTTTGTTGAAAAGTTTCAAACACTTCTAGGCAAGCTGAGAGAAAAGTCATTCTCTTTCCTGTTGACTCTTCCTGAAGATCAATAACTGTTCAAACAACTAAATTTCAGTCAGTCACACACTGATAATAGTCTTGAGGATGGGTAATACAATTCAAAATACAAATAAAAATAAACAGTAGACTTTGTGGTGGGAAGAGTCCTGGTGTCACTGTTGCCATGCTAGCATTCTTCCTATTAGGAAACTCTTCTGTCTGTCCCTCTCTCCTCCATCTCCCTCCCCCAATGACTAGGGTACTTTCCCTTTCTTGTCTACTATCTTTCTCTTCTTTCTCTCTTAAACTCTCTTTTTCTTTTCCAGAATTCTATTTCCTTTTTCTTGATTTTTCCCAGATTTAGCCAGGGTCATCCGCTGCATCCTTAGTCATCACTAGTCATCTTGACTTTAGTTTTGCCATGGAACTTCAATGATTCTGGAAAAGAAAGTGAGGCTAAGTACTGTGCAACTCTGCATCACTTAAATTCTAGTCACCTACGTCAAGATATCATTCCATGATATCACTGGTCCTCTGAAAATAAAGGATGACTACCATCACCAACTACTACCACATATGTATATGTGTATGTATTACATATATAACACACATATATATGTATATATGTTTCCTTCTTTTTCTTCTTTCATTTCTCCATCTACGCTTTACATCTATCATCTCTTTCATCTAATCTCTTCTCTCTTTCTTCTTTCTATATACAGTATCTTTTCTCTCTTTTTGGTCTCCCTTTCTCTCACTTTTCTCTATTTTTTCCTCTTTCTCTCTTTTTTCCTATTGCCCTGCCCTCTCTTCTCTTTACTGTCTCACTTGGTGACACAGTAAGCTCCTAGGAATTCCATTGCCATCTCTGTGCCAATGATTCCTAGATCTGTACATCTTTCCAACTCCAGCCTCTCTTCTGAGCTGTAGTTCCCCACAATGAACATGATGACCTGCTCATAGACGTTTTAAATCATATATCTTATAGACATTGCAAATCCAGCATGACCAAAACAAAGTTGTTTGGCTTATAAAACTTTTCACAACTTGCTTCTTCATATTTTTCCAGTCTTCTTACCCATTTTCACACACACACACACACACACACACACACACACACACACACACACTTCCTGCCCCATCCTGTTCTTTATTGTCCAGCTAATCTGGACCACTTACTGTTCCTTCCACACACTTCTCCCAACTCCAAACCTTTTCAGTATCTGTTCCTCGTGCCTGGAATGTATTCCTTCCCACCTTCTACCTTTTCCCCTGGACCCCTTGTATATTGGAGGAAGAGAATACTCTTGGTGTGGAGGGAAAATTGTTTTCTTCCTGAGTGATGGGAAACTATGGATGCAGAATTTGGTAGACCCTCTGATGTTTTGCTTAAATGTTTTTCCTTGTTACAAGAAAGAGTTCAATGGACACATGGATTTAAAGAGTCATGACTGCTTTTTTTCTTGTTTAAAGGAATACAAAAAAATACCCTGAATATAAGCCCTCCAATACTTGCCAGTCTTCCCCACATTTCCCAGATCCCAAGCTCCAAAGAGAGATGGAAGGGAGGGTGACAGGAGCATCCATTGGCATGATTTACATGCTGGTCACAATGTGTAGCAGGATTTTTCAAAAGATAACTATGGGGCTCTGTGGCACTTGTTCTCTTGCTGGCGTTGTGCAGGTACTGGGCTTCTTTTTAGGAAGAAACCATGCCTGGAAGGTACCACTGGGGGCTTCCCTGTGGCCAACCCACTGAAATACCAGGCTTCTGGATTCACCTGGCTGTCATCCAGGAGCCCCAGGCAACTGCTTTGGAGAGTGCCAACCCTCTTGGACCCTTGAGGCCGAAAATGCTGGAGAGCACCATTCTACAAATAGCCCATGGGCAGGTTTGTAGCCAAAGTGAAGAAGGGGGGAATTGGACATTTAACTGACAGGATAAGTGGCACAATGTATCGGAACTGCTTCGTATGTTGCTATTACATTGATTAAAGTGATTAAATTTTACTTTCGATCTCCTCTTAGCAAATTGCACTTATCCAATATGTTGAGTGAATTACTTTCCTGTTCTGCGAAGGGAGGAGATTAGGAATTTAAAAATAGGCAGAGCCACGAGCAAGGTATTCTAACACTTGGGGTTTTGTTTGCATTTAATTAATCCATTCGCTTAGACTTTAAGCATGAATCCAAGGGACTTAGAAGAGGAAAAAAAAAAGATTTCGGGAGGTTGTTGCCTGCAAGTTAAACAAGTAGGTGAATACTGAGACTGCTGGGGAGTTTGCACATGCTCAGTAAGTAAGCTGAAGGAATTTGTGCTTCCAAGGCTACCTGGTAGCTTGTCCAGATGTAGCAAGAATCTGAAACAACCATTTTAAGGCATATTTGTTTCCACAAAGAGCACTGTCCACCGGGGTAAATTACTCCTGTGCACAGGGGATTCTGCAAGCTTTCTATGTGTACTCCCCTTGTGTCAAGGTGGAAGAAAGTATTAGATTAAAAATAATAATGAGGAAGCAAAGAGTAAGACAGTGGATTGAGAGCCAGATTGGGGGGGGGGGGGTCCTGAGTCCAAATGTGGCCTCAGATAATAGTTCCTAGCTGAGCGACTCTGGACCAAGTCACTTAACCCCCATTGTCTCACACTTAACCACTCTTAGACATCGATTCTAAGATGGAAGGTAAGGGTTATTAATCATAATAAGCAAAAGTAAAATATCATTTCTCCCTTCTCAAGAATTTGTATTTTATAGTCTTGATGTCTCTTAATTTTATAATATATGAACTTAATGGCAATGTATATAACTTCCAGCACCCAATTCTCAGGAAATCCAGATTTTCTAGTCCAAAATTCTGGCTTCCATTGCTACATTTTTTATTCTTATAATATCCACTCCAGTTTAACACAATTAGTAATTAACACAAAAGCTGATCTGATTACCTAATTTGAATATTTTTTAATACTTTGAGATTTTCTTCTATCATTTAAAGAATACTATTTTACCATGACAGAAGAAAATCTCAACGTATTTTTTAAAAAAACATTCAAATTAGGTAATCAGTTCTGCTTTTGTGCTAATTTCTAATTTACTTTCCTAGTTCAGCCTTATCTCAAACACTTGGACCTTTTGGTCCAAGGCTAGACCTGTCTCTCTACACCCCCAAGAAAGTACACAGAGATACAGCCCTCCATCCCAAATTGAAACTGTTTTCCTTCAAGACATTGGAGTTTTGGATCCATGGCTCCCCTAGAGGCTGCCCTGTCAAATTTCTTCCCATAAACTATTCCCTTTCCATAGTACCAGATCTCCAGGGTCCCCTGGATTATACCTATTTAATAAAGCTTTCATAAGCTTATAGGATCCTGAAACTGGAAGGGACCTCAGAGGTATTTGAATTCATCTCTTTAATTATCTTACAAATGAGAAAAATGAGGCACAGAGTTTAAGTGACTCGCCTAGGGACCCCCATGCCTGGAATGTTCTCCTTCATCTCCATCTCCTTCCACTGCCTTCCTTAAAGTCCCAACAAAAAATTCCATCTTCTATAGGAAGCCTTTCCCAACCCCTCTTAATTCTAGTACTTTACCTCTGTTGATTATTTCCTATTCATCTCTATATATAGCTTATATGGAAGTACACTTTTATTGAGAAAATGAGTTCCCTTCTTTATTAAAAAATACATTAGAACTAAAAGCATAAAATTAGTCTACTTATTAAACTATCAATGAGAAATCACCCTCTAGTGTTGTTAAGCACTTGGTTTAAAAAAAATCCAATTCAAACTTTAATTCAAGGCAGAAGGAAATAATAAGCAGGGGAAATTTCATCTCCCTCGTATTTAAAGACATGTATACACACATACCCACCCTCAACATGTCAAACACACAGGCAGCTTATAGGAAATAAAATGCATTTTTCTCCAAAATGACTGGTGTGTTTAAAGTACCCCACTGATTGACACATGCTTTCACTTAATGATCATAATTACAAAGAATAACAACTCCAAACCACATCTGTTCAATGTAACAAGCTCACCCCACTATGTAGATTACATTGAAAGCTGTCAGAAATGCCAATTTTACTACCAATCATGCACAAATACATTTGTAAGACAAGAAACAGATTAATAAGCATCAACACTTTTCTGTAAACACTTGTTGAAGAGGATAAAAGCTGGGGGCACTGGATAAAATGTTGCAATGGTGGGAGCTCTCTTAGCAGAGTGTCCCCCCCACCCTGACCTCCACCCCAGACCCAGAGAAAAGACAAAAGTGTATAAGAGAACCCTGCTTTTCGAGAAATAAAAAAGAAAAACACATCTGTATTCTTTATACTAGAAATGCTTTATCTAATGCATTAATCATTTCCCCCTGTATAAGTTATGCTAAAAATGATTTTTAAACCCTTTGGATTTGTAATAGCTAAAAGAGAAGCTTATACGACAGGACTTCTACTCCAAAAGTTTCAAGGAGTTGATTACTGGAAAGTGAAAAAGTAAGGCATGTAGCTAGAAGGTTGGCCTTGGATTAAGGAAGAGCTGGAGTGCAAGTCCTGCCTCTGACCCATTAGCTCTGTGATATTGGTTAAATTATTTAATCTAGGGGGCAGCTGGGTGGCTCAGTGGATTTAGAGCCAGGCCTAGAGATAGGAGGTCCTGGGTTCAAATTTGACATCAGACACTTCCCAGCTGTGTGACCCTGGGCAAGTCACTTGACCCCCATTGCCTAGCCCTTACCACTCTTCTGCCTTGGAACCAATACGCAGTATTGACTCCAAGATGGAAGGTAAGAGGTTTTTTTTAAAAAGTTATTTAATCTATCAGTGCTCTGAGTAACTTTCTGAGACTATAAACCATAAAGGTGTTATTATGATCATATTAAATATTCTGATATATTATCCTTCCTCCATATTCCTGACCATTCCAATCTAATCAAATTGGTCCTTTTGCTATTGCCAGAACCCAGTCCCCATCTTCCATCTCTACACCTGTTCCCTGGCTGTGTGCCTGGAATGAAAAACCATTTCCCTGGTTTCCTTTGAAACTCCACATCTTCTTCATCATCCTTCCAGCTTTTAGTTTCTTCCCCTAAAAATTTGCCTTGTATTTATATATGTTTATATACAGTTATTTGGGGCAGATTGTTTCCTCCAGTGAGATGTAAGCTCTGTGAGGGTAGGGGCTGTTTCATTTTGTCCTAAAGCCCCGAGACCATGCCTGGCACATAGAGGGCACTTTATAACTGTGTGTTTGTTCAGTGAGTTGCTGGATCATCTGATCCACTTTAGGGATGGGATTTCCCAGAGCAGAGAGTCCCCCACGCTGAAGAAATCACAGACCCAAATCCAAACCATTTATTGAATTGATTCTGTATGTATAAGCTCTAAAAGCCTGATATTGCATGGCTCCACTGGCAAGTATAACTGCTCAGAAATCTTCCATGAATAAGTAGCTCCCTATTACCTAAAGGATCAAAGACAAACTATTCAGCCTGTCATTAAAAATTCTTCACAATCTGGCAAGTGTGTCCTGGTTTACTATCCCAGAACCAGATTGCTAGATATCTCTTAGGGTTCTAAGGGAACCTCTGAGGAGGGTCAAAGTGTCTCTTCTCCAATGCCATCAGCTCAAGCTCCCCAAGTGTTTCCCCTCTGTTTGCTAGTTCTCCAGTTCCATTTAAGCAGTTAACATCAGTCAGTTTTTACAAAGAGATATTTATTTGAAGATAGAAGAAAGAAAAGTGCAAACATTTTCTCAACACCTCTGGATTACACTCTTCTCTGTCTACCATCTTGATCTCTGGGGAAAGTAGGCTTAGTTTTAACACAGTTTCTACGTAGCATTGGACCCATAAAGCTTAGGTCCAAATTTAGCATAATTGCCTGATAAATCCTCCACTCTGCTGCCACTTCAGCTACTACTAGCTTGGTCCTGAAGGCTGCTCCTAACCTTCTGGACATCAATGCTCTAATGACTACAAAACTTGGTATGGCCTCCATTGCCGGACTCTGATGCCCAGATGGGCATCTCGGCTTTTCCAAGCTCTTATATTTAATCTCTGTCTCATAAAGCAAAAGAACAATGAAACAGACACAGAACCCTATGTCATATTCAGAGAGGCCCCAAGATCCTTTAGAAGGAAGTGAATGAAATTTTAGAAAAGCTGGGTTTAATAGGTATCTGGAGAAAACTGAATAGGGATAAAATGGACTATACCTTCTTTTCAGCAGTACATGGTACATATACAAAGACTAACCATGTACTAGGGCATAAAACATCACAACCAAAGGCAGAAAAGCAGAAATAATAAATACAACTTTTTCAGATGCAATAAAAATTATAATCAATAAGATTTCATGGAAAGGCAAATTTAAAATTAATTGGAAACTAAATAATCTAATTCTTTAAAACAGGTGGGTCAAAGACCAAGGTCCTTAACAGAACTGTCTCTCACCATACACAAACTATGAGCAGAGGCCTGATAAAGAGAATAACGCTGAGGTGGATTAGGGTCATTTGAAGGAACCCTCAATTTTAGTTCAGCAGTCTGGAGGAACCAGTTCCAGAATGTCTATGTATGTCCTAAAGTCTCTCTCAGTAAAGTCCAGTACAGGCTATTCCCTCTGTCCCAGAAGGAGGCTCCCCAGTCTCTTCCACGTGGGGAATTAAATCTGGAATTCTGAGCATGTACCAATCCCCAGCTATACTTAGAGGCTTATACTTAGAGGTTCTCTCTCTCTCTCTCTCTCTCTCTCTCTCTCTCTCTCTCTCTCTCTCTCTCTCTCTCTCTCTCTCTCTCTCTCTCTCTCTCTCTCTCTCTCTCTCTCTCTCTCTCTCTCTCATCTTATATTTCAAGTTCTTCAAGATCACAGACAGAGTCTTCTTTATTTCTCATAGGTCCAGGTCATTTTGACTCCAACATTATTTCTCTCTCCCATGTTGCTTCTCTTTACTATAAACTTCTTCAATGACTAATAATTGTAAAAGCACAATTTCTCTTACGACTCTGAATCCAGTCTTTTTTATTTTAATTTTTTTGTTTTATTTTTAAAATATTACATTCATTTTCTTTCCCTCCCCTATTCTCCCCTTCCCAGAGTCAACAAGCATTCCACTGGGTTGTACAAATGTTAGCATTTAATACCTATTTCCATATTTGAATCCAATGTCTTCTAAATACGGTATAATATATGGTGAATACTGGATAGATGCTAAATGAATGAATGAAATGGTTATTACTTCTATCTCCCAAGCACCCATGCTGTAAAGGAGTGCCACCCTTATTAGTTTTACTCCCACTAAACTATGGTTCTCTCTTTTGCACCTGGTAAAAAAAAGAAATATATCTCCAAAAGGCAGAGGAGGGAATTTTCCACTAACTTTTTACCACCATGTATAAAATCAAAGTTAAAATAAAAATGGATAGACAAAGAACATTGAACTAGTCAAGCTGTAAATAATGTGAACTTTGTTACCATAACATAATTGCAGGGTCTTTTATTCCAAAGCTGGTTGAGATCCAGGGTCATGTTTTTTATAGCAAGGGGGCACAGAATTATAGCCAGTCAGTTACAGGATCTCAGACGTATCATTAATGTAACATGACTTTGTTTGCTTTTGTATGACACGAAGCATTACTCTATATGGTCGATGTATCAGATAATTGCAAAATAAATAAATAGCAGAATTTTAAGACGAAAAAGCTTTTGCCCTGTCACTTTCAGAAAAGGGTTTTTTTTTTCATTTAAAAAATAAGTTAAAATAGTTTTTCTTAATGATCGTATAATATTAAGAAATACAAAAATTAATAGAATTCACTTGAGAAAAAGGATTTTTGCACCGATCAAATCCAGACATTAGCTAAAAGTTACTATACATAAGTACAACATATGTTAGAACTGAAAAATATATCACCAGCCAGGAAGTTTCTCCAATGTCCTTTGAATAGGAAATTTCCTTTGAGGCTTCCAAATTTAGAAAGCAAAATTAACAACCCATTTTATGTAGAAGATGAGTGGATTTAGTTTGGAGTTTTGCAGAAGTTCTGTAATATTCTATTTTAATGTCAATAGGACTATGTTAGAAAGTATTTGTTTTAAAGCGCAGTGATTTCTTAGTAATGTTTAGATCTGTGAAACTGCTATAAAAAGGATCATAAACTCCAAGCTTCTTAAAATTCCCAAAGTATAAATTACTATATTATTTCCATGTTATTTACTTGCAGAGCATTTACTGAGGCATATTTATATGCAACATAAAGAAAATAATGCTAAATAATGTCATTCCACTGGGGTAAGTTGCCTTCCCAAGATATTTTATAAATGTTTGTTGAATTGCTGAGAAAGAACATGCACAGTGAGATGCTGAGCCTGCAGGTCCTTATCAATATGAGAATTCTAGCTTCAAGATGGAGCAAAAAACTGGAACCAAACTTCCTACCCATTGCTTGGCTGAACAAATTGTGGTTTATGAATCATCACAATATTATTGTGCTGTTAAGGAATGTTGAGTACAAGAAATTCAAAGAAGCATGAGAGGACTTTTATAAAATGATGCAGAATTAAGAGAACAGCCCAGTAATAATGTAAATGAAAACTATATTAAAAAGCAGCTAAATTGGGCTAAATAGTAACAATCTCAGGCTGTAAGAATGGTGAAGGAAGCAAACACATCTTTTCCAAGCATTAGGACTACTGATGGGATATGTAGCATTTATTATCAGACTAGGTTGCAGTGTGAGTTGGCTTTGTTTAAATAGCTTTTTTTTACTCTTATTTTCTGTCCTGGAATCAATATTGGCCAAAAAGCAGTGAGGGTTAGGCAACTGGAGCTAAGTGACTTGCCCAGGATCATACAGCTAGAAAGTATCTGAGGTCACTTTTGAACCCAGGTCCTTCTGACTCCAAGCCTGGTACTCTTCCACTGTGCTACCTAGGTGCCCCAATACTGGGGGGTTTTAATGTAGTAAATAAACAAATAAATTGATTAAATTAAAACCCTTTATTATGTACCTACCATGTGCCAAGGGCAGCTAGGAGGAGGACCTGGTTTTAATTCTGGCTTTAGATGTTTTCTAGCTGTTTGACCCAGAGCAAGTCACTTCAACCTGTTTGCCTCAGTTTCCTCATTTTCAAAATGAGCTGGGAAGGAGATGGAAAACCATTCCATTAACCTTGCCAAGAAAATCCCAAATGGGGTCATGAAAATTAGACACTATTGAAAACAATTGAACAACTACCATGTGCCAAGTACTGGTAGACACTGGGGCTCAAACTGGAGGTATGGCACAACAGTCAACTGAAGACCCATCAAAGTCAAGAAGTCCTGAGTTTAAGTCTTGCTTTTGAGACATCGTGGCTGTATGAGTTTGGGCAAAGTATTTAACTTCTTGGTGCTTCAAACAACTTTCTTATACTGTAAATTATTGAAGAGTTGCTAATAAACTTGGTAGAAGAAATTTTCTTTCTGGAATTTCCCTATAATATTGAAATCTCATGTCTGGACCAAACAAAGAACAATAAAATTAATTTTTAAAAATTAATTGGGGGGGTGGAGTCAAGATGGCGGCTTAGCAAGCAGCAAAAGTTCAGACCTCATGGAAAACCCTTCCTTACCAATACAGACTGAATGCTCCTAGGGCACCGAAATCCAAGCTGAACAACAGGACAGAAGCTGGGAACCCTCCTTCTGGACTCAAATCAAAAGGTACGCCCCCCAAAAGCCGGAATCTGAGAATACTCAGGGTTAAGGGGAAGGCAGAGGGTAGGTCCCAGGACCCCTCCCCCACAACGCAGAGGGCTGAGCCCCCAGCAGCAGCGGGAACCTCTGAGCAGGCAAAGGTGCTGGTTTTCAGGGTCTACCTTGGGAGCAGTGGGGCACCGGGCTCGGAGCATCCAGCTTGGACAGCAGGGAGGAAGCCAGGGAGAGAGGGGACATGGCTGGGTCCCTCCTTTGGGCTCCAGCCTCACCTTTGCCTCGGGGAACAACCAGATCAATCCAGCTGAACCCAATTCAATCAGAACTCCTCAGAGTTCAGGGAGGCGGGCAAAGGCACTTGCAAACAGTGGAGAAGCAGCTGGAGAGAACTGGAGAGAACCTGGGCGGCCCAGCTTTCCAGGAGTCTTCAGAGCCTCAGTGCTTCATACCACATACAGCCCAACCCACCTGAACTCAATACAATCAAAAGCCTCCAGAGGACAGGGAAGCTAACATTCTTCCCCTAGAGACTGTACCAAGAGATCTGACAAAGCTCCAAGAGGGGAGACTGACAGCCCCAAAACCAAAACAAAATGAGAGGAGCAAGAGCACAGCCGGGGAGCAAAAAAGGGGTAAACTCGAGCAAACAACAGAAAAAGAAGAAAGTAATTACAATAGACAGCTTCTGCACAGGTAATGAGCAAAGAGCAAATAAAACAGAGGGGGAGGGATCAGCAAAGGAAAAATCAGAAATCCCAGCAAATTGGATACAGGTTTTGGAAGAACACAAAATGCAATTCAAAACACAATTAAGAGAGGCTGAAGACAATTGGGAAAAGAACTTAAAAACTAAGATAAGTCATCTAGAAACAGAAAATAGTGTCTTGAAAGCCAAAATCAACCAGCTGGAAAATGAGGCAAAGGAGATGAAAGATGAGGTGAAGAAGATGAAAGATGATGATGACCTCCAAAGAAAATTCGACCAAAAAGAAAAGGATGACCAAAAAACTAAGGATGAAATCCAGTCTTTAAGAACTAGAATACAATGATTAGAATCGAGCGACTTCACAAGGCAGCAGGACTCTATAAAATAAAACCAAAAGAATGAAAAAATTGAGGAAAATATGAAGCATCTCATCCACAAAACAGAGGATTTAGAAAATCGTTCAAGGAGAGACAATTTAAAAATTATTGGCCTACCAGAAGACCATGACAAAAGAAAAAGCCTGGAAATTATATTACAGGAAATTATTAAAGAAAACTGCCCCGAAATCCTTGAACAAGAGGGAAAAGTGGAGATTGATAGAATCCACAGATCACCTCCTGTACTTAATCCCCAACTGACAACACCCAGGAATGTTATAGCCAAATTCAAGAACTATCAGACCAAAGAAAAGATATTACAAGCTGCCAAGAAGAAGTCATTCAGATACCAAGGAACCACAGTGAGGATAGCTCAGGATCTGGCTGCATCCACACTGAAAAAAAGAAAGGCATGGAATACGATACTCCGGAAAGCAAGGGAACTAGGTCTACAACCAAGAATCAACTACGCAGCAAAATTGACTATATTCTTACAGGGGAAAGAAAGTATGGTCATTCAACAAAATAGAAGAATTTCAAGAATTCGTAAAGAAAAGACGAGACCTGAACAGAAAATTTGATGTCCAAGTACAGAACTCAAGAGAATCATCAAAAGGTAATTAAAAAAGAGGGGGGAAAAGAAAAACAAAAAAAAATTTTTAAGAGACTCAATAAGTTAAAATGATATGTATCCCTATAAGAAAAGAGGTCATTGGTAACTCTTAAAAACTGTTGTTATTACCTGGGCAGCAAAAAGAAGTATACTTAGAGGGAACAGCAACAAACTGTATAGGATGAAAGGACAAGACATAAATAGGTATATAGATATATGCATGCAAAAATACATATGCATAAGTATGCATATATATATAACTAGAGCTTTAAAATAGGTTAATATTAAAAGAAATGGGAAAAGAAACAAATGGGGGTAAATTTATATGTCATAAAGAAGCTCATGGTGGGAGGGGGGAGAACATCAATACACTGGAAGGGTAAAGAGGTCAGAGACAGGAAATACTCAACTTTTACATGATTTGAAAGTGACTCAAAGAGGGGAAAACAATCCAATCCATTGGGGGCAGAGAATAGATTTGTACCCTATAGGTGAGTAGAAGGGTAACAAATGGTCTGGTGGGGAGGGAAGCAGTACAAGAGAGGGAGGGAGCAGGAGGTTAATTTTAGAAAGACTATAGGGAAAATAAGGGGGGGGATAAATAGGGAGGGGGTAGAAAGGGAAGTAAAATAAGGGTGGGAACAAGGGGGACTGTTCAAAAGCAAACATTGGTGTAGAAGGAAATAGTGAAAGAAGAAAAGGCAGGAAAAGGAGCAGAAATCAAAATGCTGGGAAATACACAGCTAGTAATCATAACGCTGAATGTGAATGGAATGAACTCACCCATAAAACGCAAGCAAATAACAGAGTGGATTAGAGTCCAAAACCCTACCATATGCTGTCTACAAGAAACACATATGAGAAAGGTAGACACACATAGGGTGAAAGTAAGAGGGTGGAGCCAAATCTATTGGGCATCAACTGACAAAAAGAAAGCAGGAGTCGCAATAATGATATCCGACAAAGCCAAAGTAAAAATAAATCTAGTTAAAAGAGATAGGGAAGGTAATTACATCCTGATAAAAGGCAGTATAGACAATGAGGAAATATCTGTACTCAATATGTACGCACCAAATGGCAGAGCATCCAAATTTTTAAAGGAGAAACTAGAGGAGCTCAAGGATGAAATAGATAGAAAAACTATACTAGTGGGAGATCTGAACCTTCCCCTATCCGAACTAGATAAATCAAACCAAAAAATAAATAAGAAAGAGGTAAGAGAAGTGAATGAAATCTTAGAAAAATTAGAGTTAGTAGACATGTGGAGAAAAATTAATAGGGACAAAAAGGAATATACCTTCTTTTCAGCAGCACATGGTACATTTACAAAAATTGACCATGTATTAGGGCATAAAAACATTGCAAACAAGTGCAAAAGAGCAGAAATAATAAATGCAACTTTCTCAGATCACAATGCAATGAAAATAATAATTAGTAAGGGAACATGAAGAGATAAATCGAAAATTAATTGGAAATTAAACAATATGATTCTCCAAAACCAGTTAGTTAAAGAACAAATCATAGAAACAATTAATAACTTCATTGAAGAAAATGACAATGGTGAGACATCCTTTCAAAACCTATGGGATGCAGCCAAAGCAGTACTCAGGGGGAAATTTATATTCTTGAGTTCATATATAAACAAATTAAGAAGGGCAGAGGTCAATGAATTGGGCATGCAAATTAAAAAATTAGAAAGCGAACAAATTAAAAATCCTCAGATGAAGACTAAATTAGAGATCCTAAAACTCAAATGAGAAATTAATAAAATTGAAAGTCAAAGAACTATTGATTTAATAAATAAGACTAGAAGCTGGTACTTTGAAAAAACAAATAAAATAGACAATGTACTAGTCAGTCTAATTTAAAAAAAGGAAAGAAATAAACCAAATTGACAGTATCCAAGATGAAAAAGGAGACCTCACCTCTAATGAAGAGGAAATTAAGGCAATCATTAAAAACTACTTTGCCCAATTATATGGCAACAAATATGGCAATCTAGGTGATATGGATGAATACTTACAAAAATATAAATTGCTTAGACTAAAAGAGGAAGAAATACATTACCTTAACAACCCCATTTCAGAAAAAAGAAATTGAACAAGCCATCAAAGAACTCCCTAAGAAAAAATCCCCAGGTCCAGATGGATTCACAAATGAATTCTATCAAACATTCAAAGAACAACTAATCCCAATATTAAACAAACTATTTGACAAAATAGGCCAAGAAGGAGTTCTACCAAATTCATTCTACGACACAAACATGGTACTGATCCCAAAGCCAGGCAGGTCAAAAACAGAGAAAGAAAACTATAGACCAATCTCCCTAATGAATATAGACGCAAAAATCCTAAATAGGATACTATCAAAAAGACTCCAGCAAGTCATCACAAGGGTCATCCACTATGACCAAGCAGGATTCATACCAGGAATGCAAGGATGGTTCAATATTAGGAAAACCATCCACATAATTGACCATATTAACAAGCAAACTGACAAAAATCACATGATTATCTCAATAGATGCAGAAAAAGCCTTTGATAAAATACAACACCCATTCCTATTGAAAACACTAGAACGTATAGGAATAGAAGGGTTGTTCCTAAAAATAATAAACAGTATATATCTAAAACCATCAGCAAACATCATCTGCAATGGGGATAAACTAGAAGCCTTTCCAATAAGATCAGGAGTAAAACAAGGATGCCCATTATCACCTCTATTATTTAATATTGTACTAGAAACACTAGCAGTAGCAATTAGAGAAAAAAAGAAATTGAAGGTATTAAAATTGGGAATGAGGAGACCTAGTTATCACTCTTCGCAGATGATATGATGGTTTACTTAAGGAATCCTAGAGAATCAACCAAAAAGTTACTCGAAATAATCAACAACTCTAGCAAAGTTGCAGGATACAAAATAAACCCGCATAAGTCATCAGCATTTCTATATATTTCCAACACATCTCAGCAACAAGAAATAGAGAGAGAGATTCCATTTAAAATCACCCTAGACAATATAAAATACTTGGGAATCTATCTGCTGAAACAAACACAGGAACTATATGAACACAACTATAAAACACTTTCCACACAGCTAAAACTAGATCTAAACAATTGGAAAAACATTGATTGCTCATGGGTAGGACGAGCTAACATAATAAAAATGACAATCCTACCCAAATTAATTTACTTATTTAGTGCCATACCCATTGAACTACCAAAAAACTTCTTTACTGAATTAGAAAAAAAACATAACTAAGTTCATTTGGAAGAACAAAAGATCAAGGATATCCAGGGAAATCAGGAAAAAAAATGCAAAGGAAGGAGGACTTGCAGTCCCAGATCTCAAACTATACTATAAAGCAGTGGTCATCAAAACAATTTGGTACTGGCTAAGAGACAGAAAGGAGGATCAGTGGAATAGAATTGGTGTAAATGATCTCAGCAAGACAGTTTATGACAAACCCAAAGACCCCAGCTTTTGGGACAAAAATCCATTATTTGATAAAAACTGCTGGGAAAATTAGAAGACAGTGTGGGAGAGATTAGGTTTGGATCAACACCTCACACCCTACACCAAGATAAATTCAGAATGGGTGAATGACTTGAACATAAAGAAGGAAACTATAAGTAAATTAGGTGAACACAGAATAGTATACCTGTTAGACCTTTGGGAAGGGAAAGGTTTTAAAACCAAGCAAGACTTAGAAAGAGTCACAAAATGTAAAATAAATAATTTTGACTACATCAAATTAAAAAGTTTTTGTACAAACAAAACCAATGTAACTAAAATCAGAAGGGTAGCAACAAATTGGGAAAAAATCTTCATAAAAACCTCTGACAAAGGTTTAATTACTCAAATTTACAAAGAGCTAAATCAATTGTACAAAAAACCAAGCCATTCTCCAATTGATAAATGGGCAAGGGACATGAACAGGCAGTTCTCAGCCAAAGAAATCAAAACTATTAATAAGCACATGAAAAAGTGTTCTACATCTCTTATAATCAGAGAGATGCAAATCAAAACAACTCTGAGGTATCACCTCACACCTAGCAGATTGGCTAACATAACAGCTATGGAAAGTAGTGAATGCTGGAGGGGATGTGGCAAAGTAGGGACACTAATTCATTGCTGGTGGAGTTGTGAATTAATCCAACCATTCTGGAGGGCAATTTGGAACTATGCCCAAAGGGTGATAAAAGACTGTCTGCCCTTTGATCCAGCCATAGCACTACTGGGCTTGTACCCCAAAGAGATAATAAGGAAAAAGACTTGTACAGGAATATTCATAGATGCACTCTTTGTGGTGGCCAAAAACTGGAAAATGAGGGGATGCCATTCAATTGGGGAATGGCTGAACAAATTGTGCTATATGTTGGTGATGGAATACTATTGTGCTAAAAGGAATAATAAAGTGGAGGAATTCCATGGAGACTGGAACAACCTCCAGGAAGTGATGCAGAGTGAAAGGAGCAGAACCAGGAAAACATTATACACAGAGACTGATACATTGTGGTACAATCGAAGGTAATGGACTTCTCCATTAGTGTCAGTGCAGTGTCCCTGAACAATCTGCAGGGATCTAAAAAACACTATCCACAAGCAGAGGATAAACTGTGGGAGTAAAACTACCGATGAAAAGCAACTGCTTGACTACAGGGGTTGAGGGGATATGACTGAGGAGAGACTCTAAATGAACACTCTAATGCAAATACCAACAACATGGAAATGGGTTTGAATCAAGAACACATGTGATACCCAGTGGAATTGTGCGTCGGCTGTGGGAGAGGTGGTGGGAGGGGGGGAGGGAAGAAAAGAAAATGATCTTTGTTTCCAATGAATAATGTTTGGAAATGACCAAATAAAAATTTAAAAAAAATTAATTGTGGAGCTACCAGGTGACTCAGTGGATAGAGAGGGAAGCCTACAGACAAGAGGTCCTTGATTCAAATTTGACCTCAGACAATGCCTTGCTGGGTGACCCTGGGCTAGTGACAACCTCAATTGCCTAGCCCTTATCTCTCTTCAGTATTAGAATTCTAAGCCAGAAGGTAAGGTTTGGTTTGGTTTTTAATTAGCTGGGGGGAAATGCCTTCATTTGGTTTTTAATGTGCATTGACTTTGTAAGATTTAACATAATTTTAAAAGATGCTGTTGCTTTTTTAAAATTCCAAGTTTCAAATGACTAAAAAGTTACAGCCCACAGTCATTATGCATTATTTTCATGAAAAACTCAGCACCACAAAAAAATATGTTCTACCCAGTTGATTAGGAACCAATCTTTACAGATCTCTGCAGATACATTTTTGCTCAACATCATTTTTTGGTCAAAAAGCTACAAAGCAACTTCATTTAAAAAGAGGTAATTTTACCAGAGGATTATAGGACTCTCCTCTAGAAAGGACCTCATTTTTTTTCATTATTTTTTTAAACTACCTTCCATCTTAGAATTAATACTAAGTATTTGTTCCAAGGCAGGAGAGCAGTAAGGGCTAGTCATCTGAGGTTAAATGATTTTTCCAGGTTCACACAGCTAGGAAGTGTCCACCTAACTTCCTCCTTTTTAAAATTCCTTTTAAAATATTTTATTGATGTCCTTTTTTTATATTACCCAGTATTCCCCAGTTTCTTTCTCCCTCCCAAAGTGCTATCCCATATAGCAATGCTTTTAAAAGACAAAAAAGAGGGGAAATCATCAAAACTGATCAACACATGAAAAAAGTCTGAAAATATGTGCAATGTGCAACTCCACCTCTCCAGAAGGAGTACAGTAGAAGTGTCTTTCATGTCTCTTCTTTGGTGCCACATTTGTACTTTGTAATTTGGCAACATTTCCTTTAGATTTTTTCTTGGTGGTTGTTCCTTCCATTTGCATTGTTGCATTCACTGTGTATATTGCTCTCTTAAGTCTGCTTACTTTACCCTGCATCAGTTCATGTAGATCTTTCTATGCTTCTCTGTTTTTAGCTTATTCACCATTTCTTTATATCACAGTAATATTTCATCACTTTCCTGTACCACAATTTTTTAATCCATTCCCCAAACAATGGGCATCTCTAATTTGTTTCTAGTTCTTTTCTGTCACAGAAAAGAGTATTATAAATATTTTGGTATATATGGGGACTTTCTTCTCACCAATGGCTTCCTTTGAGTTCAAACCCCACATTTTGCAGTTGAAGTATAGACCCAGGTGAGTTTTAGTTATGTCAAACTCAAATGGAATGGGATACCTGCAGCATAATGAATCAGAAAATGATGATAAAATAACATTATTTGTGCTGTATCATATTTTATTTAAAACATTTCACAATTACATTTTAATCCGGTTCTGGCTACACTTTGCTTGGGAGTGACTTTGACATCTCTCTCTCATTAGGTAACTTACCAGCATGACCAAAAAAGAAAAATCTATTGAGTGATTAAATTTGTTAACATCTATATTTAAAGATATTTCAGTGGCTATTTCTGAATGATGTTATAGGTTGAGCTGAACATTAAATTTGATACCTACTAAGCACCTACTATGTGCCATGAAATGTGCCAACCACTGGGAATACAAAAACAAAATCTAATCAGTTCTAGTACTCAAGGAATTTACTGTCAACTGAGAGAAAGCAATGGAAGGAGGGGAAATAAAACATGTGAAGAAATATAAAGTGAGATGCAAAGTAATTTTAAGAGATATAAAGAAGTAACCTCCAATGTAATCACGAAATGGCTTCTACTGAAGGTGGTTATTTCTTTGAAGAAAGTCAGAGATTCTAAGTTGTAGAAGTGACAAAGAGCTGTAATGTGTGAGTTCAGTGCTATACCAGTTATCATCTGAATCCTAAACATGGAGGACCATCTGGGCAAAAGAATGAAGAGCAGAGATGGAACATCATGCCCAGCAAGTAGGCTAGCTTGACTGGAAAAGAGCATGAAGGGGATTCATGTGAACTTAAATGGAAGGGGTCAGTAAGAAGCCAGATTATGAAGGACTTTAAATGCCAAGTGGGGACATTTTCATTTTATCCTGGAGGCAATAGGAAGCTACTGGAGATTTTTTAGTAGAGGAATAATATGGGCAAGTCAAGTAACAAAGCATTTGGTAAGTGCTGAGGGCACTGTTCTAAGTTCTGGAAATACAAATACAGGAGCTTACATTCTAATGGAGGAAGCCCCTACATAAAAAGGAAACTGAAAAGTGGAGGGGGTGGAGAAGAGATAAAGGTACTCTGTGTCAAAGGGGCAGTGCAGAGAGTCCGGGGAGTCATGTAACAATTAAAATTAGTTTCTCTACTAAAAATATTATATTTTTAGAGGTTTATTAAGGATTATTAGAATTAAGAAATAAAGAAAATACAAAATAAGAAAGCAGGGGTCTAGGAGGGCTGAAAAGCCCATTCACAGCCACTTACTCTACATCTAGAGAGATGCATGTGCTTAGAAGCAAAAGCAGAGACAGGGGGTGAAGTAGGCAGAGAGTCAGTTTAAATACTAATTGTGTTCTCTCACTCAGGTGAGGACTCAGGGAGATTATAGGGCATTCTGGGAGCTACAAAGGATTTCTGGGAATTGAAGTCTGGGGTTCAAATCTCCATTTTACAGTCAGGAGTGGAATGATTACACGGGTGTCCTGGGCTCCCACCTTAAAAAGTGACCAACCAATCAAAGGAAGGGCTACAGGGGTGGAGCGTAGTACCATTGTAAGAAGTCTGGGCTGGAGTGAGCATCCAGTGTGAGAAGGCTTCTGGAACATTGGAGAGAATGTCAGAATCAAGTGTGCAGGAATGAAGACCAATAAATAGAAAACTAATACAATCTAGGTCAGATCGGTGTTCTAGGTTCTAGGTCATTTGGAGTATATTAGAGAAAAAAGACTAGAATTAGGGAGACTCATTAGGAAGTTACTGCAACAGCAATAGCCTTAATCAAACCCCAAGAACAGTGGACCTTTGGCAAATTAATGGCATATTTCTTTATCCATCAACCATTGTTCCTGAACAGGCATAATGTTTTGAAGTCCTCCACTTGCCACAAAGGCACCTGTGCAGCGGGATGCTGCATGGTGTATCTGCCCTTCCCATGGTGAGAATATCAACTTTCCCATTTCCTTCTGGTAGGCTGGGATGGGGTGGAGAGGATGAGAGATCCCCAAGGCTCATATTCTGATCCTCCACAAATATGTGCTCCCGAACAAATTCTCTCTGAAGCGGCTTAGGGGGTGCTGGCACCAAAGTCAGCGATGAGCAGAAATTCCACAGAGAAGGAGGCGCTGTAAAGGCTGCCAGGGAGCAAGACAGGGGGGGGTCAAGAGTGAAGAGGGCCAAGTGGGATGGTCGGAAAGCAGTGCAAGCTGCCGCTGCTTTGTTTCCACGCTTCTCACAACTCCCGTTGGTCAGTCCCAATCTCAGGAGCCCACCGACCAAGCCACAAGCCACCTCTCCGAGACTGATGACTCAGCCTTGGAAACCAACATTAAGAAGCTGTCCGGGGTGCCCAGACGGGATTCAAAATAGGCCATTGGCATTTGGGAATTGGAAACCAGAGCGAAGGTGCTTGGCTCTTCCCCTTCGCCTCCTCATTCTGTGCTCTCAAAGAGGCCCGCCATGTTTTTAAAAGAGTCTTTGGGCGGGAATTGCCCCAGAACTCGAAACAGGTTAAATGCTTGTCGAGTAGCTCCACATGTAAACTGTACTCCATCACTGCGGGGGACACACATGTGTTTTGCAAGTTAAAAAAAAAATCTTAACAAGTAAAATACCATAAAAGCAGAAGATGTTTGAAAAAGCCCATAAAATTATAATTCTCTCTCTGCTAAGACAGAAGGCAATCCTCATTATTGAATTATTCAAGGTAATGCAGTCAGTGTCAAGCAATGGGATGCAACACAACACAATGCAGCACACCACCACCATACAATGCAATTCAATGCAACACAACACATGCAACACACCACAATGCAATGCAATACAATATGGCCACAGTGGTGTTCAAATAATAACTGTTCTAGCACTGAACTCACACATAAGCAGATGCCTACATGGTTGTGATTTCAAAGATCCCAGTAAGGTCCTTTCCAGCATCCCCCAAACTCTTTCCAAACTGCACATAGATAGCTGAAATTCCACAATTAGAAAGTCATTTCTTTGAACTCAAAGTTTGAATACCGCTTTTAAAATGAAAATGCTACCGAAAGGGGTAAGGCTTCAAGCTTACATCCCAGGGTTGGCACAAGGGCTGAATGAGATAAAAGGGCTTTGGAAAACAAGGGAATCGTTTTAAAATTTCAGAACTCCAAGTCAGCACTACTTTGGGATGGATTTCCGTTTTAAGTGCATGATTTCATAGAGCATAAGCTGCATGAGTTTTTTTAATTTAAACTTAGTTTCTCTCCTCAGTGCCTAGTAAGTAGAGTACTCTTCTCAGTGCTTAGGAAATGTTTACCAAATGTGTTGGATTTTAATTAGACTGAATGACCTTGAACAGAAACTACTATGCTGAAAACTATCAACTGAACAATAAACTCTGCTAATCTCCCAAATTGGGACAAATGAAAGACTATTCTAAGAGTAGCATCCCAGGACCCAGTGTCTATGTCCAGTACCCAACATATAGATAGTACAGTGCTACCTCAAGGTCCACTGATTTGGATAACTTTAAATTTATAATAATTTCGTGAGTGTATTTTTATATATTGAATCCTTAGTCACTGAAGAAAGTCAATTTTTCCTTTACTAGTTCTGCCTCTGCCTCTCGCTCTCCTTTTTCTAGTTCTTCATCCCCTACTTTATTCCTGGACTCATTTTATGAACTGGTCTTCCAGTTTCCAAGTGGTCCTCCACCATTTGATTTAATTTCCTAAATGCTATTTTCCTCCCACTATTATCTTGAACTCTTCATTGGCTCCCATTGCCTATAGGATAAGATCCATATGCTTTAGTTTACCATTCAAAGATTTTGCTTCCAACCTAATTTCCTACCATTCCCCAGGACAAACCCCTCTTTCCCATCATCCATTGTCTTTTCATTGTCTTCTAATATACCTGTCTTTGTACTTTTTCTTTCAAAGTTTCTTCCTATTCCTTTGGGGGATATTTATTACCCCATTTTCCCTACCTAGGCTTCAAGGTACTGGGACTGAAGTTAGGAGGTCCTGGGTTCAAATATAACCTCAGATACTTCCTAGTTGTGTGGCACTGGGCAAATCATTTAACACTCATTGCCTAGCTCTTGCCTTTCTTCTGTCTTAGAATTGATACTAAGACAGAAGGTAAGGATTTTTTAAAAGACTGTAAGCTCCTTGAGGGCAAGAACTGTTTTTTTAACTTGTATTCCCCACCCCTTACCATAGTGATTGGCAAATAATAAGTGCTTGATAATAACTCGTTACGTGTCTGTCATTGCATTTGATCATTAAGATTCCTCCTGGCAATAAAATTCTCAAATTTTATTATTTGTGCACTGCTTGATAGTTTTGACATTTTTTGTCTCCATGTATTCTATCTCTCTGACTTGACATTTCTCAACATAGGTACTTCCTCTAACCATACAGTTCACAACTTCTCCATATCTTCTCATTCTTTGAGATTCTTTTCTATCCAGTAAATCTTCCAGAGGGAGTGCCATTACAGAGGGATTCCTCTAGATCAGAAGTTCTTAAGTCTTGATCTAGAAACTTAAAAACTTGAAAAAAATTTTAATAGCTATATTTCAATCTAATTGGTTTCCTTTGTACTCTTCCTTCTTTTTTTCACTTAAAACTACTATTCTGAGAAGGGGCCCATTAGTTTCACCAGACTGCTGCCTAAGTGGACCAAGACACAATAAAAGGTTAAGAACCCTTGCTCTAGATCTTTTGATATGTGTGAATACCAGTGAACCATGAGTATTGTCCATTCGTTATCCTCGACTCTTGCCAAATGACCAGCCCAACTCCTTTTCTGGTCATAGATCTTTCTGATAACATCCTTTAAACCTCTTCTGCACAGTTCATTGTTGGCAGTATGTGGCAGCTAATTCATGCCCTCCTCGAATCTCTCTATTGCCCTTTGGGTGACCCTTAACTTCAATCCTTTGGAAGCTGTGATGTTTCATGATTTGCAGACATGTACTGTTACCAGAAGAACATCAGTATTAAAACAATGGGCCCTTGTTTCAGGAAGAAAGTTGGGGAATATTAAAGACATTAGATAATTTCCCAAAGGCAATCCAACCCATTCTTCCTCTGGTTTATTTTTAAGCCAAGTTCAACGTCTGTCCAAGAGACACAGAGACAGACAGACAGACATAGCAATGGGCCAGCTCTATAGATTATCTATCCAACTATGCATATTATTGCTTGAACAAAGGACATTCTTTTTCTATTTTAAATTCGGTTTTATTTTAGTTTCAGTTTCAATTTCTCATCCTTCCACTTCCTCACACATCCATTGAGAAAGCAAGAAAAACAAATATAATACAAATATGTGTAGTGAAGCAAAAGAAATTCAATGGGCATTCTTCAATGACAAGGGGATTGTTAGGTTGGCCTTTTTTTTTTTTGGTGATTATGGAACTATTTAGGAAACTACAGTGTTCTGGAACTTGATGCAATGTCATCTGTAAACCAAAGCATCTAAAGGATCTCATCATTCATTGATCCCTCTTCCTCTTCCTGGATCAAGAATAATAGTGTTCAACACCTTCAGTAATTATACATCTCTCTTTGTTTATGCCTCCTTTGCTAACAATAAATAAATGTTATTTGAAGAAAGTTATCTCTTTCATTTCCTTTAAAAATAAAAAACAAACAAACAAAAAACCCCTTACCTTCTGTCTTAGAATCAATACTAATACTAAGCATTGGTTCTATAGTAGAAGAGCAGTAAGGGCTAGGTAATGGGGTTAAGTGACTTGCCCATGGTCTCACAGGTATGAAGTATCTGAGACCAGATTTGAACCCATCTCCAGTTCTAGCTCTTTACCCACAGAGTCTTTACCCACAAAGTTGCCCCTTTTCTTTCTCTTTTTTTTTAAACCCTTACCTTCCGTCTTGGAGTCAATTCTGTGTATTGGCTCCAAGAAAGAAGAGTGGTAAGGACTAGGCAATGGGAGTCAAGTGACTTGCCCAGGGTCACACAGCTGGGAAGTGTCTGAGGTCAGATTTTAACCCAGGACCTCCTGTCTCTAGGCCTGGCTCTCAATCCACTGAGCCACCCAACTGCCTCCCTAGTTGCCCCTTTTCTAACAATTGTGCAACCCTAAAAATGTGGCTGGCCCAGGGAGATCATTTGTGAAAGTTTTTCTGTTTCTTTCTCATAAAGTTATCAAGGCACTCTGACCACCTCTATACATTTTCCCATATTTTTGTAGAGATAGAAAAGTAGGCACATGAGTCATGAGTCAGTTGTTACTGATATTTTCTCAGGCACATTTTGGGAGGGTAATAGTTCCATACAGATTCTATTTGATTCTGAGGACATAAAGGTCATAAAAGAAACAGTCCTACCTTCAAGGTATTCACATTTTACCTGGAGGATGCGATGAGTATGCAGATACATAAATACAAAATATATATGTCACCCAGGCTTCTCTGAGCATACATACCCAGGCTTAAATCCAAAGCCTCCCTAGATCTTGAATCCCAAATTCAGGGGAAGCACTAACAACCAGGGGGCTCAGAAAAGGTTTCCTATAGGAGGTGGCCCCTGAGTTGAACCTTGAATGAAGCTAGTGAGTCTAGGAGGTAAAGGAAAGGTAAAAGTAAATTATATACTCAGGGAATCACCTGTACAAAGGTTTTGGAGCTAGGAAGCAATGTCATATGGAAGGAGCTCTCCCTCCAGGGAGAGAGAGAAAGAGACAGACAGAAAAGGAGAGATGGAGACAGAATGAGAGAGAGAATGAGAGACAGAGACAGAAATAGAAAAGTCCTTGGAGTCTTTAGTATAGTAAGCTGAAGACAATGACATGGTAGGAGCTTCCAGCTCCTTCCATGTCAGCTTCTCAGAATCTTTCTCTCTTTTCAGCAACTTGAAGAGAGGTTGACATTGTGCCTCTTTCCTAGTTGAAAGCTTGAAGAAATCCTGGGGTTTTGCCCCTTTGCTCTCAGGGTACTGATCTCCACCAGTGAGGAAAGAATCCTATAATGATGGACTTTGGGGTTTGAACTACAGAAATGATAACGAAAAGAGGGGAAATTCGTCTTGATTCTTTCTCTCCTCAGAGGAAAAGTATTAGAGCATCTGATCTCAATCTCCCCTTTGTCTTCATTACTCCTAAGTTTGCATTATATTTATTTGTACAACAGGTCATCTCCACACACACAAACACACACCCCCCCAAAAAAATGTAAGGTTTTTCATAGCAGGAATTGCTCTTTTTTTTTAATCTTTTTTATTATGGACACAAGCAATAGTAGCGTGGCAAAGTGGACACAGAATTTACTTAGAACACACTTATTTAGAACACTGACTGACCCTTAGCAAACTCTCCAGGTCTTGGGCAACTTTCTTTTTTTTAATTTTTATTGTCATGCAAAATACACTTCCATATTGGTCCTTGTTGAAGAGCATGCTCATACATAACCAACCCCCCCAAAAATACACTGATGTGAAAGGGTCACTCCACAGTCCCTTCTCTGGAGGTGGACAGCATTCCCCATCATGCTTCTTTCAGGATTGTCCCAGATCACTGCATTGCTGAGAATAGCTGAGTTTTCACAGATAATCATCCTCCAATATTGCTGCTACTGTCTACAAAGTTCCCCCATTCTGCTTGTTTCACATTTAAATATCTGTGTCAAGAAAACCCCAAATGGGGTCTAGAAGTCCAACAGAACTCAAAAATTACTTAATTGAACGTTGTTCCTACTCACCAACTTCACCTACCTCCAGAGGGAGCAGCTCAGGAGAGTGTTAAAATTTCACAATCATCTTTTGCACCTCTGAAATCTGCAAACCCTACAAATCAGGGCATGAGGTACTGTTGTTTGTCTATCCTTAAGAAAATAAAATGATGGAGAAAATGTTAATAATGCAGATTAAACGTAAAGATGCAGTGTGCGTTTTTGGAGAGTCAGTTACTAAACATTTACTAAAACTGTTACTCCCCCTTTCCAATATTCAAAAGATGTCCAACACCCTCAGACTGCTTGTTGGCTTCCCTGGCATTATGCCTACATGGGACATGTTTATCTCTCTCCTGCCCTCTCTCCCAAACAAAATTCAGCCCTATAAATTCAAGATTTTGATCTCAGTTGGAGAATATCAATAAAGGGACAATTATTTGCTATAAAAGGCTAATTGTTGGTAATTTAAAGTTTTATCTCAATTAAAATACAATCTCTAGAAGGTCCTTCAAAAATGCCTCTGATTTTGGACATTTTCAACTAGTTGAAGAGAGATATTAAGATCTCAATCTATCTCTCAAGTCCTTGGGAAGCCCTTTTGAGTTGTTCTTTAAAAGGAGAACTTCCTCATTAAATACATTGAGTGGTGATCTGATTCAAACATCCTGGAGAGCAATTTGGAGCTATGCTCAAAGGGTGCTAAAACTGGGCAGACCCTTTGATCCAGCAATACCATTACCAGGTCTATATTCCAAAGAGAATTTTTTTAATAAAGGAAAAGGGCTCATTTGTAAAAAAAATATTTATAGCAGCTCTTTTTGTGGTAGCAAAGAACTGGAAATTGAGAGGATATTGATGTATTGAGAAATGGTTGAACAAATTGTGATTCATGGTTGTAATTGAATACTGTTGTGCCATAAGAAATGATGAGCAGGATGATTTCAGAAAAACCTGGAAAGACATACAAACTGATGCAAAGCGAAGTAAGCAGAACTAGAGAAACATTGGACAGAGCAATAGCTATATTGTTTGATGTGCAAGTGTGAATGGCCTAGCTCTTCTTAGTGATACACTGATCTAAGACAATCAATCCCAAAGAACTCATGATGAAAAATGCCATTCACTTCCAGAGAAAGGACAGATGGGGTTTGAATGCAGACCAAAACATACTATAATTCACTTTCTTTTTCCTTTTTTTTCCCTATCTCTTCCCCAAAATGACTAATATGGAAGATTTTGTATGATTGCATATGTAAAATCTATATCAGATTGCTTACTGTCCCAAGGGTGGGAGGTGAGAAAAGGTAGGAAAGAGGGAGAAAATTTGGAACTCAATTTTTTTTAAAAAACCAAATGTTAAGGGGGCAGCTGGGTAGCTCAGTGAATTGAGAGCTAGCCCTAGAGATGGGAGGTCCTAGGTTCAAATCTGGCCTCAGACACTTCCCAGCTGTGTGACCCTGGGCAAGTCACTTGACCCCCATTGCCTACCCTTACCACTCTTCTGCCTTGGAGCCAATACACAGTATTGACTCCAAGACGGAAGGTAAGGGTTTAAAAAAAAAAAAACAAATGTTAAAAAGTGTTTTTACATGTGTATGTGGGAATATCATTTTTAAAAACAAAGTAAATAACACTCAAAAATAAAATGAGATCTTCCTTCTCCCCTGGAGTGTCACCCTTAGAAGTAAATCATCTAATCCTTTCTAGGAATAAAAGGCTAAATCAAAAAGATAATGCCAGTAGATTCAGAGAAAAGTATCCAGCTAAAGGCAGTTTGACAAAGGAAAAAGGAAACATTCCAAAAAAAGTCAGAAGCAATAGCCAACAGTATGAAATATGAAGTGAAAAAACAATTTTAAGGAGAAAAAAACAGAAAATGCTCTAATTCCACTAAAAACAAAAGAATGGATCCACTTGGCATCTGGTTCTATTTTCAGACAGAGGCAATTTTTTTTTTTTGGTCTAGACTGCAAAGAGGCAGGAATTCCCAGTGTTTGAACTCTTTCTGCCAAAATAGATGAGTAAGTCATCTGTGACTTAAATTCTTAAAAGCACAAAGAGAATGTGACCTGCTCTTTGTGGCATAACTGGTAGGTCTCAGTGGTAAGACTTGAATGAACCTCACTTTTCCTGAATGGAAGCCTCATACATACTTTGGGGAAATTGTGGAAGAAGCATTCCCTCAGGAGAAAGGTATTGAGAAGCCCTTTGGGGATTTGACTTTTAAAGATTTATCTGTATACTTTGAGGCCACATATTTATTTTGCTTTATTATATTTTTAAACCCTTATTTTCTGTCTTAATAACAACTCTATGACAGAAGGACAAGGGCTAGGTAAATGGGATTAAATGATTTGCCCAGGGTCACACAGCTAAGATCAAATTTGAACCCAGGTCCTCCCCATACTAGACCTAGTACTCTATCTACTGTGGCACATAATTGCTCCTTATTTTACTTTGTTTTAAATAATGAATTAAAAACAAATAGAAGAATGAATTGATAGCAAGAAGAAAACACCACAAAAGTAATCTACAGTACAAAATAAGTGTGAATCCTGTAATTAGGAACAAGCTGTTATGATCCTAGTAAATGCAATTTCTGAACAGGAATTTTAAAAATTAACATATTTAAAATACTTCACATGCCTTATGTCACTCGAGCCTCACATTCACCCTATTGGATGTCCCACAGTTTTATCATTCCCATTTTACAGATGGGGAAACTGAGATGACCCAGTTGGTCATCATCTGAGGTGGGATTTGATATCAGGTCTTGCCCAGCTTCTCAAAGAGTAAGAACACTTCAGTCCTTGGTCCCTTTTCTAGTTTGAGGCTTGTTCTTCTTTTAGCTCTTTACTTAGCAGAGAAATTGTGCCCTGTAAGGGATGGGCTACCCGTCAGGACAGGGATGAATCTAACAACAACTTAATAACTCAATCACAAAACTAGTCCTGCAGTGTGTGGAGGCCGCGTTTACTGTCCTTTGGGGCCATAAAAAACCCTAGCCCTGGGTTCCCAAGTGAACTGTTTATAGATCTTGATTTACACAAACACAGGTCTATTAAATATGAGACCAACAGATTTGGGAAAATTCAGTGACATAAAAATAGGGAGAAGGAGAAGGAGGAGGGAAGTAAGACTCTCGTGCCAGGTAGCAAGGTGGGCATTTTACTCTGAGCACTGCTGGGCATCATTCTGGTAATTCATAGCAGCAGAAGAAGGGGGAGGTATCTGGCATAAATCACAATGCATCCTAGCTTCCCAAATTGTCCTTTCTGATCGTTTAATTGAATTATATAGCTCTACAAAGTCTCTAGGCATATTAAAATTTTTAGTGAAATGTCTTTATTCAGTAACATAATTCATAAAACATATTATATATATGTACATGTGTGTGTATAGATTTTATGTAAATTCTGGAGAAGAAAAGATTTTCCATTAGTAGGAAAAAAAAGACTAGTTGGATATATTTTCTTCAAAGGCTTTCAGGAAAGATGGATGAAGGATATGGGGAAGAAAAGGCAAAAGGATATATCTTGTTCGACTAAGGAGAACCTGCAGAGGGAAAGGGCTGGTAACTAGACTTTGGGTTTGTGGGTGTCCCTTCCAGCTGTGAAACTGCTCTGGGCATAAATGGTGGTTGTGGGTCTATAGGACATAACGTAGAACCATTCTTATTCCCCGGACATCACCAGCGACCATCACAACACTGCCACTGTACGGTGTCATAAAGGTGTTTTATGGGTATTGTATATCTTACTGAAGCCTCATGTTCCCGGGTCCATTGCCATCACCTAATAGTACAGGACAAACACCAACGTCCAACTCTGGGCAAGAGGGAAAATTGCAAAAGTGACCCTAACCTCTCTGATGGGCTTCACTTTCAAAGGCTTGGCCAATTGTCCAGGATGGATCAGGTCCCATTGTGGTCGTGACAACAATGCTATTTCCCAGGCTGATGGCAAAACTTTCCAGGGGACAAAGAAAATACGATAGTATTGAAGCCTTCAGAGAGATTGCTTTGGGCACCAAGAGGCTGCTTCTCATTAAAGCTGAAGATTTATTGCAAAATTTTAAACTTGTAACTTGTAGCAGGAGGTAAATACCAAGAGTTCACATGTGTCTAAGTATGAGCGTGTGTGTACGCATGCAGCATCAAGGTCGATCCAAAAGGATATGCCACTTTTTTTTTGCAGAAAAAGATGTTACCACAAACAATTGAGGGGAAGCGTCCCCCACCAGCCAAGAAGCTCCTTCCTCCCTGAGGCATATAGCTACATCCCCATCATCCTTTAAAAATCAAGCAAGAGTCTCGCCTCCCTCTGTAATTAATAGGAACCAAATAGACACAGCCATTTCTGGAAAGGATCCTGCCCATCATTTATTTTACTCCTTCAACAGCCCATTTGTTCTGACTTTCTCATCCAAAACTTGTGTTATCCTGGGCAAGAAGAACCTCCACCACTTTATGCCTCAGTTTACTCATCTGTAAAATGAGGGGGTTGGACTAGATGATCAGTAAGGACCCTTCTAGCTCTAAAGATATGATTCAGTGATTCCTTGAATCTTAATAGATTCAAGACATCTTAGAATCTTAATAGAACGTATACCCATTTTTGAGGTGAGGATTGTCTTATTTGTATTTTTTTTTTCTCCAGGCATAAAGTATGGCCCAATGCAAGTGCTTAATCAATACTTTTAAATAGATTAATTAATTAAGCCATCCATCCAGTCATTCATTTCATAGGTCTTCTCACACTTTAGTCCTGTGGTTATATGCTTCACAGAACTATAACTATAACAATAATAATCTACTAGATACATAGCTAAGCAGGGAAATTGATAGACCTAAGACCAGGAAGAACTGAGTTCAAATCCAGACTCATATACTTAACAGTGTCTATTCTCTTACTCTAGGTTTTTGTGAGGATCAAATGAGATAATATTTGTAAAGTGCTTTGCAAACTTTAAAGCACTATATAAACATTAACTATTATTATAAAGTTCTATATAGTACCTACTCTATAGGGATATTACTCATGTATATCGTGCCTAACATTGATAGTATCTTTTCAAAGGATCAAAGCTACAGAACTGGAAGAGACTTTAGACATCTAGTCCAACCCCCTCATTTTATAGAAGACAAAAACTGGCACAAAGAGGTTAAATGGGCTACCCAAGGTCCCAAAAGTATTAAGTAGCAAAAATAAGAGTTTTCATGTCTACATGTATGCACACACATGCGTATACTTACATGTGTGGGTCACAATACACATGTGGACACACAGTGTTTCCTGCATGGTTTTGTATCATTATTTCTATGCAGATATCTAATCAGGTGGAAAAGAAATGAAGCAAGATTTTTTAAAAGGAAGCTAAAATTAAAATTAGAGTTCTTGAGGCAGAAAAAAAAGAATAAATAGTTTTCTAAAAGTCTTACTCAAGGAATGGAATGAACTCCTTGAAAAACAGAATGGAGTAAACAGGAATCAATGAGTAATGAAACAATATACATACACATATATTCAAATAATTAGAGTTTTAGAAAAGTTACATATGCTACATATCTTTTGGTTACTGAATGGAAATCAAAAGGAATATACCTATTTCTGAGCTTTACAGAATGGTTTTGTAAATATTGCTCATATTCTGAGGCATACTAATGAAATATATGATTATATATATATATGGAAATGTACCTTTCATGGTACAGAGGACTTTATTTTTTCTAATATATTTATCTATTAAATATTTCCCAATTATATATATAAAATATGTACAGTATTAAAAAACATTTTTGAATTCCAAATTCTTTCTTCCCTTCTGCTTCCCAACTATTGAGAATGCAAGCAAATATGATATCAATTATGTATGTCAAGTTACGCAAAATACATTTGCATATCAGTCATGTTGCAAAAGAAAACATACACATATGCTCAAGTACATACAAAAAAAAACACAAGAAAAATAAAGTTTAAAAAGAATGTTTCAATTTCTATTCAGAGTCCATCAATTCTCTCTCTGGAGATGGATAGCATTTTCATCAACAGTGATTTTATAAATGATGAAAGGATGAGTCTAATCCTGATCTCAAAGGTCACAGATGTTTACCATCCAAGTAAAATGAAGCCTGGTGCTTATTTTTCAATTACTTCAATGGATCTAATGTTTCATAGATAATATTATTCTCTTCACACATTCTCAGCCCATGAAATTCTTGTCAATGTCTTTCCAAAAATTCTCTATAAAGTATCCACCCACCAGGTTTTGGCCTTCTAAGCATCATTATGAAAATATCAATGTCAGACAAGAGAGGGTTTATGTCAGCTTGGATTTGTTAGAAACCCTGTACAGTTTCTCAAGCAACTCAGTCTATTCTCCATTGCTGCCATAGATTGGGTCAATGGATAAAGAATTGGATTTGGAATCAGGAAGACTCATCTTTTTGAGTTCAAATATAGCCTCAGACATGTGTGGCTTTTGGCATTATGCCTCAGTTTCCTCGTCTGTAAAATGAGATGGAGAAGGAAATGACAAACTAGACCCAGATATTTATTAAAAAATAAAACTCCAAATGGGGCATGGGGAGTTGGAAGTAACTGAAAACAGTTGTACAATAACTATTCGCCTATTAAATTTTGAGTCAAACTAATTGGTCTTCTGTTAGTGCTTAACCAAGACACACACATATATATGCGCACATACTTATGTGTATATAAAATATGTATAGTATATGTGACATATGTATAGATACATGTATGTACTATATATATACATACACACAATGATATATTAGCTTTGTGGCTTGTCTATCAAACTACATGTTATAAATTGGGCAAAATATATTATTCATCCACTTTGCTATTGTACAAAGGTTGGCTTGGTCCAATTTCTTGAACAACTATGGATTTATTAAGAATGTTCAATAGTGACCCAAAGCATCACTTTGAAATTAAAGTTCCAATTATCTCTATAAAAGTCACCATTCAAAAGTGGTTGGGTTGTGTGATAGGACTGCTTAAGAGTAAATATTGTATTAAACCCTCAAAGGGAATATTTTCTCTTTATATATTTCCATTTTTCTCTCACTTATGGGTTCTTCTTGGATTTTTCCCAGTTTTTATTCCTTTGATCTGAACAAACACATTTGAAATTCAGCAATAGGGAGGTAGTTCACAGATGAAAGTTCATTGATCTCATTGGGGAGGAGTGAGCAGATATAATGTTAACAAAGATTGTCACTTAATAATGAACTCCTCCCTTTTTCTTTTTTGACGGTCTGGATTTGAGAAAAGAAGAAATGAAAAAATACACACTGGCTTATAACAGAACTATAATATGATAATCAGGAAAAAATGAATAATATTATCAGTTTTCTTTTACTCTTTACACATATGTGGACATGTAAACAGTGGCAAAATATACATTACATGAATACTATAGGACAGGAAAAATTTATTCTAGGACAAGATCTAGAATAACTTCCTTATCAGATATGTTCATCACCAGGAAATAATTGCTTAACCTTAAGGATCATAGATTTAGAACTATAAGAGATCTCAGAGGTCAAAGCACTTTACATAAACTCTAAAGAGATGACTCTGGTTAGGTTGGTTGGTTGATTTGTCTTAATTACAGGATGCCTTTTGCCCAGGCACTTATATTCTAAGATAGACAAACACTGATGTGGATGGGCAGAGTAGAAAAAACCTAGATAACCCTCATGACATTTTTCAGTTATTCTGAAGATTAATGATTGTTAGTCTATATTTTACCAGGAAAAACCATGGAGTAGAGGCAGCATTCCCACTAATAGCCAAGCCCCCCACTAGGATGGCTCCCAATGCTCACACATGGTAGAAATTAAGACCCCAGAGCAAGCAGAGAGAATGACTAAAGACCCAAGAGACTCAAACTCCTACAACCATGCAGATGCTGCCTGTATCATTTTGGTCCACATATCTGTCCTGTCACAAGAGTTAGAGCCTGAGAGAGTTTTTTAAAACAGGGATTTCTTTCTTTCCTATATAAAAAATACACTAATTGGGAATTTTTAGTGACATTTTCTTCCCCTTTCATTAGGGTATTTAGGGGTGATAAATTTCACTTCTATGACTAAAATAGAGTTGTCACTCAAAAGATTTCTAATCAATAGCCTGTACAGTAAGTATCCTTGTAAGATACTTCCATCTAGTGGTCAATGTGAGGACAAAGAAGCAAAGATGGTGTTCTCTAATATGACCTCATTAATTTAGGCTCATTTTTTAAACAAAGGATTGCCACGTAAGGAGTTTTCATTCCACCAATAATATCAAGTCCAGCTTGATCAAATACAATTTGAAGACAGTCCTTTAAGATTTTTTTAATGAGGGAAAAACCAGATAGATTATTCAGAAGCACAGAATCTGAAACATTTTTGTCTAGACCTGAGATTTCACTGGTATAAAGAATTCCAAGGAAATAAATTCCTCCTAACAATGCAGATTCACCACCTTAGAAAGGTATTTGGGGCACTGGGGAAAATTGAATTTGATCAGGGTCACAGTCAATATGTGTCAAAAGTAAGATTTGAACCCAGGACTTCCTTTATGCCTTGCTGTTTGGCAAATGATAGCTACTTAATAAATACTTGTTAAATGAATTGAACTGGAATCTGAGAGGTGGTCATATTAAAAGCTATGAAGATAACCTTGAGTCAACATACAAAAATTTCTAGTATTTGACTAAAACAACACTCAGAGGAAAAATTATTCCAGTGAAGACATACACTAACAAAGTAGAAAAAGGACCTAAAAGAAAAGTACAACTTGACTATATAATTTGAAAAGTATAACTTGAGGGACAGCCAGGTAGCACAGTGGATAGAAGCCAGACTTGGAGTCAGGAAGATTTGGATTCAAATCTAGCCTGAGATACTGGACAAGTCATTTAACCTCAGTTTCCTAGCCCTTACCATTCTCTGCCTTAGAATTGATTCTAAGACAGAAGGTAAGAGTTAAAAAGAAAGAAAAGTATAATAAGTATACAATTCAAAAAACTATAAAAATCAAAAGTAAAACTTAAGCAAGAAGAGGAAATCTTAAAATTAGAAGAGAAATAAATGAAATGAAAGAAAAAAGACTAAAGACCCAGTAAAACCCCAAACTGATTTTTAAAAAGAAAAACAAAATAAAGAAATGTTTTACTAGCCAAGAAGGAGGGAAATCCAATTATGAAAATTAAAAGGCAAAATCATAGAAGGAAAGAAAAAATTACCAGAATATCCTATATACAATTTAAAAAAAAGAACAGTAAAAGAAATTGAGGATTGTCTAATTCAATATAAAACACTGAAATTAACAGAACAAAAAGTAGAGTTTTTTAAAGTAATTTAAAAGGGGATCTTCTTTGGGGAGGGGACAATAAATATCTTGCCTTTTTAGGGATTTTACATTGGACCTTACTGCAGGGATGAATTGAATTTGCCTAATCTCTTGGGACCACACATAGTGGATCAGAAGCTTTGAAAATCTAGTGGAATAAACCAGTGTTTGTGAATTTATGTAAGTAGCAAATATAAAAGAAAGTCTATTTGCTATTAGGAAGATCTGTACTCTCATGGCAGGAAAGCTCTTGATGTGAGTATTACTTTGGTAGCTAATGTGAGGGAAAAGAAATCTGATCAGTTTAATCAGGAAGCACTATATGTGTAGGGAAATAAATGTATATGTATAAGGAAATAAAATCACTGTCTTAACTTTGGAGGAAAATGGACTCCCCCTGTCTAGTTCATCTATTAGGTTTCACAGTCTGTGCCTTCTTGCTTTCCTCTCTGCCAGCAATTAGCACAAGAGCACATAATAAGTACTATACCACTTTTACCTTCCCCTGAAGTTCTGGGCACATGAATGAGCCATTTTCAATTGGGCTTTGTAATGACACTTAAAAACCCTGGTTAAAAAAAAAAAAGATAAGTTTTATTAATTAATTTACTTTTACATTTTTATTGTCTTTTGCTTTTTATATCATAGTTAATTTCTCCATCTATACCACATCAGCCCCATTCCCACTGAATCTCTATTTTTTAACAAAGAAAAAAGTTAAGCAAAAATGACACAGGATAGAGTATACAGCATTACGCACCCATTGCCCTCACCTCTTTTCTGAAAAGATAGGATTATAAAGCTAGAAAGGACCATCTAACCCAACACCCTCCTTTTACAGATGATTCAGTGGAGGCCCAGAGATTTGAAGCAATTTACCCAAACTCAAAGTCAGAGAAGTAAGAGGTGTGTTGCATTCATCCTTTGTTCTCCTGAGACAAGACTACTCATTATAACTGATTTTAGTTCAATTACCATTCAGTGTTGTTTCCATTTGCATTACCAAAGTCATTTTGTGAATTATAAAAAAAATTATTTAAAAATAAGCTAATTTATTCTTTTGGGTTTCAACTAGAATTTAGGTTAGCCCTGAAGTATAGAGCATTTGTCTAAAGATGGTTGGTTCTTCCACCCATCATCAGCGTCTCCAAAGTAGCAGCTTATTTAAGAAGGGGGAAGCCTCCTACTTTACAGCAAATACATCTAAAAAGGAAATTGAGTTCCCTGACCCTGACTTTGCAAAGTGAATGATATTTGACTATACCAATGGGTAATATCTAGACAAAATGTAACGGGAAACTAATCTTAAACATATGAAATGAAAAAAATCTTTTTGGTTTTTCTAATGGAGCCAATTCTCCCATACCTTCCATAGAGAGTACTTTGGATTATCCTACAGGCTTAGGCAAAGCTGTCATTAGCACATATTATAAACTGCAGTTGAAGCCCCAGTAAATATTTTAAGACCTAAGCATAGAGCATCCTTTTCTTAAACAGCCTGTTTAACTACCCCAGTGCTTTCCAAAGCAACTCTTGCCTTCTTTCTAAGTGTTCTGACAAGGGAAGTTACTAGGTTCGATACTAGCCACCCAAGAGAGCTATTATCTGCTTGTAATTTTCTATCTCTGTCTACTGCCAACAACTCGTAGAGGTGGTTCTCCTGCTGTCTGGATTTGAATCAAGGAAATGCCAGAATGGAGGAGACAAGTGGACGTATGTGGGGACCTGGTGTCTGTGTGGGCACAGCTCCATGGATGGTCCATTTGGAATGGCCATCCATTTATTAGTGGAATTGACAGCAATTCTGTAATTGTGTCATATTCTTTAGATAGAACTTATTTGTAAAATTTGGTCATATTTCACTTGTCTATGGAATGGCACCTACTAGGAACATTCTTCTGCTGTAAATGGGGCATTATTTGAAGAATTATTTACAGGAAGATTTTTTTAAAACTCAGCAAATGAAGGCACTTAGCAATTTCTATTAAAGTCATTTTTTATCCTACCAGGGAGTACTGCATCTAGCTATGGCAGTCAAAGTTATTTTGATAAACTGCTATTTCATAAACAGGGATAAGGAGTCTCCTAGAGGAGACATTCTCAAAGCCTTCAACAAAGGTTTTATCCTTCAACTTTGTTAAGTTGCCCAGCTTAACAAAATCAAGATTCTAAAACAATTTCACCAAAAAATATGTCTGATGAATTGTGGCAAATCATATCATAGCTTCTTTCTATCTTAAGTTGTTGTGGGTAAAGCACTTTGCAAATTACAAAGTGCCAAATAAATATGAATAATTATTAATACTATTATTGTTATTGTCCTAGAGAGAGCTTGGAATAGTGGGCAGAGAAGTGACCTCAGAGCCAGGAAGATGCCTCGGACACATACTGGCTGTGTGACCCTGGGCATGTCATTTAGTCTCTAAATTTTCTAGGCAACTCTCTAAAACTTTAAGTTATAGGATTTAAGTTATAGGACTCTCAATGGATTGAGAGTCAGGCCCAGAGACAGGAAATCCTGGGTTCAAATCTGGCCTCAAACACTTTCTAGCTGTGTGACTCTGGACAAGTCACTTAACCCCCATTACCTAGCCCTTACCACTCTTCTGCCTTTGAACCAATACACAGTATTGATGCTAAGAAAGATGGCGATGAGAAGAAGAAAGAAGAAGAAAGAAGAAAGAAGAAAGAAGAAGAAGAAAGAAGAAGAAGAAGAAGAAGAAGAAGAAGAAGAAGAAAGAAGAAGAAGAAGAAGAAGAAGAAGAAGAAGAAGAAGAAGAAGAAGAAGAAGAAGAAGAAGAAGAAGAAGAAGAAGAAGAAGAAGAAGAAGAGGAGGAGGAGGAGGAGGAGGAGGAGGAGGAGGAGGAAGAGGAGGAGGAGCAGGAGGAGGAGGAAAAAGAAAGAAAGAGAGAGAAAGAAAGAAAGAAAGAAAGAAAGAAAGAAAGAAAGAAAGAAAGAAAGAAAGAAAGAAAGAAAGAAAGAAAGAAAGAAAGAAAGAAAGAAAGAAAGAAAGAAAGAAAGAAAGAAAGAAAGAAAGAAAGAAAGAAAGAAAGAAAGGAAGGAAGGAAGGAAGGAAGGAAGGAAGGAGAAGAAGAAGAGGAGGAGGAGGAGGAGGAGAGAGAGAGAGAGAGAGAGAGAGAGAGAGAGAGAGAGAGAGAGAGAGAGAGAGAGAGAGAGAGAGAGTTTCCTCATCTCTAAATACCTTCTACCAATGAAATTTCAGATGTAATTCCTAACTCTATTGTTGCCATTACAGTGACTGGTCAATCAACAAGCATTTGTTAATTGTTTTTTTTTTTTTATGTATCCATCACTATGCAAAGTTCTGGGGATGCAAAGAAAGGCCAAAAGTAATTCCTTGTCCTCTAGGAACTCACTTTCTAAGGAGGGAGGCAATGGATCAATAACAGGACCTAAAAAGTAAAAGGAGAGGAATATTGCCTGCCCAACTCCCCCAATTGGGATATTAAACATAAGTCAAATTATGGATGGGAAAGGAGAATGTTGGTGGTATGAATATTGATATCTTAGAAGGGAGAGCCCAAAATTAAAAATTATAACATAGTAGTGGGGGAGGGAGGAGAGACAGACAGACAAACAGACAGAGAAAGGGAGAGGGAGAGAGGGAAAGAGAGAAAGGGGGGGAGAGACAAAGATAGAAAGAGACAGAGACAAAAAGAGACAGAGACAGAGACAAGAGAGGGTCAGAAACAGAGAAAGAGACAGAAAGAGACGGAGAGGGAGGGAGAGAGAGAGGAAGAGGGAAAGAGAGAGGGAGAAAAAGAGAGAGAGAATATAAGGATCTTGCTAGAAAACAATTGCTTTTTCTTCTGTAGCATCAATTCAATGTCAAACATAACTGGAGATATCACTAAAATAAATTTCATTTAATAAAATACAAATGCTAATCTCTGGCCCAAGCCCAGTCCCACATTTTCTACTGCCTGCCTAACCTCACTTCTAACTAGATACCCCATTGATATCTTAAATCCAACATGATTCAGACTAGACTCGTTAGCTATACCACCAAATCAGCTCCTCTCTGCTTTTGTTATTTCTATTCATGGCAATGGCCCTGTCCCCATCACCCAGACCATGGCCCCTTTCCTGTCCTAAGAAGTAATGTAGAAAAAGAATGGAAAAAAAACAAAGCTAACATATGCTTCTCTTGCCACTAATTAGCAGCTGCCTAGGGTCAACTCTTCCTATGTTACAAGTGATCAAGTGCCAGGAATTTCTGGTCATTCCAATGATGCCCACAGATCCAGAAATAAATCCCCTCTAACTGCTTTATACTCACTACAACATGGCAATATTTTCCCTTTACACAAGCATTGAACTTTTCTTCTAAGATCATCATTATCAAAAGTGTATATTTTCAATTAGTCCTTTATGGGGCTGCACAAAATGAGCGAAGTAGATGTAGCTCCTGCCTTCTAGGAGTTTAAAGTCTATTCCAAAATAGTTCACATTTCTTCTTTTTTAAACCGTTACCTTCCATCTTAGAATCAACACTGTGTATTGGTTCCAAGGCAAAAGAGTGGTAAAGACTAGGCAATGGGGGTTAAGTGACTTGCCCAAGGTCACACAGCTAAGAAGAATCTGAGATCACATTTGAATCCAGGACCTCTCATTTCTAAGCCTGACTATCCATCCACTGAACTACCTAGCTCTATAGCTCACATTTATTTAGTGTTTTAAGGTTTGCAAAACACTTTATAGAAATTATCTCATTTGCATAGCTGTACAAAAGCTATGTGGAGAAGATACTTAGGTATTATTATTCCCATTTTACAGAAGAAGAAACTGAGAAATTTAGCAGCTTTCCCATGAGCACATAGCTAACAAATATATATTAGAGGTGGGATTCAATCCTTAACCTTCCTGACTCAAAGTACAACACCTTATCTACTATATCATACTGATTCCCCTAAATATGAAGGTTGGTTTATATATGTAATATATTATTCCTCTAAATATAAAGGTTGTTTTATATATGTAATGTATTATATGTATTTATATAATAACATTAATAATATTTTAATAATTCTAAAACCAGTAATAAAACTTAATAAGTTAATGTTTATAGAATATATTATGTATTATAAATTATATATAACATATAAATAATATAGAAAATAATATATGAATTATAAATAATATATAAATATATTTTTTCAATGTATTTGAGAAGTTTACAAATAAGTTGTGTATTATTTATCACATATCCAATATACATGGATATATATACATATATATATCTTAAAACCACCACATTTCAAACTGGATGCATTAGCTGTACCCCCAAACCAGTTCCCTTCCACCTTGTTATTTTTGTTCATGGCAATGACCCTCTCCCCATGCCCAGACCAGATTTATGCAGATTCCAATCAGGCTAATCTACGATAGACGATCAATAACAGAGTCAGTGCTGTACCCACTGGTACGGTAATGAATGGATGTTTGCCACCCAGCATGATGAAGCTCTGAATTTCTCCACTGGTCCTTGTTCTCTTATTTGTACCATTATTCATTCAATATTGAATACAAATGAGAACATATGTATCAGAATGGTGAAGACAAATGCAGCTGGGACACATTGTGAATAATGGAAGCCCAGCGTGCACCTATGATGGAGATGAAGGGTTTGGAACTGCTAGTATTCATTCATTTATTCATTCAACAGGTATTCATTAAGGACATGGAAAGGGCAGAACATTCTGCCAAGGGTGGGGCACGGGCGGTGGTGGAGGGTCAGGAGATTCAGAGTTTAGGTGAAACACTGTTGCTGCCCACCTGGAACTTAGAGTCAAATAGAGGGACAAGACAAACTCATCATTCATCATAATAGAGGCTGCACACATTAGAAAGTTGGACCACAAAATACTTGGTGAGGTCTGAGAAGAAGCGGTGGCAGGGGAGATCTCATATAGGACGTGACACAAGGCAGGCTTTCAAGGCTGGGTGAGTATTTAATAGGCAACAAGGCAGGGATGGACATTCCAGGTGTAGGGAACACTGTGAACCAAGAAACGCATGCAGAAAGTTCACACGGCAAAGAAGAGACTAGAGGAGACCAGTATGGCAGGACTGTGTTTGCATAGAGGAGAGCAATATGTGAGAAGACCTGAAAGGCATAGTGGCACTATATTGAAGAAGGCTTTGAATGCCACACAAAGGAAGAAATAAGAGGACACTGAAGATAGGTAAACAGAGCAACAGAAAATGAGCAGGTTTGTGAGAAAGAAAGATTATGCTAACTTTTTGTGGTAGCAAATAATCTGGAAACAGAAAGGAAGCCTATCCTTTGGGAAAGACTAAGCATGTTGTATATGAATGTAACACTATTATTACACTATTTTTATTGTTGTTTAGTCATTTTTTAGTCATGTCCAACTCTTTGTGACTCCATTTAGGATTTTGTTAGCAAAGACAATGGACTGGTTGGCCATTTCCTTCTCAGTTCATTCTACTGATAAGGAAATTGAGATAAACAGGGTTAAATGACTTGCACAGGGTCACACAGCTAGTAAGTATCTAAGGCTGGATTTGAACTCAGAAGATGAGTCTTCCTGACTCAAGGCCTGGCACTGCATTCACTGTGCCACATAGCTGCCCCACTTATCATACAATATGTAACCATAAATAGGAAGAAATCAAAATTATATGGTGAGAGTTGTAGAAGTGATGCAGAACAAAGTAAGAAGAGCCCAAAATAAATTATTATTCCAAAAATGAAAACAATAATATAGAGAAAAATATTAAAAGACTGTCTTTTACTATGATCAGTCTACCAATAAATATTGATTAAGTGCTTACTATGTGCCAGGTGCTGAGTCTAATGATACAATATTGTTTCATCCTCTTAGTGGTCCTTGTTTGTTCTCCATTTTCTAAGAAGACCAATAATATCATGGGATGATGTCTTGACTTGTGCATGAATTGGATTTAAGTGAGACAGATTTGCACAAAATCATCAGCCTCACTCTCTCTTCCAGAGTCATCAAAGCCCAGTGGCAAGACAAAAGTCATGGCGACCAGTGATAGGCTGGGATTCAGTGGATGACCTTGGCATCTTCCATATCTGACTAAGCTCTAAGCACCCACAAGAATACAGATGAAGAATGAGACACACAGAAGCTTGCAGACATTGGCTATCTGATAAGTAACATACAGTCTGTTTGTAAATAGTTGTTTTTCACATTTTTTAGATTGTGAGCTCCCCCATAGCAGGGGCTATCTTCTACCTTTCTTGGAATCTAAAGCACTTAGCATAACCCCCTGGTACATAGTAGCTACTCAATAAATGTTTACTGAGTGGCTCATATGTTCAGAAGACTATTATTACTTATTAGTTTAGTTTGCTTGACTCAGACTTTTTGGATATAAGGGAACTTTCTATAGAGAATAGGAGTATTGGGAAATACAGCAAAGTCTTTAAAAGTATCAATAAAAATGTTTTTTCAAAGTAAAATTATTCAAGTGGCAATCTCCAACAGATTAGAGCAGTTGGTGTCTCCCTATTACTTCTAGCATCACCTATAGAGTCCTCTGTTGGGTATTTAAAGTTCTTCATAACCTGAACCCTTCTTACTTTTCTAGTTCTCAGACATTTTCCTCTCCTCCACACACTCTCCATCCAGCTACACTGTCCTACTTTCTTGCAGTTCCTCCCACAACACCCCATTTACTATCTCTGTACTTTTGCCCTGAATGATCCCCATCCTGCCTTACCATCCTTCTGGTTTTCCTGACTTCTTTCAGCTCAGCTCAACTACTGCCTTCTATAGGTAGCTTTTCCTAGTCTACCTGCTATTAGTGTCTTCCTTTGGATAACTTCTCATTTTCTCTGAATAGTTTTTGTTTATATTATTTGTTATTATATTTGGTTAATTTTTTATTATTTATAAATTATCTTATTTTAAATTATTTACAAATTATCTCCCCCCTTTAGAAAATGACCTCCTTGAGAGGCTGTTTTTTACTTTCTTTGTATTTTCAGAACTTTATATGACTAGAACACAGAAGAAATTAAGTAATGGATGATTTAATTTATTGTTTTTATTTCCCATCCAGTTACACTCCTTTGGTCATCTTCATCATGACCTCAGGGATCTCATCATCAGGAACTTCAACACCCTGAAACATCACATTAGTCAAGAGGCAGTGGAGTGGCTCAATGGACAGAGAGAGGATCGAGTCGGTCTTGGAGTCAGGAGATCCTGGCCTTAGACACTTCCTGGCTGTGTGACCCCGGGCAAGTCACTTGGACCCACATTACCTACCTTCTACCACTCTTCTTGATTCTAAGATGGAAGGTAAGGGCTTTAAAAAAATCATATTAGCTTTGGTACTCATATCTTATCAGAACTCTTTGATGGGAGGGTAGAGTGAAGAGCTTCTCCCTAAATCTCCTTAAGGAAGAGGTCCAGATCATCCATTTCCTCATTTCCCACTTGGCTGTACTCCTTTGAAGTCCTTCATCAGAAGACCAGATGCTTTCCTCCCATCTTGTCACTCCCTACTTTTCAGCTTTATGTGCAGTCTTTCTCTATTAGGTTGTAATCTCCTTAAGGGCAAGGATTATCTATTTTATATTTGCATTCCTATTGCTTTCTACAGTGCCAGGCACATAATAAATGTTGAATAAATACTTAATGACTGCCTGCTTAATTGATTTACCTCCTGTAAAGCTAAGCCACTCCTTAATGGAAATTCTTATCAGGAAAATCAAGGCAAGAACTGCAAAAGAAGTCATCACATATGCCATTGCAATTATGACATGATTCTCTTATGTATAAAATAGTCCAGTTGCTCTTGCTTTCAATAAAATCAATCAGCCAATCAGTTGATCAATGAGTAAACAGTCATCAAATTTCTGCTCTGTGCCAGGCTCCAGGTTATAAGGCACTGAAGATGTGAAGACAAAAGTGAAAGAGTCTCTGCCCTCAGGGAGCTTAGATCTAATGGGGGACACCATGTGTACATATAAAAGTGTATTCAGAATACATGCAAAATGAATTCAGGGTAGTTTTAGGGGGAGGGTACTATTAGTTGGGGAATTGAAGGCTTCCTATTTAATATTTGAGCTGAACCTTGAAGGAAATCAGGTATTCCAGCAGGTGGAATAAGCCAGGATGGCCAATAATAAGCAAATAAGCCAGGATGGCCAGACCATAGAGGATGTGGGAGGGCAATGATACCTAAGAAGAATGAAAAGGTAAGAGAAGGATGTGGTGAAGAACCTTAAATGCCAAATGGAGGAGCTGATATCAGACATTCATGGAAACAGGGCAGCACTGGAGGCCATTGAGTGGGAGCAAGGAATTGTGATATGGCCAGGTCTCTGCTTTAAGAAGGTCACTTTGACAGTCAACTAGAGGATGGGATGTGGGGAGGAGACACTTGAGGGAGGTGGCCAATTAGAAGGTAATTGCAATAGTCCAGGCTAGAGAGGAGATGAAGACCAAGGTCATGGCTGTGTTAGCAGAGAGAGGGCAACACATAGGAGAGATGTTATGGAGAAGAAAAGGACAAGATTTGTAACTGATTAGACATGTTGGGTGAGGGAGATAGTCAAAGATAACCCTGTTTAACGAGAAAATTCAAGTGTCTGGAACATTCCATCTCCAAACATTTTTTCACTGAGGTTCTAATATATTTTGAAATAATGTCCATGTGATCAATAGAGTTGGCAATGGAGATGATTTCATGTGCATTTCCTATCTGTTTTCTGCTTATGAGTCTCTTTTGAACTCATACACACTCACTACTTTGGGTAATAATGATAATTCTGCTGATCAGCTGTTGTTACCAAGTCCATTCACTCAGGGAGGGAGTCACATGGCACTTCTTACACCCAGCTCTCCTCTCAATTTACTCTGTGTGGTCAGGAGGGGCCATTAAGAGGATAAAGTTGATGAATAATAAATAACATATTTACTCAGCATCTGCCTTCCCAAAGGATTCTAAAGTGATTTACAAACTGATATATAAATATGCTTTGGGATTGCATTCTCTGCCTCTGAAATGGAGCTGGTTCCACAGTGGGAAGTGACAAGCCTTTAATGGTATACAATCCAAATGGACAGGAAGCTAAGTCCACACTATTTAGTTAAGTTGGGCTGCAGAAATAGAAATGAGCAGAAAAGAACCACTAGGGAAAGTATTTGTCCAAGACGTTTGGGGAAAGTGGCATGGAGCTTTAGAATTTCAGAGGTAGAGAGGTCTTAGAATGAAGGGAGAGAATTATCCCAGGTCTCTTTCTTCTTCTCCTCCATACTTCCCTCCTCCGACCCCCAAATTTATCACTTTGACCAGTCCATCACTACCCATGAGAAGCTCAAGATTGCTTGCTTGGAGGTCATCAGGCAAAGGTTGATACTTTTAAATCCTGTTATTCTGAAATATATGAAAAAAAAATGAATCCCTATAAGCTGAATGAGAAGGACTGTCCATATTTGGGCTATATTTGAGTGCATGTGGAGTTTCCCAGAGAAGTTTTGGGTGTCTTTTGAATAGACACTGTTGGACATAGTCACTGGGGACTTCTAGATTCCCGTTGGCATAGGAAGAAAAGGAAAAGTTAAACTTTTTTTCTGTCCAATATGATTCTACCAATTTGAAAATATACTCCCCAAGGGATTTTGAATGGCCCTGGCCATTTTTCAGCAGCTTCTAGGAAAGATTATTAAGGACATGAACTATTTGGAAATGTGGGCTTATCAATGTGGTAGCATTCTGTTTAATTCTTTAGAAGCCCTTAAGGAGAGACGGCGTAGGTGTTAGATTGGCTAAAAGCTTCCAGTTTAAAGCAGTAAACTGCCTAGAACAGTTTTATAGAACTTGTTTGATTTATGTTGGTCACCTCATCTCTCATCATGCACAGATTACTGACCCTGAGAAGACAGATGGGCTGTTTTGTAAGCTTAAGAAGTTTCTGGAGTTTGATTACTATTATTAGATGTTTTTAGGGATCATCCCATCATTACCAGATGATCTCAACCATCAACACAGGATTCAGAAGAGCCATCAGTAGAAGAACAGAAAGGGGCATTTTGGTTTGGACTCCCTGGAACCCTTTAAAAGATTTCTTGGGTAACAGAGTCAGGTCTGTAAAAGAACTTGGTTAGCTACATTATGTATACATCAGTGCTGACTTTCATAAATTCAAGCAAGTCTCTTTTGTTATTCATCAACACTAAGAAGCCTATTTGGCTTGGTAGTCATTTGGTAGAAGAAAGAAGGGTGATGACCACAAGGAATTTATTGAATTTAGAGGAAACATGGCTCAGTGGAAAGAGTAATAGAATTGGAGACAGAGGACATGCCTTCAAAATCCAGATCTGCTATTTTCTTCCTTGTGACCTTGAGCAAATTCTTGAGTCCTAGATAAGGCATTAAAACATCTGGGCTCCAGTTCTTCCTCTACCATGAACTGTCTGTATGACTGACCACAAGCAAGTCATGCCCTCTCTCTGGATCTCAGTTCTAGAAAAAGAGGAAACTAGAGAACCTTTAAGGTCCTTTCATCAATTCTAATGTAATCCAGATTCTATGAGTCTCTACTGAAAATAATAAAACCAAGATCTAAACTAAACATGGTAGCTGTAGAGGTCTAGGAAGACCTATGCTTGGAGACTGAAATATATGCAACATGATATAGTAGACTAAGCACTAGATGTAAGTCAAAAAGTCATGGGATCACAGAATCTCAAAGTTGGAAGGAACCTTCAAATCCAATTAGTCTAACCCATACTTGAATAAGAATCCTCTCTACAACATTCATGCCAATTAGTTATTCAGTCTTTATTTGAAGACCATCCCCTAATGCAGCTACCCAGGACAGAGTGCTGGGTCTGGAGTCAGGAAGACTCATTTCCTTGGTTCAAATTCAGTCAAGAACACTTACTAGCTGTGTAACCCTGGGCAAGTCACTTAAGTCTATTTGCCTCAGTTTCCTCAGCTGTCAAATGAGCTAGAAAAGAAGAAAATGGCAAATCATTCCACTATCTTTGCCAAGAAAATTCCAAGTGGGGTCAAGATGAGTTGGTCATGACTGAAATGTCTGAATAACAACACTACTCCCTAATGAAGGGAAGCCACACGCTCCCAAGGCCTCCCATTCCAACTTTGACAGAGCTTTTATGTAGCTTTTTTTTCTACTTTTACTCCTAAATTTGTTTCTTTGCAATACCCATTATTTCTAGCTCTGTTCTCTGGCAAAACCAATATAATCTCTCTTCTATATTAGGGGACCAGCTAGGCCACTTATTGGCTGTGTGACTTTTGACAAATTTTGACAAATCACTTTACCTCTCTACTGTTCATCTGTAAAATGGAATAACACCGCTAATCCAACAATAGGGGTATTGTAGCCCTTGAAGAAGCACTTTGCCAACCTTAGAATGGCACCCACATATCAGCCTATATCCTTATTGACCACAACTCAGAGCATGAGAAGTATGAGCCTTTTTTGAGGCACACATTTAGGGATAGGGAAGGGACCCTTGTCAAATAGTATGTAACCCTACAAGAGGGAAGATCTGACATCCCTTCAGGAAGGGAACTCGTGACCCCTAATGAGTGCCAAAATCATATCAACTACCCTGCCTTTTCTCTACACAAATCGATTCTGAAGCGCGCTTCAAGGCAAAGCAGAAAAGGAAAACCTTCTGACTTCTCCTATTTCTCTGGTGCTATTTCAAATAAAGTGCCCGGCCACGCCAAGCTGCCAAAGACCCCATCCAGACGCTCTAGTGGGGCTTCTTTCTCAAATGCTTTTTTAATGCCCTGTGCTTATTGCTACAAGAACATCCAAGAGTCAGGTCTCTTTGCATAAATCACCGAGAACTTTAAAGGAGACCCATTCCTGCCCTGTGGATTTAGCAAATACCAAGTGAGGCAAAACCATGACATCACCACCCCTGCATTTCCCAGCAATTATTTTGAGGATTATGCTTTTGTGGTGGTAGATTAAAGAGCGTCAGCCTCAATATTTCAACATCTCCCAAAGAAAATGACCAGGGGACCAAGGCACTGACTCGTCAGCATCCTATCTGCTGAGTCAAACCCATTCATATCACTGGGCACTAAGTCCTTCTGGGTCTCTGGGGGTGAGGGTGGGGAAGGAGCAGAACACAATAGAATTCCTTTTTTTATTGTTTTGAAAACCTATTGAACTTTCCAATGATTGTATGAACGCTTAAGAGGGAATAAGGAGAAACCAGAAAATTCTTAGCATATGTAAAACGGACTTGGCTAGGGGATGCTTTTAACCCTTAGGATGTTCTCATGTGTTTCTCATTAGACCAATCCACAGCCTATATGGCCAAGATAGCGTAATAGCTGATCTGGTAGAACTCTGTATTCTCCTGAAAGCATAATAACTTTCATCAATGATTATTTTCCACTATCATGCTAAACCTTGGAAATAGCAACATAAGTTGTCATATAACTCTATGACTTACATTTTCATCTTCAAACAGTTTTGAAGACGTGTGTCACGGGTGTAATCAAATGAAACATCAACATAGTTTTGTTGCCAAAAGAATGGTGCGTCTCTCAGTGTGTTAAAAGCGAGAGGAAGGTTTGATCCGATCCCTTTTGGCTTCAATGGAAGTCAGTCATCCCTTAGTGGATGTATTTATGAGGACAACTAAGGCTAGAAAGGCAAATCCAGTCCCTGAAGAATTCCTTTCAGGAAGTTGTATGTCTCAACTGGGGCAGTTGCTTGACTGGCTACTGTCCAACTCTTCCATGGAGGAGCGTAATTTAGAACATTTGGGGGGGGGGGGGTCAGCCCCAGCTGCACTTTGTGGCCTCATATATCAGTGACTTATGATTTCCATGCCAGGACATAGTTGAGGTGGTAGAACTGGTGAAGTTACACTGAAATGCGGGTCAGTTTGAGGGCACAAGGTGGCATAGGGAGCTCCCACCAGTCTGACTCCCTGCACTATCTTGAAATTTCACTCCAACCTAGAAGGCCAGATGGGAAGATTTCTATTGTTTTTTTTTTATCATATTACCTAATTTCCTCTATTCTTTCTATCTTCCCATTCTAGGAAGAAATAAAAATCATTGGAGATGGCAAGAGGACTCATCCTTATAACTGTTGGTGCCTCTCTGACCCAGACAAGTACACATGTGGCCCCAATTTTACTTTCCCTTTCTCAGACTTCTCACTCAACTGGGCATTTCATTAAAAAAAAGTGGGGACTTTGGCAATTGTGAGCCCAAACCCTCTCACTTTAGAGAGGAGGAAATTGAGACCCAGAAAAATGAAATTGCTTTTCCAAAGGTTAAAAAACTACTTGATAAGGACACATGTAAAACCCAGTGGAATTGTGCATCGGCTATGGGAAGGGGGAGGGGGAGGAGAGGGGAAGAATATGATTCTTGTAACCAAGGAATAATGTTCTAAATTGACTAATTAAATAAAATTTTAAAAAACTACTTGATAATCATCTCGATAATTAAAGAACAGAAGAAGCTAAATGGTTCAGAGGATAGAGAGTCAGGCTTAGAGATAGGAGCCCCACGTTCAAATCTGGCTTCAAATACTTTCTAACTGGGCAAGCCACTTAACTCCAATTGCCTACACCTTTCCACTCTGCTACCTTGGAACCAATACTTAGTATTGATTCTAAGGTTGAAGGCAAGAGTTAAAAAGTTTTTTCTAATACCAATGCTCTCCTTTGACCTTATCTATAGTCATCTATGTATCTATATGGTCCTATGTCTGTAGGATCTGATGAGTGGCTGGTTCTAACTATTGGGATGCATGAGTCCAAAGGGAAACCATCAATCTGTCCATTCCTCTTGTCTTACGTGTGGATCCTGTGTACTGGTCCTGGATTCAGAAGGACCTCGGTTAAAATACCACCTTGGACAATTACTTAGAGGGTGGTTCTGGGGAAGCCATTTCTCTAAGGGTCAGTTTCTCATCTGAGATGAGGGAGTTGGATTAGATGACCTCTGAGGTCCCTCCCAGCTTTAAATCTAGGCTCCCATGAGCCATAACTGCATACCCTGAGATCCCGAATCTGCCATCACAAGTCAGCAAAGGCAAACTCATTATTCTTGGTATCTGACATAGTCTGATCTGGTGAATGATTACTGTTTTGCCCTTATATTCCTCTAGAAGGAGAACTACCCTGGTAGGCTTTTTAGGAGAGTCTTATCCTGGGTCTAGAGTGTGACCCTGGGAGGTACAGAAGTAAACACTGGTGTGTCTATCATAGTAGTTGGAGACACCCAGGAATTTTATAAGCCCAAAATTCCCCAGGGATCACTACTACTGCTCAAATACCCATAATCCTTTAACAAACGAGCAACACAAAGCCTTTTGAACCCAACAGATGCCCCTGCAAGAATTCCAGTGCCTAATGCCTAGACAAAAATCATTAATTACCTACCATTTTCTTGTTATATAAAAATAGTAAATTCTTTAATGGGAGAATTTCGAAGGCAATTATTTTGGTACAAAGGGTCTTTTGAACCTGCAGTAACATACTATTGACCTAAAACCTCTCTTCTTCTACCCCCTAATAGGTAAAGTCAACTTGGTCTATTTATGTGGCCACTATGGAGAGATAGACTAAGATGATAAATAGGATGGTCAGCCGTACATCTTAAGCTTCTGGAATGTGAAATACAGATGAGCGTCCTAAACCTGATAAACTGACTTCTCTTAGCCATCCTGACATGCCATTATTGGGCTCTAAGAGAAATTAGTCTCTATAGAATCTCACACTTGTAGTTCCATAGAAGCAAGTTATTTTTTTTTATTTCCCCACAGAAGACACCATGGATATTAGCCTCTTGTCTGATGCCAGCCTTGCCTTATAGATGCCAAACTCATAAGGATGAGTCAATAGGATAACGATAATTTACTTTTTAAAAAATTTTCTTAAAGTATTTCCTTGCCTGTGATCTCATGTATATAATTCCCTGAGAGACAAAACATGTCATAGGAAAAATCTCTGTATGGGGCTATTTGTTTCTCCTTGAGAGCATCTACCAACAAACTCCACTATAGAGACAAGGAGAAAACCACCATATAATTTGTATTTTAAAATATTGGGTTCCATTCAGAATATGTTTTTAAATACTCAAAGGGAGAAAGAGTCCCTTTTAGAAAGTTTCCAACAACAGAAAAATGATAAAAGTTTTAGACTGTAAAGGGGTTCGTTAAAATGTTTCTATCCTTCTTAGCCCAGAGCCTCAGAGCAGATTGGAACGAGAGGCTTTAGCCACTTGGCTGCTAAGTATTCTAACCATAACGAATAATTCCATGTGAGCTGATGACAGTTATTACTTAGCCTGGTTTGAGGAGGGGGGGACACAGGAGAAGGTCAGGCTATGTATGTGAAGCAGTGATTAATAGTGGTTGAAATAAGTCAAGGAATTTGTACTTGGGTGTAATATTTCTTTTAAATTTTATTACAGCTGACAGCTAGGTGGCTCAGTGGATTGAGAGCCAGACCTAATGACTCAAGGTCTTGGGTTCAAATCTAGCCTCAGCTATTTCTTAACTGTGTGACCCTGGGCAAGTCATTAAACCCCAATGCCTAGCTCTTATTGCCCTTCTGATTTGGAATCAGTACACAGTATTGACTCTAAGATGGAAGGTAAGAGTGGTTTTTTTTTTTAAACCATATTATATATTTTATCTTTTTGATTATACTTTACAATTAAATATACATTTATATTTTATTTAAGAAAATTTTGATAGCTTTTGCTTTGATAACACCTTCATTGCAAATATATTTCCCTCCCCTGCTCCTTGAAGAATAAAGAATAAAAGGGGGGGGAGTATCTTATTAAAACAACTGGACAGAGCTCTTAACAATGTAATCTTAATTTTAAAAATGGAAATATATGAAAAGGGGGAATGAAGGAATATGCAGTGTTCCATCTCTACAAAGAATCGATCAATCAATAAATGTTTATTAAACACCTACTATGCGTCAGGCATTGTGCTAAGGACTGGAAAGTAAAAAGGAAAGTATATTTCCTCTTTCTTTCATGTAAGCAGACTTGGATGCCATTTTTATTGCAGTTTATTTCTATATAAATGAAGCTTGGGGTGGATCACACACTTTTCTCAGTTATCTACGGGCAGGTTGGTCTTCTGAGGAACAGAAAGAAGACTGGGCATCATGGGAGAAGAGGGCAGCCTAAGCCTACGAGAATCTAAAGGCACTCTGAATCCCCACGAACACCACAGGAAATCTTCAAAGATGAACCAGACTTAGCAATGATAAAGAAAAAAACAAAGAGATTCCTATACACTTCTTCATATAGATGTAATAAATGAAAAGTGGAATTATTTAATGTAATATTAATAAAATATTGTGGTTACTGTTACAAAATCAACTCTCAAGTCAGGAGTCCATTAGTAGTTCGTAACAATGTAATTTTAATTAAAAAAAATGGAGATATATGAAAAAGGGAAATGAAGGGGACAGAGAGTCTCACCTATCTAGAAAAATATCTAAGCTGAAATCCCAAAGCCACTAAGCTGCTTAGGGAGGGAGAGAAGCAGGGAGGGAGGAGGAAAGAGAGAAAGAGAGAGAGACACACACACAGAGATAGAGACAGAGGGAGACAGACAGAAACAGAAACAGAGGCAGAAAGAAACAGGGAGGAAGAAAAGAGAGAGAGACACAGAAACAGAGACAGAGAGACAGAGACAGACAGAGACAGAAAGAGAAAGAAAGAGACAAAGATAGAGACAGAGAGAAAGACAGAGAGACACTCTGGCAACGTATAGAAGCAAAATATAGGGTGCGGGGTAGGACAAACTTAGGGAGTGCCTTCTATCATCACACAGATCAGGGATCCATAAAGAGTCAAGATGGACCAGGTTAGGCAGGAGGGAAACCAAAGTCATGTTGGAAAGCATTGAGAACCCAGACAGGGCAGGAGACAAGGCCCCTGTGTAACACATAGGCAGTCCGGCCAGAGACTGGGCAAAGCCAGGACCCCGACAATCCCATGGGAGACCCAATGGGAGATGGGACAGAGCAGGACCCCGGCAGTCAGTGCAAGAGGCACAGAGGGAAAATGGGCCAGGGCAGTGCATGAGAAGTGAATTGTCTGAGGTCTTGGTCTGCCAGGCTCACAGAAGGGAATAGTTAATCCTTGGTGAAAGACTGTGGAAAAGGTGACAGAGAAAGGAGCAAGGCCAAGACCTGTGTTAAGCCACCCTGAGACTGAGCCAAACTCCAGAATTCCTACACAAATCTGGACCTAATCTTTATCTCTTTGATTCAGGCCCCAGCAGCGCTTGCCCATATTATTCCAGAGTGTGGAAAAGAGCAGATTCGTATCCAGGAATAAATCCTCAATCCAGAAATCGAGACTAAAGAAGAAAATATCAAGTACAATGAAGAAAGACCATAGTTTTTTCACAGATTGAGAAAAGCCCAAAAGGCAAAGACAAGAAAAGTCAAGTTAACAAACATTAAGTGCCTACTCTGTGCTCAGAACTGAGCATACCAAAAAAAAAAAGACTAAAAGAATTCCTGACCTTCAGGAACTCGTATTAATAAGGGAAATAAGATGTAAACAAACTCTGTACATACAAGACCTACACGGGGTAAAAGGGAACGAATTTCAGAGGAGGGCCAGGAAAAAGCTTCATGAAGAAGGTAGGATTTAAGCTGAGATCTGAAAGAGCTTGGGGAAGTCAGAATACAGAGATGGGAAGGGGGAGGCATTTAAGACTGTGGAAGAGGGAATGAGAAAGCATAGTTAGGAGACAGTGTCCTGTGCAAGGACAGAAGACCAGTGTCACTGGATCACACAGTACCATGGAGGGAACCAAGGCAGAAGATCAGAAAGGTAGGGAGGAGTCAGGTTGTGCATGGCTTTGAAAGCCTAACAGGGGATTTCCATGTATGATCCTGGAGATAATAGGGAGCTGCCAGACTTTATTGAGCAGGGGAGTGGGTCATGACTTGGTCAACATCTGTACTTCAGAAAGATCAGGTCTGAGCAGAGAATGGACCAAAGTGGGGAAAGCCTTGATGTAGGGAGACCAATCAGGAGGCTTCTGCAAAGCATTAACTGATGAGGGCTTGTACCTGGGTGATACCAGTGTCAGAGGGGAGAGATAGTGAAGAACTGAGGATAACATCTAGGTTGGAAGCCCAGGGCATTGGGAGAATGGTGTTGCCCTCTCCAATAATAAGGAAGGTAGGGAAGGGGGAAGGTTTAGAGGGAAAGATGGGTTCAGTTTTGGATATGATGAGTTTAAGACACATACTAGACATTCAATTCTCAAAGCAGTTTGTTGGCTCTTTGAAGACTAAACAAACAAACAAAAATACACAGAGGACAATTATGTATTATTACCATCCCTAAGCGTTGGCCACAGTCTAGTCTCTCACTGATGGAGCTCTGGTGGAAGGATATGGTGGAATGAAGCATCTATAGGATGCTTAGAGACAAAAGGCATCTTTTGACAACATTCTCTTGAAACTCTTCTCTCTCTCTCATACTTACCTTTATCTGGGGTCTCTTCCAGTCCCCCTACTTCCATCTTCTTGCACTAAGCAATCATTTTAGATGACACCTCATCGCTGGTCCCCTTCCAGACCTTTCCTCCGCCATCAGTGGTCTCTCTCCTCCTTTGACCTTTAGTCCATTGGCTACCCCACTCTGCCCCAAGTCCCTTGTTGCTGAGATCTACTTGGCTCCCAAATTTCTTCCTTTCACTTCTAGTGGAGTCCAGTTTCTTTCTGCCCCAATTCTTGCCCATCTAAGTGGGAAAGCCAATATTTACCTTGATGTCTCCCTCCAACAACACAGTTCAGCCTACCAATTAATTCATCAGGGTCCTCAAATCCCATGACCTATGTCCCCTCTCTACCTCCGTTATCGATAGGAAGAGTCATAGATTTAGATAGATATAAGTACAGATATATGATATTTCCATGTAGAGCTGAAAGAGAACTTAATGGTCACCTAGTCCAACCTCCTCTTTTTACAGATAGACATTGAGACCTGGAAGGTTAAGTAATTTGCTTAAGTTCATTTAGTTGGTATCAAAGGTAGGATTTGTGCCTCTATCTTCTGACCAGCAGATGCACCTTTTGTTACACCACCTTATTCACCACACCCCCAAACAGTCCTACTTCCACAATCCTGAATTTTGATTCCAGCTCCTTAAAGACAGAGACTATTTCATTTATGACTATTTCCTCAGCCTGGGCACAAAATAGGTTTTTTTAGTTTTATTATTAATTTTATTATTAATTATTTATTAGTATTAATTAATTGTTATTAATTAATACTAATTGACTGATCAGTTTGTAATTCGCCTACTGATTACAATCTTGTTATTCTTCTGTTTCTGATTTTGCCTCAGTCCTAAACATGTGTCCTTTGTCCTAGGCTGAATCCATCATTCTTATATTTTAATTCATGGTCCAGAAATCCAAATCATCTTCCTAGCCAGCTATTTACTGCCCAGGTCTTCTGCTCCCTTTCCATTCACCTTCCTTCCATTAGAAGTACTGGTAAAAATCCTTTCTGGACTCCTAATGTCTTCAGTTTCTGACCAGAACGTCATAATCCTTAATAAAACTTCCTCAGTTCCTTTGGGTGACATTTGTCCTCCTAAGAATAATCAGTGATTTTCAGATTTGACATGTGCCAGGAAGTTCCTTGTTATGTCATCTATCTACTTACACAAATGCAAGCACATCTCTATATAAATGTATATATATACATATATATATATACATGTGTTTATATATGCAGATACATATATATGGGCATACATACCTCCTTGTAAGACATTAGACTTCTTGGTGTTTTCAGCAATTTGGCAGTTGCCTCGCAAACTAATACAAATAGTATATTCAAGAGAATATTAAAATTCATTCCCCTTATTTTAAATCAATAGTGTGACTTGTTTTGTCAAAAAGAGGTCCAATTTATAAATGATAAATTTATAATTATTATTTTATAAATTATATTATAATTATAAATTTATAATAAAACTGGAGTCAGAATTAAGAGACTTGGAGTTAATCTATGGTTCTTTTACTTTATAACTGCCTGAAAATTTCACCTCTCTGCATCTTGGTTTCTCCATTTATCAAACAGATTTTCGCACCTCTTTCTTACCTGCTTCATAGAGATATCGTTATGTATTTAAGCTATGTCTCTTGAAGATTTTGGATTTCTTTCTTAGAAGAAGTTGCTATTATAGCCCATGATATCATCATCCTATTTTTGATTTGGGCTTCAGCCAGCAGCTATTCAGCAAAATATCATGAGACTGAGGGTCAAGTTGTGTAATACTGTTGATCATGAGTGCTAAGAGAAATCCGAAAAAGGGAAATTTGTGTCAGGAGTACAAGAACAAGGTCATGGAGTCAGCACCTACCCTGTGTCAGGCACTGTGTGCAGCAATGGGGTTTGAGTCTAAACCTGGGAGTTCATAGGTTTGGGGATCTCCCAAATGAGGAAAATTTTGCTGGTGTTGATAAATGACCACCATCCTACAATTTACACCAGTAGAGAGTTGTCTGTGACTTTTGAAGGTTGCATGGGACACTCAGAGTCCCCCAGTCAGTCTATATCACAGGCTGGACTTGAACTCGAGTGGTTCTGACTCAGGCTTTCTCTCTAATCACTAAGTCAATGCTGCCTTTGATCGTTGGATAGTATTTAGATTATGTCATATAAATGGTATATAATTTCAATTCTATAATGAGAGAAACTCTCGTTATGATATATGAAATATGAAATGGAATGGAATGGAAATATGAAAACTCTCATAAGAAGTCAAGAAAAGTTTACTATATGAAGGAAGGGAATCTTGTGCTGGATAAAGCTTTGGGCCAATCAATCAATAGACTGCTGTGTGCCAAGGAACTATGCTAAAGTGTGAGGATACAAAAAGAGACCAAAGAAAGGACCAGAAAGGAAAAGAAATAGCATGGTACACGACACTTAATTTAGAATTTATGGCTTAAACTTTAAGCTTAATTCAGAATTAATTAATTAATTAAAAATTTAAGGCAAATTCTCTTGTTGCTCCCCGTGTGACATGCTAAATGTCAGTTAATTTCTTGGATCCTCTGTTCTTTTGTCTGTAAGATGAGAGGCCGGGCTAAAATGTTCTTAAAATTTCCTTCTAGCATTAGATCCTACAAAATTAAAACAGCTTATCTATTCAGTTCATAACTTCTACATCGCTTTGTGTCATGCAAGAAAAATTCAGTACTCTGCATTTGAAGGACAAATCTGCCAAAAAGAAATGGACTAATTAAATTATTTTAAGTATTATTACTTAGAGAGAGAGGAATTCAAAGGAATGGAGATCCATCTTGCCTTTGAAAATCTCTCAGATACAAACCATTTCCACTCACAATTTAGAAGTTTCCAAGCAACACATAATATTTCATAATTGAGAATAAACAAAAAAGGCATATTTTAGATAACTGTTTTGCTTCATCAGGCAGAACAATAGCAACTTTGCTTTCTCTGTACCCTGGAGAATTCCTCTTTAAGCACTTCCTCTAGGAATTCCCCTCTCAACTTGGTCAAAGGTGAACTCAAGAGATACTTCTAATATTTGCATTAATTAAAGATTTTCTTCTCTTAGTCTGATCATTACCCTATCAATTTCAGGAAGTATCCTTACTGAGCTGATCCGACCTTTCTCTTTAGAAACTGGTTTGGCCAAGCAAAAACAGTGAGTCATAGAATCTTTTTTTTTTTAAATCCTTGCCTTCTGTCTTAGAATCTCTGGCAGAAGAGCAGTAAGGGGCTGGGCAATTGGAGTTAAGTGACTTGCCCAATGGCGCATAGCTAGCAAGGATCAAAAGCCAGATTTGAGCCAAGGACTTCATGTCTCCAGGCCTGGCACTCTGAATCACTTAGCTGTCCCAACTCATAGAATATATGTTTACATATTGTATAATTATATTAGTTGACAAATTTTGTGTATATAATTTATAGAAATAGCATTGTGTGGAATTAATTTAGAATTTAGCTTCAAATCCTCTACCTGCGTGACATTCTAAAAATCAGTTAATTTCTTTGAACCTCTGTTTTTTTGTCTGTAAAATGAGAGGATTGAATGAAATGATCTTAGTTTCCTTCCAGCTTTAGATCATACAAAGTAGAATATTTATCTACTCTGTTCATAACTTCTACAATGCTTTGCATTATATATGGAAAATTCAGTACTCTCCATTTGAGGCAAAAATATATGCATATGTGTGCAAATATACATAAATACATTTATATGTATATATTTATACATACACAAAAGTATATATAGTTATATTATTGTTGTTGTTCAGTCCTTTGAGTCATGTCCAACTCTTCAAGAACACATTTGGGGTTTTCTTGGCAAAGTGGTTTGTCATTTCCTTTTCCAATTCCTTTTGATGGATGAGGAAACTGAGGCAAGCAGGGTGAAGTGACTTACCCAGGGTCACACAGCCAGTACACTTCTGAGGTTAGATTTAAGCTCAGGAAAAATGGTCTTCCTGATGCCAAGCCTGTGCCACACATATACGCACATCAGCAAGTTTTTATCAAGATGCCATTTTTAAAAAGTAGTCTATAATCCCAGTGATGGCGAACGTTTTAGATATGGAGTGCCAGACCAAGTGCCATGCCTGTCCCTCCACCACATGCTGAGCATGCCCTGCCCCACTCTACCCCACACAGGGAAGGGAGGAAGAGCTCCCATTGGACTATTAGGCAGAGGGGCAGGGGATGTGAAAAGATGTCATTAGGTGTGATAGAGATGGAGAGGGAAGCAGCTCCACCAGAGGCTCTCTGCCTTCCTAGTAACGAACTCTGGGGGAACAGCTGTGTGCCCAAAGAGAGCACTCTGAATGCCATCTTTAGCACCTGTGCCAGAGGATCACCATCACTGCTATATCCTGCTTTTCGCTGCATATCATAGCTGGATGAACCAGGGCACCAGTCTAACCTAGAGAACAGACTCAGCTGAGCCCATCAGGACCAGAATACTGCCTCTTCCTTTTCCCACACCCCACCATTGACTGGTTTTAGAGACCAGGAAGCCTGGAGACAGGGAAATCCTTTTCTTCAGATTCATTGGTTCACTATGTCTCTTGGTATAGAAGTAGCCCAAGAGTTGCCATTTATAGCCATGATGGTGAACCTATGGAACATGTGTTAAAAATGGCATTAGCCCTTTCTCTGGGCGTGCCTGCAATCAACCACCAGAATCTGTTACTAGAAAGCCAGAGCTGTTCCCCTCTCCCTCTCCATGAGCCTGAGGACATTTCTCACATGTCCTGCTCCTCTGTCCAGCAGCCAATGGGAGCACTTCCTCCCACCCACAGGGGTGATGAGGTGGGGGGCGGGACAGGGCACTCAGTCTGGGGGGTGGGGTAGGGGTGAGATTTGGCATTCCATCTCTAAAAGGTTCTCCAACGCTGCCATGTCTTTTCTTACCATCCCACAAAGACACGTTTAAACAACTCTCCCTTCTGGATCCTGCTCAAATCCTTCTCCTGAATATCTGCCCTCCTCTGAGCTGCCCCTGATTTCCTCTTCTCTGACTTCTTTTGGCACTCACAATAAGTATTACACCATTTGACCTTCACTTTTAGGATGCTTTGCTGTTCCGTTTTTTTTATTCCTGGGTTTCCTCGTCTCCCCAGTGGTAAACAATGAGAGGTGGAGGACTACATATTGTGTTTCACCTGCATAGCACTTAACGCAGTACCATCTGCTCTTCGGGTACACAATTCCTTATTGCTTGGTTGCTGGGCTGATTTCATAATTTCTATTACAGGGGTCAGTGAGGTGGCTCAGGGAATGGAGAGCTAGATTTAGAGATGGGAGGTCCTGGGTTCAAATCTTGCCTCTGGTACTTCCTAGCTAGGTGACTGTAGGCAAGTCACTTAACTTCCATTGCCAAGTCCTTCCTGCTTGTCTGCCTTGGATACAATATACAGTATTTATTCACAGATGATTCTATTAAAAATTAAATTAAAAAAGAATTTCTACTGCAAACATCTTTTAATTTTTTATTCCTTGAAATATTGTTTACTTTTATCTTAAGATAAAAAGAATAATTATTGTGGGAGGCAGTGTGGTACAATGGGAAGAGCCTCTTCCTCTTACTAGCTACATGGCCTTTGGCAAGAGGGGAAGGGGAAGGAAGCTTGTCTATAGAACTTTCTATGTACTGAACACTTTATAAACATGATTTCATTTTACAACAAACCAGTGAGGTAGGCAATATCATCACTCCCATTTCACAGTTGAGGAAATGGAGACAAACAAAGGTTAAATACCTTACCCAGGATCACCCAGTTAAGTTTTTTAGGCCAGATCTAAACTCAGGTCTTTCTGACTCTGGGTTCTGTGCTCTAACCACTGAACCACCTGGCTGCCAGCATATCATTTCACTTTTCTGGGCCTCAATTATATCATCTGTAAAATGAAGAGGTTAGACTAGGTGATTTCCTTTTTTTTTTTAACCCTTACCTTCTCTTGTACTTGATTCTAAATATTAGCTCTAAGGCAGAAGAATGGTAAGGGCTAGGCAATGGGGGTTAAATGACTTGCCCAGGTCACACAGCTAGGAAGTATCTGAGGCCAGGAATAGCTATGTTTTTAGCAAGTCTGATTTTATATCAAATGTATTTGTGTATTTATATATCAGTCTTCCACCTATCTATCCATCCATCTTACCTACCTGTCTGTCGGTGTCTGTGTGTCCGTCTATCTATCTCTCCATCTGTCTGTCTACCTGTCTATTTATCAATCTCTCTATCAATCTCTCAATCTATCTATGTCTATCTCTTTATATGTCTGTCTACCTAGTTTTCTTCTGTTTAAGGGAGGCATCTGTGATTTGCTTAAGTGTTTTAATTAATTAATCAATAACTAATTAACTAAGCACCTTGTATGGACAGGAAAAGCAAAATTAGCTCCTGCTCTCAAAAAGCTTACATTCCACTGGGGGAGACAGGGATGAGGAGGAGAGAGGCCATTGCAGATGTGGTTAGCACTCTTATTTCATAATTAAAGATCATCTAGATCTTTACATTTCTCATTTTACAGAGATGGAAACTGAGGCTGAGTCAATTTACCCAGGATTGTACAGTATACGATAGATGCAGGATTTGGACTCTTTGATCCTAAAGCTAATACTATACCACATGAAAAAGAGATTTATATTCTGTCAATCTCAAGATATTCAGATACGGATTAACTTTCAACTCTATGTTATAGCATCCTTGTTAGAGATTAAACCTTTGAAAAGATGGCTAACAGCATTTTTGTAAGTTTGCTCGTTTTCATCATTACTGCTGCATGCATTGGTTTTGTGCCATTTTCCACTCTAGGGTGGAATGCCGCCCTGAGAATGTGTCTAATGAGGAGAGGAACAGAACAGTCCTTAAGACTGCTGGCACAAGGGCCGGGTTCACAAGGGATTTGTGGCAGTCACTCCTGCACAAAAGGGCCATAGTTTTCAACAGCCTAGAATAGAACACAGGCCCTTTCTGTCCCGTCTGGCCCCAACTGGGGAAGGCCTCTCTTTGGGAACAAAATATTCAGTTTCCTTTGGAGTTAGGAGCCCTTCCTGGGGATGCCTTGGACAAAGACTAATTGTGTCTTTCCCCTTTAGTCTTTTAAAGTTTAAAAGGGAGTCTTTTGGCTTAGAAAGAAGCCAGGGAACTCGGGACCATGACTAACTGGAAGCCCTGTTAGGGTCCTTGGCGGGCTTACTAGAATGCTAATGACAAGAGAGTTTTCTGGTTCACCTGTAGGTGCCATTAGTGAGCCAGTGGCCACGGCTGGAACCCTCTTGCAACACTGGCTTTCCAAGGGCTTTGCTTGTCTCTTGCCGCTTGAAAAGCATTCTTTGAGTTCCCTTACTCCTGATTTTATTTATGATATAGAAGATGCTGTCAGTGGGAGTGGTGGAAGGTGAGCAAAAGTATCGGCAGCCTCTAAACCTTTGCCATCGTTTATCTTTATAGAGTATTTTGCAGTTTACAAAGTTCTGGACTTGATTCCTACAGTTTTGTGACTTGGCTGGAATGGGCAAGTCCTTGGGCGGCGAGGCGGTGGTGGAGTGAGGAGATGGGAGCTCTCCTTCAGCCTCAGAGGGGCCAATCACTTCCTAAGAGCACCTACTTCCCAGGGTGGTGAGGACCAAATGAGACGCTATTTGTAAAGCCTCTAGGGCAGTGCCCGGAACGTGGTTGGTGCCATATACAATGGGTCATCCCTCCTCTTGATTTGAAAATTTCCTCCTTTGGAAACGGGCAGCTTGTCTATAACTTATGCTCATGAAGAGTTGCCTCGGGCACCACAGAGCTGTGATGTGGCCACAATCTCAGAGCCAGTGTGCACCGCAATGCCTACCCCAAAAAAGGTTGGTAGCATCTATACAAATGAGGAAGTCGAAGGTTGAGAGCTGATGTGTGGCTTGCCTAAAATCACACTTTACTAAGTGTCCAGAGACCAGGACATGAACCCAAATCTAATTATAAGTTCTTTCTTCACTCCATCCTATCCATTTCTTAACAGGTATAAACTTCACCTTTGAGTGTTAATTCAAAAATATTAAAATTATTTTTTATTTTGTGCCTAAGCTGGATATTTTTAATGATACTGGGCCCAATGTGTGGAGGCTAATTTACAAGCCTACGTGTTGCCTGTTTGGGGGGAGGGGGGCAGTGTTTGCTGGGTGGCAGACACAAGGAGAAGAATCACTTTCCACCTGACCCAGAAAGAAGTGGAATAATTCGGAGCAGATAACACAGCTTCGCATGCAGGATGGTCAGAACACATGTAGCCAGCTTTCTAGGCCTTTGCTTTTATTTTGTCCAACTCCCATATGCAACAGCCCCTCAAGAGGTACTTGAGAATATGCTCTCTTTGTCTGGACAGAAACACAAATAACATTTCCTTTGTCCTTCTGGCCAGAAGGGTAAAGAGAATTGTTTTGCTTTATGTGCAAAACTTTCCTCTTCCCCCCTCCTCTCCATCCCCTGTCCATTTTCTGATCTGCCCTCTGACACATACAGAATGAAATAAAAGTATCCAGATTTGTAATTTATTCCTGAAATACATCTTCCAAGATCTACAGATATCTCACCACGTCAGCTTCTCTTAACCTGAACCTGACCTGTCACCCACATTAAATTACTTTCTAAACCAGAAGCAAACTTTATATCATAAAACACCATTCATAGCCACATCAATCCAATCTGAAATCTGCATTACTCTCTTGACCCGAACTTTCTAGATATCCACAATTCATAGATCGACCAGCTTTCCTCTATCAATATGCCTCCCCCTGATAGTGTATTACACTAATATATTACGAGAGGCCCAGCTCGCTTTGTTGATGTATAAGGGCAATGCATTAGGAAAGCAGTAGCTCACTTCCATGATGTATAGCTGTAATACATCGTCAGAGGGAAGCACTTGGGTGATGAATAACTACAACAAGGGCACCAACGGAGAGAGAACAAGTTCAAAGTGGATTTGGTTTTGCTTGTGGAGTCAAGATGAAGCACATCCAAGATTGGACCAAGCCCACCTCCTCACCCACCCCAAACAATGTCAGGTCTGTGTGTAAGGAAGAATCAACGCACAAATTCAAAGAATTAATTTTTCAACCCACATCTTTCTTCCCTGGTTTTTGTAGCAACAACTCATACAGAGGCAGGGTTGGAAACCAAAGGAAATTCATATAAACATTCTATTATAATGGCACCAAGACTTGGAGACCACAATTTAGATCAGGAAGATTTTCATTCTATCCTCTCCTTCCCTCCTCTGTCACCATGTCACTTTATTCAAATCGTGAAAATTGTCTGATGCCAAGTTAACCAACAAAGAGAAATGTTGCCGCTTGTTGCCTTGCCACTCTCAAAACTTCTCCATTCCCCTCCCCCCCAAACAAAAGTGCAAATCACCCAATGTTATTATTTGGGACCAAGCCAACTAGACTTGGACTCAGGAGGTCAAAGGTGAAAAGGTAATGTATTAAGCACCTTTAATTTGATGGAATCTGGACCCATCATAAAGCAGTTCAGCCTGTCAGCATAGAGTGCTACTGGGAAATCAAGCCAGAGCTAAACCAATATTTCTTTGAAGTTTGGAAATGAGATGGAGAAGTCATATTTCTTCTGATTGGGAATATTAAAAAGATTATGATAAGCACATGCATTATTTTACAATGGTATTCTTGCAAACAACATGATATGCATTTATTGTGGCAAAGAGAGCCAGCTGCTTCATGGGAAGGTTTGTTATATTACTTTACATACCTCAAGAGCTTTAAAAATGTGTTTATTGAATGAAACCAAGCTAAAATATTTACATTTGAGGATAGTATCTATATTATCAAAGCACAATGCTTTTATTCATTCAAAAAATCTTCACTTAGCAACTATAATGTGATGAGAACTGTGTGAAAGAATAAAAATTAACATCCTTGACCTTCAAAAGCTTACACTCTAGTTAAATCTTCCTGCCCCAATTATAGTAACCTTTTCCATATTCAGAGGGATCTGTAAAATACAAAAAAAAATTATGAATCAGAGGGTTAGTGTGCACTCTTTCTCCCCAGAGATGGCAACCTAAGCATACCTTATTTAGGCAATTCTCCATTCTTTCCATAAATCTTATAGAAAGATCTCAACTCAAAAATGGGTAGAAATTGCAGAGGTAAATGTTGACTTGCTAGAGGGGAAGATGTTCCCCAAATGAAAGTTTCTTTTTCCTACTAAAATTTATGCTGGTTAGTCTCAACTAGGACCTCACTGCAGCGACTCCTTTTTCTCCCTAACAGATTCCCTGACTTATTCATTTTGCTATAGTTGACTCTCCATCATATTTATAGCATCTGTTGCAAACCTTCTCTTTTCTCAAGTTTCTCACATTGCACCTTCTCCTAAACTTCTGACCTGACTTTGCCTCATGTTTCATTGAAACTGAGATTATTCACAGAGAACTCCCTCCTCTCCTCTCCACACCATCTCACACCTTCTGACATAATTCCCAGCTATGTCCTTGTTCACCACAGATCCTGGGGATGATGTGGCTCTTCTTGACAAGGTAGACTTCATTATATGTTACTTTGGTATCATCCCTTCTCATTTTCTATAGTTAAGGGCCCATATTACCATCCACACTTTCCAATCTTCAGTTTCTATCTACACACTTTTTTCCCTGCTGGGGGATATGCCCAAGTCATGGTCATTTTTTTTTTAATCCTCACCTTCCACTTTAGAATTGATATTAGGTATTGGTTGCAAAGTAGAATGGTAAGAGTTAGGCATCTGGGGTTAAGTGACTTGTCTAGGATCACAACTAGAAAGTATCTGAGTTCAGATTTGAACCCAGGTCCTCCCCACTCCAAGCTGCCTCAATCCTTAAAACAAATCAAAAACCCTCAATAGATCCTACCATGTCCATCAATTCTCTTTTCTCTCTCCTCTACTTCTTGGTTAAACTTGAAAAAATAAAAATGACTCAGAATCTCCTCTCACTCTCTCTCTCTCAAACTCTTGGCAACCTGACTACAAACCTCATCTTTCAACGAAAATGGATCGAATTTATTGTTAATCTTTAAATTACCACGAATTTACCATCAATTGCTAAATCTAATGACATTTTCTTTATTTTAATCCTTGGCTTAAAAAATTATCCTTCAATCTCTATTCAGACTGCATCAGTTCTTCCTCTAGAGGTGAATAGCATTTTTTGTCATGAGTCCTTCAAAAGTGTCTTGAATCACTGAGTTGATCAGAAAAACTAATTCAAAGTTATTCATCATACAATATTGCTGTTACTATGTATACTCTCCTGGTTTTTCTCACTTCATTTTGTATCAGTTCATATAAGTGTTCCCAGGTTTTTCTGAAACCATTCTACTCATTTCCAGTAGCATATTCCATTACAATCATATACCAGTTCACATCCTTCCAACATCATCCCCATGTTACTACAAGCTCTGATGATGATGTGGTCTTTTAAGGTTTCCTTTGCTGTGTTTTCTTTCATGACTACTTCCACTTCTCTGGATGCACTCACTTGGGATTTCTTTGACCTCTTCACTTTGTCCCCAGTAAATTTATCCCTAGAAAATCTCAATGTTCCATCTCTCATCTTTGCTGTTTCCCATGCCTAGATTGTTCTTCCTTTTAACTTTTATGTCTGTTAAGACTCGGTTCAAGTGTCACTTCCTCCAGAAGGCCTTTCCCAGTCCCTACAACTACTATTACCTTGCCCTTTAAGGTTCCTTTCCATCTATTGCTTTTATCTTTTCTATACTCATTTCTGTAGATGTGATTCCCACTAGAACTTACGTCAATAATTAGGAGAATCAATTTGTATTACAGCAATGATTTTCAATCACGAATTGGGGAACTAGTTAAATAGAAATTAACAAAATAGAAAATGGAATATAGTGGTATTATTGATCCAGACAAGATTTATTAATGACATTTTTGTTACAATAGTGACACATGATTCTGAATAGCAAAATGTATTTCAAAACCTGTTCAAGCAGGACAATTATATGAGAATATAAATACATACAAAATATTTGTGAAAACTTTTAAAAGCTTTGACTAATGTTAAAGTCCTGGGTTTAAGGAAGTTGAGGCAAAGATTAAGTGCAATTTTTAAGCACAAAATAAAGCATGAATAAATATCTAGAATTCTGAAAAAAAATGTGGAGGCAAAATTACATTACAGATTTATAAAAAACTCAGGTTAAGATTTAGAAAAAAACTGCTCAAACAAAGCCAATTTATTTTGACACATACTGAAAATAACATTCGGATGGGACAACTAACATATAAGAAAGTCATTGGAAGTTTCCCATTAATAAGGCAATTATTAGATAGTTACACTATGCCAAATAGTCAATTTCTACTAAATAAGTGATGTACTTTACCAGTATTTAAAGGGGAAAAAAGCAAAGTTCTTATGTTGCTTAAAAGAATTACTTTCCAGGAACTGTTCAGTGTCATGGAAATGGTATCTTTAGCACAACCACACAAATTGCACACATTTCTCAAGCAGCTCAAAGACATTAGTTTTATCTTTTCCATAGTTAAATGACCTTTTGTTCTGTGCCGAAATATCTCAAAAACTTCAGTTTCCATCCAGCTCCAAATTCTTCTTTTAAGTTCATAATGAAACAACTGTTCCATCAGTGAAAAGTCCTACCTTTGATTCCTTAGGTTCTTTCAATAGCAAGCTGCTCAGATTCTGGCATTAGGATGCAATTTTTAATTAGGTATAAAAGATCTACCAAAAAGGAGTGAAAATGTGCCTCCTATTATAATGTAGATTTAGATATTAGGTAGAAAGGTGATTTTCTTTAGTTAACTAAGTCTCTGCTCAAGGAAACAAAGACATTAATTTAGCACCGTTTCTCTAGGACAAGAAAATGAGACTCAGTGCTAATTATAAACATTGATGATTTAAAGAATCGGACACTGCCTCCCAATTTTTCAGAAAGTAGTTATCTAGAGTTTTACTTTTGTCCCTTTAGTCACTTTAAAGTCATCAAGAAAAACTGTAAGATGATACAAAACCAAGATAAGGGGTCCTAAAACATGTATACAAAAACACTCTATATTTTCTTACTCAGATTAAAATTCAGATATTACCTTCATTCATAAGAACCTATAAACACTGCATAGGCACACACTCATTTATAAGCAAATATGACAGAAAATTAGTTCCAACTACTTGCCTAAACACTGACACTTTTTGTAAGAGCTAGGAGGAAGTCATTAGAATATGATGCACTGAAAACAAAAAATACATATTTTGATAACTATCTTTACAATTAGGAGAAATTAGGAAAACTATACACCTGAGCATTCTAATTGAAAGGATACACTTGAGAAGAATAGCTACAATGCAGAGATAAGTTCTCAATAGCAATCCCTTTAAAAAAAATATTCCTATTTTCAGGTTTTCATAAAACTTTCTTAGCTGAAAAGATACACATATATATTTAACCAACTGTTCATATTTCCCACCTTTAGGAAATCCCTAAATATAGCTAATGAACCAGTGACTGCGGTTAACAGACAATATAAAAACTTGATATTCCTAGCACCCAAAGCAACATAATTCCATCAGAGACTAACCACATGAACACATGTTTGGTCTTAGATTTCTTATTTCATTTTCTCATAAATATTTTGGGATTTTATGATATTCCAAGTACTCACAATTAACTCAGTTCCCATTTAACATGCCTGCTGATTGAACATCAGAGGGAAAATTGTCAAGTGATCTTGTGGATGTCACATAGATACATTTGTTTCTTTTAAAATCAAGATTCCATAACACTTTATTTATGTTCTTCAGACCCAGCCTGATCTGTTCTGAACTTCTGTGAGGTATCCAAGGCTCTTTTTTCTCATGCAAAATTTCCTCCTACATTAAAAAAGTAGTTTATCAAGTTTCATTTCTGGGTAATCACAAAATATATACACATATCTGAGTTTATACCCACTGAATATTACTGGGTGAAAATTCTCCTGTACAATGAGTAGAAGATGGTGTTTGGAGTTTATGTATTTGTTTTGGTACACCTTTACTGCTAGTATATTTATTTCCTGTTAGGTTATGTTTTTCTTCATCCTCACTATTTTGTTTACATATTTCCTTGGGTTTTAACAAGTCAAATCTTTCTTCAGATTCAAAGTCCAACAGGAGTGATTTGGCCAGAGACTGCAATTCCCTGCAGGCAACACCAGATATTCCATCATCATAGGTATTTGTTGAACCAGAAAGTGGTGTAAACAGAATGAATTCATCATTAATATGCCTGACCAAGTTGCAAATATTTTCAACACAATTCTTGAGCAGGATAACATCACTGTAGGATCCCAATCCTATACAGGAAAAAAAGCAAAACTAAGTGAGTTAATTTTAATTTTTTTAGCCATTTCTGATTTTTGCATAATAGCAATTTTCTTTTACGTCAGATATCAAAACCAACGGCAAGGAACCATGTTATTAGTTAGCAAGGAATATTTCTTGTTATTAGCAAATAATTATTTGTTAAATATTATTTATTAGTTACTTGCTAACTAGTAAATCTTTGTCTCTGCAATACAAGTCATTCCATAGCCATCTTTAATTATGTGGACTCTGATTATCTGAGAAGTCATTAGGTATTATAACAAATTCCCAAACTTATTAATCATATCATTCCTTTGCAGTTGAAGGTGTAGGTAAAATATGAGCTGAATACTGAAGGAAGAAAAAGATTCTGAAAGGCAAAAAGGAGGACAGAGCATATTCCAAACATTGAGGAGTTGCCTAAATGAAAGCAAAGAGATGAGAATGATGAGTTGAGAAAGGGGGAAGCTAGCTGTATAGTTTGAATGAAATGGTGAATATGTATGTGAAGGAGAATAATGGCTAGGGATGTAGACTGAAGTCATATTGTGAAGATGAAGATGTTTATATTTTATCCTATAGAACAGTGATGTCAAATTTAAATAGAAATAAGGCCACTAAACTATCTATAAGGAATCCTGCAGGTGCATATTGACTTAGAAAAATATATACCATTATCTATATTTTATTAAATATTTCCCAATTATATTTTAAATTGGTTCTAGAGGCGGTTGGCAATATTGTGGATTACATGAGGTCCCAGATTATGTCTGACATCTCTGCTTATAGACATCAAGGTGCAAATTTTTAAGCAAGGGAGTGACATTATCAGATTGTGCATTAGTGAAGCTATTTTAGCAGTATGTGTATGAAGGGCGGACTGGAGAGGAAACAGCCTGGAGGTAAGAAGACCAGTTGGAATATTATAATAGACCAAATGAGAGGTGATGGTCTAAACTGGTATGATACCATGATTGAGGAAACAGAGGTAGAACTCAGAGGTGTGTTGGAATTGGCACTGGATACAAAAGATCAGGGGAAAAGAACAATCAAAGAAAACATGGAGGTCAGGAACTTGAATAACTGGAAGGATGCTAGGGAACATGAAAGGAGAGGCAGATTCTAGAGGATAGAAATTTAGTTGCTTTGGCCATTTTGAATTTTAGGATATGGTGGGACATTTAAGGAGACATGCCCAGTTAGCAATTGTATGGTTACATGTATACATTTGGGATTCATCTGCTGAGAGGTGAAATTTGAACTTATGAGAGTATATGGTATCTTAAAGTGAGAAACTCTAGAGAAAAGCATTAAGGACTGCACTTCAGGGGAAGCCTAAGAAGTGAAAGGAGGCTTATGAATCAGAAGAGACTAAAAGGAAACAGTCAGATAGGTAGGAGGAAAACCAGGAGAGTGGTGTCACAGAGGTCTACTGAGTAGAGAATATGCAAGAAAAGGAGCTGTCGATAGCATTAAATGCAGAATGAAGACCAAAGAAAAAAAACGAACAGATTTAGCATTGTAGGAAGCCACTAGTGAACATTAGAAGAAATTTTAGTAGTGTTAGAATCAAAGTGCAGAGTTGAGGAAAAAATGCATCATAAAGATGTAGAGAAAACAAATTCCCCCATTTTTTCAGGGGTGAAGGGTAGGACAAAAGATTGAAGATTTTTCAGAATTAAAGGCAGGTTTTTGAAGATAAGGGAAATGAATACCAGGTGCTAAATAAATTAAATGTTTGCTGAAGTGGAAAAGGGTACCAATTACTATTATGTCAATTATGTCAGTAACTGTTCTTGAACTTAAAGTTGATGAGGAAGATAAGCAAGTCAGCTACAATTGAAGTACTAATGAGAGTGGAAGACAAGTGTGCTTACAATAAGATGTTTTGATAAAACAAGGAATCTCATTTGGGAAAAATACCTTTCAATGCAGAAATAACAATTTGACTAATTTGCTCTAAGCAATGCTTCAACTTCAAGAATTCAGTAGCAAGATTAATTAGCTTCTTCACATCTTGAGATACTGACTCCTCTTCTTTAGCTTGAGCTCTAAAATCCTTCTGTATTTATAAAGCAAAGTTTATTTAAAATAGGCAATAAAATCACAAAGCAGTAAAACTTTATCAGAATGATATCAGAGGTTATAATCTTATCTGTTAGGTAGTTTTTGAGATCAAATTTTGTAAAAGTATTTGGAATGTTAAGAAATATCAAGATAAAAATGTAAAGCTATGCTTCAAATGAAATAAGAAATTCCTTCTTACATTTTATTAAGCTCTTTTATATTATTCTGTAACCAAAAAGTTGTTTTTAATGATAAAATGGAGAAGGGATAGTGGCAGAATGCAGAGGAAGTAGAAGGATAACTGTGCTATTTGTCTTATCAAGGAAAATCTTTATTACAAAATGATACTTCTTGGGACATGAATCATGTAACCTTGGAAAACTTCTGTGTAAATTTGTTACTGGAATAAAGAAAAAAATAAAAAACATTTTTAAAATGACACTTCTTAGACATTTATTAAAACCCATCTGAATGAAATGAGGTCTTATGATCTTAAAAAAATTTAATATGTGATGGATCAATTTAATACAAACTTTCTGTGTACATTTGCAGAGAATCACAATATTGGAGCTGGAAAGGACCTTAAAAATCAACCAATCCAACCCCATCATTTGACAGAGAAGGAAGTAGAGGCCTAAAGAAAATTAAGTAAATAGGAGGTAGATATTATTATTGTTATTATTATTATTCTCATTTTTATAGATAATGAAACTGAGGCAGACAGAGGTGAAGTGTCTTGCCCAGGGCCATAAAGCTAGTAGATGTCTGAGTCTGGATTTGAACTCAAGTCTTCTTGGCTTCTGACCACTACTCTATTCACTGTACTACTTGCAGCCCTCTAGAAAGGTTCTTATTCTTGTATCCAAAGATAGTTCCCAATGAGCCCAAATGAAAAATATAAGTTTAGCTAATTACATCATTAGAGTCAGTTTTACATTTTCTGGGTCATAGGGTAAAGTCTTGTTACCAGGTCAAGAGGTACTCCAACCTGTGCCCTTACTCAAGCCCTAACATCCTCTTCCTTTCTAAGAAATACCTATGGTAAATAACATTTCCATCCTAACTACTAACAATCCTATTTTCACCCGTGTTTTTTTATTCCATGCCTTTAATATTAAATAATATCCTGGTGGGATCTGCAAGTTCTATTGTTAATATATATGTGTTCTTTAAAAGATCAAGAATATTAATCTACAATCTCTTTTAACACATCATTCTACAATCAATTCATGCTTTTCCATTTTCTCTTGTAGTATGGGAAAGGACTTAACATTTTTCCAAATTCACTTATTAAGCTCTTAATTTACATTTTTAAATTTTATTGTTATTTTTTTATTAATTCAATTTTATTTCTTTTATTTATTCATTCATATTTCCTTTTTTATCCAATGATTACAATTCAGAAAAAGCTCATAATAACTAATGGTAAGAAAGGGATAACTAAATCAACTTATACATCTTTTATTTGTGTGTGAATAAATACATAGGGAAGGGGGTGTTGGTGGGAGGACATTTACAATGTCCAAAGAAAGGGAGGCTAGTTTAAGAAAAAATTCTAAAGGATTCAGCCAATTAACAAGGGATTTCGAATGAAGATAAAAAAGAAGGAAAACTTAAGGAAGTGGATATATACATTAAAAGCATTTTATATGGGTATATAATTATACCATCCAACTATAACCAATATCAATTATTCAGTTAGGGAGGCATCAAAATATAATGTAAAAAAGATGGGACTAGGAACCAAAAAGGTCAGATGCCATTCACTGCTCCACTAGCAAGCATGTTTCACTTAATATCCCTGAGATTCAGTTTCCTCATTGATTTGTTGTGAGGCTCAAGTCTTTGTACTCTTAGCACTTTAGGGTGGTGTATCTGGAATATAGTAAGTGCTTAATAAACGCTAACATTGATTGAAACATTATACACAGGTAGGAAATTATTAGCCTTGACCGATATACCCTCTAGAGTTCATGCTATGTATTTAAAACAGTTGAACAAAAACAATTCAGTGAGGTTAAAAAAATTCTCTGATTAAATAAAAATAAAATAAAATAAAATAAGTATAGTACTTATTGAGAAGAAAATAACATTTGTCTTACCGTTTTCCATTCTGTAATAGTATTTTCGAAGGATCTGATCAATGCCATTGCATTTGTTTTCATCTTTTCTATAACCTATAAAGGAATTGTTATGTTTAGATATGGAAAAAATAAGAATTATATAATTCTAGATTCTTTAACTAGATAGGGGCTGATATTGGTAGAGTAAAAACAAAACAAAACAAAACTGGCTAGCCAGGGAATCAGGGACATCTGGCTCTTGCATACTATGTAACCTTGAATAAAGCACCTTACTTTCCCAGGCTTCAGTTAATTCAAACCTGTAAAACTGCAGATTAGGCCAGATGAATTGTGCCAAACTTGTCAGCAGAAAAGGATCCTTATGGAGTACATATTGATTTAGAAAACCACAAAATAATGTTATTATATTATTATATTTTTATTTTTTTTTGTAAACATTTATCAATATTTTAACTTGGTTCTTCTCCTCTTGGCCAGTGGACCAAGAGTTTAAAACCTCTGGAATAGATGATCTCCAAAGTTTTTTCTGGCTTTCAAACTCTATTAGTCATTTTATTCTAGATCATCTACTTCTAACCTTGCCTTCAGACTCAACATTTAAACTAGGCAAGAAAGAGAGATAACTGAACAGAGCCAATGCTGTTACAACTATTGCTACAACTCAAATTGCTATATAATGAAAAAACTTCTACCCCCACCCCAAACGGACCACTCATTCTGAATTATATTCAATATGATGTAAATGCTGTGATGATTTAATGGTTCTGGGATCTCAGCATAAGACACTCTCTCTCCTTTGATGATGCAGACCACAACTCCTTCATGTATTCTCTCTATCCATACAATTCTTTTCTATACCCATGACTAAATTTTTTATAAAGGATTTATTTTTAAAACTGTAGGCCATTGTCTGATTCCTTCACTTGTTGGGGAAACCAATATAAATATTAGAGTTATGGATCTCTACTTTTAACTTCTGGTGTGTGAACAAGGTGTCTCCTTTTAAATTGCAAACCTGGTTAAAACTAGAAATCCTTACGCAAAAAGGCAAATTTGAACTATCAATTAGAATTGCTGGAATAGGACTTGTTTTTAAGACTTTATGACTATAGCTTTTAGCCCACCCTTAACAATGATAGATTTCTTCAAAGATCTTTCTCTGCAAAAGCTAAGCAGTGAATTAATTCTTCATTAATCTTCAAAAGGTAGTGGAAGTGATACATTTTTTACTCCAATTCTGCTCATCAAGGAAGAACTTACATTGTTAGAAAGTATGGGGAGGAGGTAATAAAGAGAGAAGTGACCATACCATCTTGACATTTGTGATACAGAAGGAGATAGAAGCCATTATCTTCTTCTCCAAACTTCCCTGTAACTGTGGGAAGTACCACCATTCTTCAAGTTGCCCAAGTTCACAGTGTCAACCTAACTCGTCATTCTCTCTCACCATATCCAAACTATTGGCAAAATTTTGCAACATCTATCTTATACTTCTAAACTTGCCACTTGTATATGAAATGTCCCCTAGGTTTTTGGAAAGAATCTAGAAAATTCAAAAAAAAGGTTTAATTCAACTTCACAAACAAAAAATCTGCTGAAGAAGTCAACCCAAGAGAGATGATGGCAAATTCTTAAGAATGAAATTCAGAAGATAAACTGAAAAACAGTTTCAATGAGGAAGAAAAGGGAATCTGTCTAAAGAGACTTAAATAAATACACAGAAAACTCACTGATTAACCTGAATTTTTAAGAGAAATGAATAGTTAAGAATAAGGGCAAATCAAATAAAATGAAACATAGTATAGTCCTGCCAGGGCAGGATGAGAAACCCTAAAGCTCAGAAATAGCTTAGCCTGGTAATCACAAAGCCAAAAGGAAAAAAAAAAAACAACTTTATGGGGAAACAGAGGAAGATCAAAGAAGGAATGGGAAACCCATATGAAGTAACTGAGATAGTGACAGTGGCTGATGCAGAGAATATATACCCACCCTACTCTTATTTCCTTCTGTTTTCTCTCCCAAGAAAGATCCTTAAAAAAGAAATTGAAGCCTAAAACAGAAAAGGAACAGCCAGCTCCTCTTGATGAGTTCTAGTTGTTGTTAATCTTTCATTTTTGAAGAGGAGCCATCACAGGATAATGTCTTGACATGTGCATGTACTAGGTTTAAGTGAGGCAGAGTTGCTAGTTTTCAAAGTCCAGTGGCAAGACAAAAGTCAGATGCCCGGGAGGCAGTGGAATGACCTTGGCATCTTTCATATCTGACCAAGCTCTCAGTGCTCCACAGAGCCTGCTTCAGGCACTGGAAACAAACTGTTCTCATCCACCCATTCCATTGGGGGAACTCCCCACCCCTACTTCACCAATGGGTTTGTAGCCTGTTGGATTTCCCCCGCTTGATTTAGTTCATCTACTGAAAGAGTTTTACTAGGGTGTGGCCTCTGTGCATTTTACACTTTTTGGAGCCACAAATGACAGTTAAGTGCCAAGAAGACATTAAAGGCATATAAATAGCCCTGGAAAAAGGCTTTTTTAATGAATAAGGCTAACAATGTAGCAAGTGTTTGAATAGCATGAATTTTTTAACGAGTCTGAGAAGGAATGCTTTTAAATAGATGCACTCAATTATAAGAAAAATGAAAGTGTGAGAATGCTGCACTGAGATCCATCATCAGATTTGACCTCTATCTTCCTAACTCTGCTAAGGCTAGACCATCAATTCACAACTTTTTTCCAGGATGACATCATTTGTCTTAAGTTATAGTGTTAACAAGAGTCTTTTTCCTTTACCAAACTAGCATTGCTTTTTGGAAACGGCTTAAAAAAACATTTTTGCCCCATTTTCCATAAGGGAACTTGAGGTTGTAAATAAGGTGCTTTTGATCAGAGGTTTAAAAAAAAAAAGTAACCACAAAATGGACACTAGGTGGCACTGCTCCATCTCAATTCCAGAAGTTGTTTCTACATTACCAAGAAAGGACATAACAAAATTCAGCAGAATGAGAATGGTAACTGAGAGGAGAGAGAGCTACCAGCTGTAGCTGCCAGAGAAAAGGCTTCTGTGACAGCAATCATATTGGTCTTCTATAATCGCATCTCTAGAAAAGTGTAGAAACTCCACAGTTAATCAGTCTCTTCTGCAAGTTACTAATTCTATCCACATTTCTAAAGGTCTACAGTTATTCTGAAAGTAGGCTATCAAATTCATGACTAAAATCAGTTATCACTCTTAACCTACAAGGACCATTCCACACTCCCAGGCCCCTCTCTAGACTCCACATGGCCCCGCCCCTTCTGCTGCTCTGCCCTGCCCTCCCCCCATTCCCCATCCCCACAGTCTGAGCTACTTCAGTGCTGAGTTCCCCAGATAAGGGAGGGAATTTATGTAAAGTGAAAATATTCACTCTTTTTGGCTTTTATTACAGTTTTATAGTCAATAAAACTGCTTTTTCATCTTACCTTATTTTGTGGACACTGTCCTAAGAGTTCTTGCTGAAGCTGCTTCATTTTTTCCAGTCCAGAATCCAAAAGAATGTTCATACCTAAACTTACTCCATCACAAATGGCATTTATGAAGTCCTCCTAAAAATGTATGCATTAAAACTCAAATGCTGTTTTATGTTTTTTAACATTATCACAGAATGGTTTCACTGGAATTTATGGATGCTTTTCAGGATGACAATATGTTTTATAATCATTAAGTAGATTAAGATAAAACAATAAGCTAAAGAATGACATGTGTCCAATGTCCTATAATATTTGCAATGAGCACATTTTTCAATTTTGAGTTTAACTTGTACTTATATTGAGAATAATTATTTCTTAGCTTAAGTAGAATCTTGTATTCTGATGACAAATATCAGTACCAAAAAAATCCATTAAGTCTGCATTCCTACTCACAGATAGCTCATATTTGTAACAATCCCAATTCAGTCTCTTTTTGGGAAGGGAATGAGGGAAGGGCCTGTGATTCAATAATGTGGGGAAATCCAAATGTGGAAACTCCCCCCACTGATGCTGATCAGCAATTCATCTGAAACTTATACTTTGATGAGAATTGCCTTTTGCTCTAAGAAGTTAAATGACTTACCTATGATGACACATTATAATTGGGAAAGCCTAACTTCACAGTTCACTGTGAGACAACTTCATTCTTGCTATAGGTTACTAATAGCTAATGATTTTAATTAAAATGGAAAGTAGACTATATTCCTCAAAACAAATGATTAATCTTTATGAGAGAAGTATTAACAACACCCTTATTTACTGTCAATCTTCTCATTTTTTCTTATATAACATGTAATGATTGTTTCCAAAAAGACAATAATTTCTATTGATTGCTTTAAAAAAAGATCAAATCACACTAAAAAAAACTATCAACAGACAATAGATTTATAGTTATAAAAAGAAAAATTTAGGATTACTCAATTACTCAAATTAGGATTACTCAATCTTAACAAGATCCTTTAATCTTACAATTAAAATATTTTAAAGTCTAAGCTCTTGAAATTTATGCATCATATCTTTTCTAGAAAAGTAAAAAGAACTTCTCATCAATTTAAAAAATTCATTACTGTAGTAACCTTCTTACATACCCCCACACATTTTTTTTCCTAAGCCCTTACTTTCTGTCTTAGAATCAATAATATTTAGTATTGGTTTCAAGGGAGAAAAATGATAATAGGTAGGTAAATGGGGTTAAATGACTTGTCCAGGGTCACATAGCTAGGAAGTGCCTGAGGCCAGAGTTGAGCCCAAGACCACCTGGTTCTCTATCCACTGTTCTACCTTAGCCGGACCTCAACCTCTCCCTTGGCTCCCCAATATGTCTTAAAAAATAATATAACTTTACCTGAAGATACACCATTTCATCCCTACTGTTTTCTGAAAGATGCAATTTGGTTCCTTTAAGAATTGCCAACTGTCCCACATATTTTACTGCCTGTAGCATGGTTTGGATCATTTTCTTTTGAGCCTCATTCACCATTGATGAAATATCTGAACAGCATCCCTGAAACGTTAAAATAAGTCAGTTTGTTAGATTGTGAATACTAGAGTTGAGAAAGCAGTGACAAGAAAATATGAGAAAACTAATTTGATATACAATGGTACAATTGACTATGCGTCACAGAAATTAGAACAATTTTCACTTTAATGTTTTTTATAGTAAATGTAAAAGGCAGCATGAAACAGTTAGTAGAAGTCTGGCTTTGGAGTTAGGAAGTTCTGAGTTCAAGTCTAGATTTTGCCACATACTGACTGTAACTCTTAAATACAACTCTTAAGGCAAGTCTCTTAATCTTTATTTGCCTCAGTTTTCTCAACTATAAAATGGAGATAATAATTCCAGGATTGTTGTGAGGATAAAAATGAGATATTTACAAAGTAGTTAGCACAGTGCCTGGTGCATAGTAAATACTTAATCTATTCCATTCATTTAATCTATCAAGGCCCCACACAACTCTCTAAGACTATAATTTGCAAAGCAGTTGCACTTTGGTGCACTGGAGTTCCCAATAGATTTATGTAAATAAAATATAATGAAGACAAACTAGCTTCCTAGGGTTTATGGTTTCGAGAAAATCTCATTACAAAAGTGAGAAAACCATTTATGCACACTTATACGAACATACCTAAATATACACCTTCACCAAAGTTCTAACTCTAAAGGGCTTTCATGGCATGAAGGTAAGATTGGGTTCTAGAAGCTACATTCTTTTTTTTTTCCAGAAGCTACAATTCTAAAGGAAATACCAGTGAAAAAGAAGCTCTGCAAGGTTCAGTTACCAGATTGGATAGGATTCAAGTAAAAGTCTAATGACTAACTGATTACTATTTCAGGATAAGTTCAGAAAGGCTCCTCTTCACCAGGTTGGCAGACAAGTCCTAAATTTTTCAACCACTGCAATCCTCAGGCTGTTTCATAAAATTGTGACCTATGTAAGTGAAACTAGTACCCACATTAAAAAACAAAATTTGTTTTGGGTCAGTCCTGACTTCATTAGTATAGGCAACTACCCAACTCTATCCTGACCTGCTTCAAAACTTATCATGTTAACCTCCAGGAAGTGATGCAGAGCGATAGGAGCAGAACCAGGAGAACATTGTACACAAAGGCTGATAAACTGTGGTACAATAGAATGGACTTCCCCATTAATGGTAATGCAGTGATCCTGAACAACTTGGAGGAATCTCTGAGAAAAATCACTATCCACATTCAAAGGAAACAATGTGGGAGTAAAAACACCAAAGAAAAACAACTGCTTGATTACATGGGCCAAGGGGATATGATTGGGGATGTAGACTCTAAATGAACAACCTAGAGCAAACACCAACAACATAGAAAAGGTTCTGATCAAGGTCACATGTAATACCCAGTGGAATTGCATGTCGGCTACAGGAAGGGCAGGGGGAGGGGAGGGAGGAATAAAATATGAGTTTTGTAACCAAGGAATAATGTTTGAAATTGACCAAATTTAAAAAAAAAACTTATCATGTTAGCTAGTTGCCAGGGACACTGTGAGGGGGGCTTGTACAAGGTCTTATAGTCAGTCTAGGTCAGAGTGAGGATGTGAAACCAGGTTTTCCTTAGAGATCAGCTCTCTCTCCATTATGTTAGGATGGCTCTCACCATACACACTCAAAATTACAGCTTCCTAAAGTATTGATGCATGGATATGCACAGATACAGAAATAAATATACACACATGTATATAAATGTATATGTAATATGTGTTCTGACAAAAATGTCAGAGAACCCTAACAACAATAACAGCTCTTCATATTTGCCACTGATTTCATCTGCTGCCACTCCCCAATGGTTTAAATTCTCAAACCTTAGCCATGACCTCTTTTGTGGTCACATGGCAAAATATGACATAAAAACTAGCTATATGGAGTATACTAACCACTTGATGATGTTATAAGAACTTAAAGGATAAAACCTATACCTTGTACAATGTAGTACCCAAAAAGCATTTGTGTTTTAGTACACTGGTATGCTTTTTGGAAGCTGCTTGACTCTGTGTCCATTCCATATGGGAAGTGTAAGGTTGCAAATGAGGTACTCCTCTTATGCACAGGTAAATGGTGGCAGTTAAAGCACAGTTTTGTTCAGCTTCCTTCCTGGACTCTTTCTTCCCTGTGTCCCAGGCCCTCTCATTCTAATTGATGATCTTTCTTCCACCCTATACTATATTTCATACACATTTATTCTAAGTAAAATTGTTGGATAGGCAACTTGTTGACCTACTACTGAGTATTCCTAGCATACCTTTAACTAGTAAAAGCATATATGCATAATACTTGTACTATATCTGAAGAGAGCTAAGTACCTATATGCTAATTATGTTAATTACCTTGTGCTTATTAACTCAAAAACAATCTTAGACTCTGCTTCAAAGAAAGTCTCTTCCAATAAAGCAAAGTTATATGTAGCAATTTTTCATAAAAATTTTAAGGATTATGAAATTTTAGTCATAGGGAGGTAAATCATGAAAAATACAAATATGAATAAAACACATTAAACATAACTGTCTAAATTTCTTAAACAGCACATATATCAAACAAGGTAAAGATATAAATATCGAATTCTAATTTATATCTAACAAAATTATTTCCAAGCCACAGGCAGTGGCCCACTTAACTTCAAGAAATATTTAGATGGCTCAGTGGATTGAGAGCAAGGCTTAGAGATGGGAGGTCCTAGGTTCAAATCAGACCTCAGATACTTCCTAGCTGTGTGACCCTGGGCAAGTCACTTAACCTCCACTGCCTAGCTCTCACCAGTCTTCTGCCTTAAAGCCAATATACAGTATTGATTCTGAGATAGAATCAATAGGTTTTTTTTTTTTAAAGAGGAAAAAAAAAGAAAAGAAATATTTAGTACAACAAAATTCAAGTACAATAATAATTTGAAGTGACTCAGACCTTAATGCAATGAAATATGACCAGGAATAAATGTTTGTTCAGTGCTGAAGAAGAAATCCAGGATTTGTCCTATTTTTTCAGAACTTTTGGTAATGAACTGTACATATTCATCAGTATAAAAAGCTGTCCCAAGTTAACATTTCCTTAGCTTGCCTCCCCACACATTTTTACAGAAACTTTACAGAGTACTAGAAGAAAAGAACAAAAACACAGCTTCCTTGACACCCCTTCAGACATTTTGGGTACTAAGGTAAAAGAAAATCCACTGATTAGAACAAGACTTTGCCCTTTTCCTTTAAAGTCTTTTTGGGACCAAATAGTTTCATTCCCTCAAGAAGAGAGTTTCTAAAGTACCTCTAAGTAAAAATTTCAGGGGCAGTCTGATGGCAGGGGACAAATTCAGATCAACTTACCTGCAAAAACAATTGTAAGTATCCTCCCAATTTTTTAACTTCCTGTGTCAAGTCATCGTCAGGTCTGGAAATAGACTGTGGAAAATCATCAAGCCAATGTTTGGTTAGAACAACAAGCTGTTCAAAAGCAGATGTCATCTGTATACAAAATGACTGGATCACTCGATCAGTAGAAAAAACTACAAAAAAGCAGAAGATTGATCAGCAACAATCTCCAAATAAAAGAAAATTTTATTCTGAAAACACATGTACATTTTTAACATGGGCAAAACCGATCCATAATATGACAAGCAATAATTCAAATCATAGCAAAAAATGTAGAAAGCAATTGCTAAAAATCTCAGATGGCACTCACAGTTATCTTGACTTTCTTCATCTTGTTGTTCATAAGCTTTGGAAATGGAAATCACACAAGCATGAATTTTAAGAAAATTAGTAATTAAGCTGTCTACCATAGTCTTTTCCTCATCATCACTTTGACTGAGGAAATCTAATGCTGAACCAATCAAATCCTTGCAAATTCCAGGCAGAAAAGATTCTGTTGAATTTGAATAAATGCTGCTGGATTTCTCCATTAAGCCTATATAAACAGAAAATAATGAACAAAAAAGATAGCTGTTATAACTAGCACTCAATCTTTGAAACAAACCTATCCTTTGAAGGAATAATTTCAGAATCACAGAATCAATCCTGCATATATATTTTAGAGAAATTTACATTTTAAAATTGTTATAATTTTGAAAAAATTCTCAAGTATGAAATGGTAGTCAAATTATTAAATCCTGGCACAAATATTTAATCAAACTAACAAAATCTAGAACGTTTTCTTTTGCAAATTTTCCCCATGATTTAACTATGTTACTAAAATGCTCTAAAATGCTAATTAATAAATTTGATAGAAAAAATACCTGATGAATGTGAAGAATTTAAATTCTTAATTGGATGAACTTTTATATCTTGTAAACATCCAGAAATTCTCCTATTCTTCATCAAACTCTTGCTCCTACCAAAAAAGAATGGCCATAAAATGAAGTTATATTACATGTTATATTCTTATAATGAATCACTTTTTTCCAAAGGAAGCAGAATATCCCATTTCATCAAATATCTATTAATATGAAAAAAATAATAAAATTTCAGTGGTTAACTTAGATTATATTACTGATGAATGGGTAGTAGTAGATAGGCTGAAGTGTCACATAACCCCTTAAAATAATTTCTGTTGGCTCTGCAATAGGTGATCTGCTAAATTCTTAGTAAAAGTATTTTAAACTGAGTGCCTCCACCTTTCATGATACCTACCTCTTGTAATATACCTTCTGACCCTTCCAGTCTATTGAAATTACCATGGAAGGTCATTAATGATCACTTAGTTTCTAAGTATGATAACTTGGGGCTATTTTCCCATAGGCTGCCCTACTCTTGGCTGGACTTCTTTTGCTCACTGTTTTTGATGAGACAATGATTTAAGGGGAGAAGCTAGGTGACACTGAGAAATGGGCCTGGTCCTGGGCCTTTTGAATTTGTTTTCTTCCTTTTTAGTTGAAGAGAATAGAGCCTCCAATTTTGAGATTTGAAATGTTAAGAGTGTGAAGGTTCAGGTTTTCCAGCATCCAGATAGTGCACCCCAAGAAATGACTTTTTCTTTCTTTACCTTCTGCCTTAAAATTGATACTAAATATTGGTTTCAAGGCAGAAGACTGGCAAGCACTAAGCAACTGGGATTAAGTGACTTGCCCAGTGTCACATAGCTAGGAAGTATCTATGGTCACATTTGAACTCAGGACCTCCCATCTCTGGGACTGGCTTTCTACCCAGTAAGCCCCCTAACTGATTCAGGAATTACTTTCAAGCTCTAGTTTAGGAATAGCTGAGATGAGAACTCATTTGGCAATTATGCCACTCTGATAGATGTGAGGTGGTATCTCAGAGTTGTTTAAATTTACATTTCTCTAATCAATAGTGATTTGGAACATTTTCTCATATGACTACAGAGAGTTTTAATTTCTTCATCTGGGAACTTCTTGTTCATATTCTTTGACCACTTATAAATAGGGGAATGCTTTGTATTCTTATAAATTTTGACTCAGTTCATTTGGGTTTTCAGAGACCCGTGCTAAAAAATTTTTTCACCAATCTGTCATTTCCCATCTGATCTTGGTTGTATTGATTTTAAATAAAAACTTTTTAACTTAATGTAATCAAAATTATCCATTTCATTTTTCATAATGTTTTCTATGTTTTTTATCATAAATTCTTCCTTTATTCATAAGTCTGTCAGATAACTTTCTATGTTCTCCTAACTGGTTTATGGTATCCCTCTTTATTTTAGATCAAATATATATTTTGACTTTATATTAGCCTAGTTTCTGCTATATTGTTTTCCAATTTTCCTTAAATTTTTTGTCAAATAGTTCTTCCCCAAATAGCTCTGGTCTCTGGATTTATAAAACAATTAGTTATTACAGTCATTAACTACTGTGTGTTGATTTCTAACCTATTCCATTGATCCATTGTTCTATTTCTTAGTATCATTGTATTGTATTATTAATTCTTGCTGTCTTAGTATCATTGTATTGTATTATTATAGTTTGATATCTGGTACAACTAGGCCTCTTCATATTTTTTTTCATTAATTCCCTTGATATTCTTGACCTTTTGTTCTTCCAAATGAATTTTATTATTTTTTCAGGCACTAGGAAATTTTTTTCAGGTAATTTGATTGGTATGGTGATATAAAAGGTAAATTAATTTAGGTAGGATTGCAATTTTCATTTCATTATACTGGCTTGGCCTGTCCATGAGCAATTAATATTTTTCTAATTGTTTAGGACTGACTTTATTTGTAATTGTGTTTATATGGTTGTTGAGTTTCTCTTGGTTAATATACTCCCAGATATTTTATATTAACAAAATAAAAATTAGAATGACAAAAGAAGAGGGGAACAGGGATTTGGGTATTTAGAGAAAATTTCAGAAATAATTTGTCAAAGTAAGCACCCTATATGTGTAAATATAATAGCTAAACTTTGCTCCTCAGAAGAGATTACATTTCCATCCCTCCTCTGCAGAGGTAGAAGACTACAACTATGGGTCACTGCCTATATGGTCAGATTGAGTTGATGTGCTGGTTAATTTTTCTGAACTGAATTTTTTCCCCTCTTTTTTTAATTCCTTTTTACATATGATGGCTTGTTGGGTAGAGGAGGAGGAGGAATGTATTTGGGAACAAAATTAATAAAAAATACTCAACTTTTATCAAATATGTGAAAATTCTTCAAAAATTGCTTTCACTGCCAGAGTGGGTACATATTTGTAGAATATCCACATACTAAAATCATTTACTAATATCATGCTGGCTTGCGAACTGGTACTTTTCTATTAATGAATCATAACATGTGTTCTAAGCCAGGCTTACTTAACAAAATTTTTGCTTTACACTCCAAATGCTGCTACAACAACATGTCAGCAGCAACATTTTATTAACTTTGCTTTCATCAACATTGTTAATTTCTTTCCTGAATCTGTTTAAAGAAATGCAAGTTCCTTAAATTTTTCTTGCGGTTCCTTCTGTCTCCACAAAATACTCTCTCCTGACTCCATTCTCTCAGGACAGGAGTAGAAATGATTGTAGCTCTGGGCCTTGTAACTTCCATTTTGTTTTCTCAAAGGCAAGGGTTCTTAGCTTTTCTGGGTATCATAAACCAATCCTGGCAATTTGATGAAGTCTATGGACCCCTTCTCAGACTCAGGTTTTTAAGTGCACCAAATAAAATTCAAAAATAGCCAATTACAATGATTCTTTTGATTTTGCTTTGTTAATTCTTGCTGTCTTGTGAGATCATGAGCTTCTACTTGCCCAATTCTAGTCTTTAAAGACTGATTGTCAGCTACAATCTTTTGATTTTCCTTTTCAGTTTGGTCTATCCAGCAGGTCAATTCTGGTCTCCAATTTGCTTATTACTTCATTTGATTTCTGTGCCTCCTTTTCCATTTGGGCAATTTTGTTTTTTTAGCTGTTATTTCTTTTTGTATTACTTTCATTTCTTTTTCTCACTTTTCTTCTAACTTTCTTACTTGGCTCTTAAACTCCTTTGTTCTTTGAGAGCTTGTGACCAATTTCCATTTTTTTTAAAAGTTTGGATGTATTTGCTTATTTGTCACTTTCTGAGGTTGCTTCTGTATTTTACTCTTTTTCTCCACAGAAATTATTCAGATTCAAGAGGGTTTTTTTTTTCTGTTGATTATTCCTTTTGCCACTAGTGGATTGGGGTTCCTGCATGTTGGTGGACATTGGTTTCTTAGCTTCTGTCTCACAGGGCTTTACCTTGGTAGTATCTTCCCTTCCCAGTCAGAAGCCTGAGTAAGGACAGGTAGATCTGTGATGTTCTTTGTGTAGTGTGTTTTAAAGCATTTTGCCCTTAAGCTATCTTTCCAGCCCCTGCTGCCTTGACAGTAGCCAACTCTGTGCTCTGCTGCCAAGGCTCTGCACTCTTCAGCCTCAAGTCCTGCTGCCAAGGCATTGCTGCCCTCAGGGGTAAGTCTGTGGTGCTTTCAGCCAGGCCCTGATGGCATAGTTACCAGGCACTGGGATGAGACACTGTTGTTCTGCAATAAAATAGTCTGATTTAGCTGACTATAAATACACAGTATATGCACTGTTGACCCTTAAAAGTAGTACTCTAGGGGGCAGCTAGGTGGCACAGTGGATTGAGAGTCAGGCCTAGCGATAGATGAGAGGTCCTAGGTTCAAATCTGACCTCAGACACTTCCCAGCCATGTGACCCTGGGGCAAGTCACTTGACCCCCATTGCCTAGCCCTTATCACTCTTCTGCCTTGAAGCCAATACACAGTATTGACTCCAAGACAGAAGGTAATGGTTTAAAAAAAAAAGTAGCAGTCTGTATTTAAGAAAAAAAATTTGAAAGGAACATGACAAAGAATTTCTCTAGTTTTAGTGTATACATTGTCTTAATAGATTAGTATAGGAACAGAAAAAATTTTCCTAGTTTAAAGTTGTAATACTGTACTATATTATATACCAAAACAAATCCTATTTCTTTTAATATAGGATAATAGATTGAGGTATGGAAAGAATCAGAAAGGTCATGTTTTTATACTTTAATGTTTTTTTAACAGTTGATAGAGAAACATTCAGATTCAGCCATCTTACACTAGGACAAGTTAGTTTATCTCTTTGGGCCTCTGTTTCTATATGTGTAAAATATACGGGTTAGACTCTTTGACTTATTTTTTTTTTAACCCTTACCTTCCATTTTAGAATCAATACAATGTATCAGTTCTAAGGCAGGAGAGTGGTAACGGCTAGGCAAAGGGGATTAAGTGGCTTGCCCAGGGTCACACAACTAGAAAGGGTTTGAAGCCTGGACTGTCCATCTCCAGATCTGGCTTTCTATCTACTGAGCTACACAGCTGCCCTCTAAGACTCTTTGATTTCTAAAGTTCTTTTCATTTGTGACTTGTTTAGTTAGGAAGTGAAGTATGGTCTTATCAAATTATGAAGGAGAGAGAATCAGAGGCATGGGCACTCCAAAGCAATAGATAATCTAAAACTCCTAATTTGCTCACTCTTTTCCCTTTCCCCCAATATATTGCTTAGAATAGAATAATTTTAACATCAAGTACTCTACTTACTAAAAAGTTCTCAAAGGAATAATTACAAACTATTAACAATATAAGATTGTACTAAAATCACTAATAGTTAAGAGAAATGCAAAGCAAAGCAAAGCAGATTGGCAAAAATAGCAAAAGATGAGAAAAATCAATGTTGGTGGGGTTGTAAAACAACACAGACCCTAATATGTTTTCACAGGGCCTTCACCTAGAACAATCATTCTGGAAAGCAATTTGGAATTATGCTAAGAAAGCTTTATTAACTCAGAGATTTCACCGATAGTCATTTATTCCCCAAAGGGTCAAAGATAGGAAAGTCCAACACACTCTAAAATACAAGCATTTTTTGAAATTGCAAAGAACTGGAAACAAAGTAATTGTCCACATCAAATGAGGTATGGTTATACAAATTGTGACACATGGATGTGATGGAATATTACTGCCCCATAAGCAATAATGAATTCCATCTGCAAGATTGAATCAGCCTTGGTTCTCAAACCTCATCAGTATCCTCTGTCACTGACTGGAGAGAAGAGCCATGAGCTCCAAAATCTCCAGTTAAGGAGGAGGCTCAGGACATTCATTTCCCTGTCCCTTTTCAGCCACCTTTTGTGTATTGTCCTTAAGATCAGGGACTATCTTTTTTTTTTTAATATTTGTATCACCAAAGCTTAGCATAATGCCTGGCATACAGCAGGTACTTAATAAATGATTTCTGATTGATTGAACTGATGCAAAATAAAAATAATCAGAATCAGATACAAGAGGCATATTAAGTATAATATGAATGGAAACAATAGTAACAACAAAATTGAAACTAAAAGAGTTGTAATTAGAACAAAATTTAGCCTCAACTAAGAGAACTGTTTCTCCCCTACCTGCATATTCTGAGCATTTAAGAGCTATAGAGCATTTCCCCCTCTCTTTCCTTCTTATTGTTTTTTATAAGAAATTGCTCTTTGGATGTGGGAGGGATATCATGGAAAATGAAGGTAAAATGCAAACAAAAAAGATAGCCGAGGTTAAAAAGTGCCAGAGATTCTACAAGGAACTTGAGTAAACCTATATATTTGTATCAAAGCAGATGTCATTATCCTCTCTTCTACAGAAGCCCTTAAAGAGTGAATTTTTCAAAATTTCATGATGGGTCCCCAAATTCTCTTTCATGATTAATCTTATGATAACACTTCTTTGGAAAATAATTAGCTGATTTTATGGATGTAGTCTAAAGCCATGAAATAGAAGTTGATGCTGGGTAACTGGCTGGTAAGGGGTTGACACCTATGGAATCTTGGGAGTTCAAAAGACCCTCAGAGATAAAGTCTAATCTAAAAACTCCCTTTGAAGCATTCAGGACATTTGGTCATCCAGCCTCTGCCCAAAGACCTCCAGTGATGAGAAATCCACTGCCTCCAAATTCAGCCTTGGACACTTTTTAAATAGATCTAATGGTTAAGATGCCTTTTCACATATCAAGACCAAATCTGCTTCTTTGTAACCCACACTGAACGTTTCCAATTCTATCCTCTTGGGCCCAGAAGAATAAATGTAATCTCTCTTTCACATGGCAGCTAAAATTAAACCAGAACTTATTAGACTCTCTCTATATCAACTCGGGCAGGGAACTGTGTTGTACAAAATCGCTCCCAGTTGATAGAAATGATTTTTCTTTGAAATCTTTCACTCTGCTTTTAAAATTTCCTATGGTTTAGTTACCAAGAAACATTTATATCTATTTGGAACCTTTTCCCATATTTGAGGACATGCTCTATTTATCACCCAGATTTATAGTTTCAAGAGTACTTATATTATAATTGATAGTATTTAAAATTGTAAACTTAATAATGTAATATCATAGAGATGCCAAGATGTGGAGAAAACTGGACTTAAAATAATAAGCATGGGGGGCAGCTGGGTAGCTCAATGGATTGAGAGCCAGGCCTAGAGAGGGGAAGTCCTAGGTTCAAATCTGACCTCAAACACTTCCTAGTTGTGTGACCCTGGGCAAGTTACTTGACACCCATTGCCTAGCCCTTACCACTATTCTGTCTTGGAACCAATACATAGTATTGATTCCAAGATGGAAGGTTAGGGTTTTAAAAAATAATAATAATAATAATAATAAGCATGATTAATCTTTTATACTAAAATTAGATTTATGACAGGTCATATAACTTCATAACAGCAATGAAATACTATTTTTTTGTGTTCCCCTTCAACCTGAATGACAAGAAATTTAATACTTAAAATATACTGTAATTTGACCAGTTTTATAATAATCCTCATAAAAGATGGCCAGATTCTATTTTAACATATATAAAGCATGTCAAAAACAAAACAAAAAGGCAGTTCCTTTAAAATAAATGAAAACTCCATGTATGGGGAAAAAATACATTATTTACCTCCTTCTAGAAAATGATGAGACTGTTGTATTTGCTAAATCAGGTTCCCATTCATCTACAGGATCATAAAAGATATCTTCACCTTTAATACCACTATTACTCTAAGAAAAGAAAAAAGAATTTATTCTGGTTAATTTTTTTCCTTTGACTTTACCTCCTGGCACACACTGATTGCATTCTGGTCACCATATTCATTCTCTGGAATCTGCCCCTGAGACACTAAGCTTTTGGTTTATCTCCTCTGGTCTAGGTCTCCACATAATCTCTACATCGTGACACTAAGCCACCTCACCTCTCTTTCCAGGTCTCCCTTATCTGTCATATTCCAACCAGAAAAATCTGAATTCCTTGATTGCTTGTATTTGTATTACCAGGGTTTAGCATGGCGCCTGGTACATACATAGTAAGTGCTTAATAAATGCTAATTCCATCCTTCCATCTGTTAATTAAAATTCCAGTACTACAAAATATGTTGTTGGCAGCTTTGGCATTTTTGTAAGCTATAAAAGGTTTTATAATAAATCAGCCTAAGAATGTTCCTCCCTTTCCAAGTATATAATTAAATTAAGTCCTTAACTTTTCTCCACACAAAAAATTTTATTAAAATTCTATACCTCATAGAGTTCTTTCATTGCTGCAAGTTTAGATTCAAATTTTTCCAAGCTCCAGAAAGTCGAAATGCCCAGTTGAACATTACGAACCTGGACTTGAACAGAAGGCTCGGTACTATTTCCTTTGCTTGATATATCATGCCTGAATGGAAGGGAAAAAAAATTAAACATTTACCCTTAAAAAAATGTAATATGTTTGGAATATTTTCTTAACTAGAATAAGACACTAAAAATTTTATAAAATGACAAAAATTCTTCTGTAATTAAATATTTGTATAATAGCAAAAAAATACTTAATATGAATTGTGTAAAGCAGTTTGCAATATTGCGCGAACTATCATTCAAAAAAAACCTCAGCAAAGATAACATGCTATTTTAACAATGAGAAGATATTATTAATATTTTAAATTCATCTTTAGATACTTTAATGGGATCAAATGCCAATTTGAAAGTTTCCTCCAACACTGGAGATTTCAATCTATCAATATACCTCTCTCATCCATGTCCATCCATAATTTCATCTAAAGGATCTATGCAACATGTTAAAAGACCTTCCTCACTTTCTCCTGACATCATGATGGTACCAGTGGAATGCTGTCTACCTTTCAATGCTTGTTTTCACCTATGTGAGCAGCTCATCTTTTGTTTCTAGTCTACTTTTCTTTGTTGACATCCTTTGCTCCTATTCTACTTCAAAGCCCTTCCTTGGTTATATATTGGAGCCTGCTCAAACCCCACGAAGAGCCTCTGACTATTGCCCCTTTTAATTCTTCAGAGAGTAGTCTGCCAAGAAAAGACTAACACACTGGCTAATAAATTTACATGAAAATGACAAGCTTCAGAGCTACAAAAGTTCAATTCAAAGAACAATGAGGTTAATTTAAAATTTTGTAAAAGTAAGAATTGTTAATAGCCATGTTGCTTTGTAGAATTCTTATTTTAAAAGTGGTATAGTGCTACTGCATGAAACCCAACATCATAGCATCATATTTGGTTAATGCAGACTTGAAAAGAGTCTTCAAAATTCAAGTATAAAAATTTTTTTTATCTAAAGTTCAGGTTGTGATAAACACAGCTTCCCTATATGTACTCAAAATATGTAAACTGACATATTTAATCTCAGGTAAGAATTCCTACCCCCCACTTAACTACTTGTTGGGAGTATTAAGTTGCATAGGCAAAAGGTAGAAGTGCCAGAAGCAGTGAAAGCAACTCAACATCAAAATCCACCATAGGTGTGGCAACCAGGAGTAACAGATCTACTCTTATACATCATACCCAAGACTCAGGCAATAGCTGTCACAAGACTATCATTAACAGTAGCTAACTAGTTAGTAACAACTAGGTACTCAACAAATACTTGTCGAATTAATTTTTAAAATCACACAGGCCATTACAATTCTGTGCAGAAACAAACAGACCCACTACTGGCAAAACTAGTTATGAAAATAAATTTCTCTACAACTGTGGTGAAAGAACATTTTGGTCAGAGCAAAAATGAATCTCACTAACTTGCTAAACCAAGATTTTTATTAAACCAATGGACATGAAAACCTATTATAAACTAAGTGAAAGACATCTTTCTGAGATATCGATATTGTTTTAAACCAAAAGACAATGCTACAGAAGTAAGGCACTCAAACTATTAGAGCACATGAATTTAAATTTAAATTTTGTATTTATTCAGAATTAATAACCTCCTTGACTTTCATTTATAGAAATGTCTGTGGAATTCCTTCACTTAATTGAGGTTAGCCACTCCAGCATCATGAAATATCCATTCAATTTCACTATATCAATCCAATGAAGTAATCTCGTTACTCAGGGTCTAATGCCTTCTTTTTGTAATGAAGCTAAAAGAATCATGGGTCTTATTAAGATGCATTCCTTCCACCTTCACTTATTTTATGAGTCAATATACAATCTATTTCTAGGTCTTCCTATGAATGATTAAAAATTGAAAGAAAAATAACCATTCTTTAAAAAAATTTTATCAATGCCTAATATTTTTATATTGCATTGATTTCTGAATATATCTCTCCTTTCCCCTTTGTAAGCCATTGTCTAATAACCACATGTCCACAATGGCCTCATACTATATGCCATACTTAAGAGTCCCTACCCCACTTCTATAATGAAGAGAGGAAACACTTTTTTGACTATCCTCTGAGTCCAAGATTGGTTATTATAATTACAGAATAAACGTTCTGTTTAGAACAATTGTTCTTTAAAACAAACTTTGGAAACAAAATGCTTGCAGAGATATTTCAGGTTTTCAAGAATTTAGAACTGTTACCTTCTCTTATCTGACCAACAAATACCAAGCTAGTTTCCCAGTCATATTTCCTCTAGATTATCCTGTCTGGCTTCTCTGCTATTCACCATTAAATACAAAAATAATTTACAAATTATGAATGCATAGTGGCATTTGGGGTTATAGTCTTCACAAAGTTTTGATATAGTTCTATACACTAAAATGTTAAGAATCTCCAGATAATTGTAAAAAATGCAATTAAAATTCCAAGGGGGTGAGGGATGTAGAAGAAGGTAGAATGCATTTTATAGTCAACTAATAATATCACTTAATAATAATCACTCACCTACAAAAAACATAACACTTTCTTAATTTGTTGCTAATGGTGTTCGCTTCTTGGATCATCATTGAGAGCTTCATGAAATTCCAATTAGGCTGAACTAGTGCAAAACAAATGATAAACTGAGTAAGAATAATTGTTTTCCTAAGAAAAGCAACATTTCAAAAGGTTATTAGAATTTTGAGGTGCTTATAATTAATGACTGACACTTATAATATTGCACTTTAAAGTATTAAAAAATATTTAAAGCATAATTTCATTTGAGTCTCACAACTCAGATGAGTACAAGTATTATTATCTCCATTATACAGATGGGGAAACCAAGACTAAGAGAGCAAGCTGCTTGTTGTCATACACTTATAATGGGTCAGAAGCTGGATTAAAAGCTAAATCTTCCCTATTATGAGTCCAACTACTCTATCCATTATGCAACATTACTTCTCTTTTTAACTGTATAGTGTAGAACCCCCCCAGACCAAGTGCCATGCCCATGCCCCACCCAGACCACATTCAGTGCTCCTCCCCACACTGAGTGCCAGGCAAACTGCTTCCCCCCTTCCCCCCCTTACTCCACCCAGGGGAGGAAGGAAGCACTCCCATTGGACTGCTGGGCAGGAGGTGGGTAATGTAGTCAGGCTTGGGGAAAAGGAGAGTCAAGGGTCTCAAGTACTCTGCTCCCCTCTAATTATGTAAGCTATGATCCCCTCAAACATGACTCCTTTTCAACCTGTGTGAAGTGGAAATTGAGGGGACCTTGAAAATTCCAAAGTATACCCTCTTTAGCTACTATCCAAGGAACCAGAAGCCATTTCAAATGCAACACTTTATTGAAAGATAGAAAGAAGTAGGCCAGAAAAAAAGAAAAAATCAAAAAAGCTCCAGCTTACAGGAAAACCCCTTATTTATAGGAAAATATAACCTTCAGGTTAAATGACATCATCCTAACCCATCTCATTCCAGCCTTCCTGATGTGAGTATCCTTCAAATTAACCTTTTTAGCAAATGGTCAAAAGCTGAAGTCAGATTTTAATCTGGATGCAGGGCTGATTGGGAGATGCGACCTCTGACAAGCCACTATTATATTTTCCAGAGTTTCTAGCCCACCTGGTCTCCCTCAGGCAGGCACCCCTTTGAATGAAAATTGAACAGGCTAGTAAGAGGTGAGGGGACTAAGAATGCAAAGTAAAGCAGCCCAAGGTTGCTTGTGAAAGGAATTGGGAAAGGGAGCTGTAGAACATTGAAGAGGCTATTAGCCTGGCCTCAGGTTCATAAAACTTACTCCTAAATCACTGGACTACAGTTTTGAACATTTTTAAAGTACAAACTCAAAAGACATCCCAAAATCCCAAAAATACTTTGTATAGTAAAGACACTGGTTACTTTTACTAATAAAGACACATGTTGTTTCTGTCTCAATCAGGCCAAAGGTAATTAAGAGGCCATTGTACTCTGAATGGGATGAGGCAATCTTGTCCTACAAGAGATGCTATCTTGTAGAGACCTATTTACTAACTCCTAAATGGGGAGGGGGAAGGGAGTAACCCACCTTCAATTCGCTCAGGTATTCTAGTTAGGAATTCTAGCGAACTCTGTGCTGCAGAGATAGGCACACTGGGACCTTGGGGCTTTGGGTCCTTGGAAGGCATGCCCACAGAGAGGTCTCTGCATGCCATCTCTGGCACACATGCCATACGTTTGCCATCATGGGTGTAGAAGACAAGATATATAATTGAAAGACAAGATGCATTTGGATCCTAAATTTCACTTATCTATGTAAATGTCATGTAAGAAACTTGTGGGCAGTCTCTTTTTTTAAAACTTTGTATCCTAGGGGGCAGCTGGGTAGCTCAGTGGATTGAGAACCAGGCCTAGAGACGGGAGGTCCTAGGTTCAAATATGGCCTCAGACATTTCCCAGCTGTGTGACCCTGGGCAAGTCACTTGACCCCCATTGCCTAGCCCTTACCACTCTTCTGCCTTGGAGCCAGTACACAGTATTGACTCCAAGACAGAAGGTAAGGGTTTTAAAATTTAAAAAAATAAATAAAAATAAATAAAAATAAAAAAAACTTTGTATCATAAGCATTTATATACTCCCTTACACGTATACTTGTTTTTATAAGATAATATGTACAGCTTTACATTAAGATGCATACCAATATTCTCCATCACTCACTTGTTAACATTTTATCTTTGTTATTCCGATTCTGTTGTAGAATCTGTACCTCTTTAACAATTTTCTGCTTCTCAGCCTCCAAAGCTTCAAGAATCTTCGCATGCCGAACAGTATGATCTTCTAAGGCCTAAATAATATCCATTTGTATAGATCATGCAAGAGATAAAAAAGAATCCCCAAATATACTGATCACATTTATACTTTATGATTAAGCTTTGCTTTGTAGCATATTACAAGCATATTAAGTTATAAAATTGTACCAAGTTGCCTGTATTTTTGTTTCATAATGAATGCATTAATTGGGTTTTTTATAACAAAATTAACTTTTTTCATCTGAAAATTCTGATGAAAAGCAAAAAAATTTTACCAACATATATGATCATAAGCATTAGTGACTGTGAAAAAGTATATTAGATATCATTTTAAGAACAACACTTGCATATGTCTATTTTTTTAACTCACACAGACACCACTCTAGTTTGGACCAGGCCCTAATTATCTTTCCCCAGGATTAAGATCCAGAGTTCTAGCCTCAAGTCTTTCTCATTCTAATTCATCCTCCTAAAGCAAATATCACTTCCCCTACCTTGATGACCCAAATTCTAATGGCTCCTTATTCCTTCTAGGAACAAATATAAACTCTTCTATTTGGCATTTAAGGCTCTTAACCTAGCCCCTTCCTATCTTTCTTTCATGTTTTTTAAATATGTGACTTGACTTCCCTCCAAACACTTTCTGGACCATTCACACTGGCCTACTTGCTATTCATTATATATACACTCCATTTTCTGTCTCGAAACTTTTATACTGGCTGTCCCCCATGTATGGAAAGTTCTTCTTTCTAAATTCTACCTCATAGAATCCTCAGTTTCCATTAAGACCCATCTCAAGCAACATCTCATCTAGGAGTTTAGTGAACCTTCCATGAACCCATGAAAAAGAGTTCCTCTTCCCAGGTGTTTGTGACATACTATTCCTGCTGAGTACGCAAAAACATAGAATTCTCAGTTCAAGGCTGCATGAACAGTTCCAAGATCTCCTGAAAACTGGTCAACTCCCCTGTTCACAATCTGGGGAGGGTTGGGGAGGATAGGTTGTTTCTCTCAAGGGGAGCTTTAAAACCTGTATAGCAGCACACAATAAATGTTCATTATCCCTGCTTTGATAATGTTCCAGCCTTTCGTTCTTGTGACTCCTTAGCAGTCCCCTATTGTGACTCTGTAGATGTCCCCAGCATAGGAGGCCTTTCCCAGTTCACCCAGTTGCTACTTTACAGCTATATTCCATCTAATCTGAATATATCTTGTATGAATCCATTTATATACAGAATATATATATTCTCCACATAAGAATACACTCTCCTTGAGGGCAGGAACTATTTTTGGCTATTTCTTTGTGTCCTCCATGATAAGAACATGATAAACACTTAACAAAAGTTTGTTTGTCACACAAAATAAGTTTTACTATAAAACAATGTCTATTTGTCATACTTCATTTTGAAGAAAGATAGATAGGACTCCATGCTCCTCTGTTAGAAGGTACTCTAGTATTATTAAGGTTATAAAAAATGATTAGTATTTTGGAGCCTGGGAACAAAAGAAGGTATTGTATGAGAAAGGTACAATATTCCTTAGTTATTTACATTATTTGAAACTTTTGTCAAGTAGTTCAACTATGCGTAGTATTTATTAGGAAAGGCTCTCTGCTTTGAAGAGGAGGGAGACTAAAGAGAAGGGGAAAAGAGATGAATTGCCCTTTTAGCTAAACTTTGAATATTTCATCCAGAAATGAAAGATGAAGGGAAGGAGAAGGAAGAGATATACTAGATTTATAAAAGAGAAAGAAGAATAAAATTCTGCAGGAATGGATCTATCCATAATGCATCTGTTCTGGCTCCACAGTGGGAAAAAGAAGATATTATCAGAATAACTTTGGCTGGGCAAGAAAGTACTTTCTCATTTGTGTGACTATTTTTACAACTCCTTGCAAGTCTTTCAAAAACCACTTTCTTTCAAGATCCCAAAAGCAAGAAAAAAGGGCTAATATTTTCCTTCTAGCTATTCAAACTAACTTCTGGATTTGCAATTACCTGTTTTGTAGCCAAAGTCTCCATTTCTAATCGCTTCTTATTAACGTGGACTTTCTGTTCGAGATGTTGCTTTGCTTTTTCTAATTCCTGGATTTTGTCATTAGCCTTTTGGTTATTTATTTCCTGCATTTTCTTCCTCTCAGATTCTTCTTTCTTATAAATAACAACAATGAAAACAATGGCCAGAGAACACAATGAAAACTATCTTTAAAAAATTTTTTTTTTTTACCTTTTGTCTTAGTATCAATTCTAAGGCAGAACAGTGGCAAGGGCGAGGCACCTGGGGTTAAATGACTTTCCCAGGATTGCACAGCTAGGAAGTTTCTGAGGCCACATTTGAATCCAGATCTTCCTGGTCTGGTATTATACCTACTGCCCCTGAATACCATCTTTAAAGCAAGAATTCAGGTACAACAGAAGGATTCTGGATTAGGAAGTTGAAAGACAGGATTTCAAGTCTTAGTTTATATACTTTGGGTAAACTGTTTAAACAACCTCAGTTAGCCTCAACTTCTAATAATCGAAACAATAGTCAATGCATAAAAAGATGTATGTTTACTAACAGGAAAGTTACCACACCAATACAGCTTAGAGTAAAATTTGGATAAAAAATATTAGTGCTTTAATTTTTAAAATCTTCCCCTTCAAAAGGGGAATTTGGAATCCCAGATAATTGGAGTGTCAGATTGTAACTACCAACATAACTCTAGCTACAAGAATACATAATTTTTCTACATTTTTTTCTTCTGACCATAGCAATTACTTTCTCTACTGTCATTCTTATTATAGCAGAGATAATATGGACAAAGAGCCCCCTGTGCCACATACCCCTTAGTTGCCCAGAGTCCCCTACACGTACACACATTCAAGGTGCAGGCTGACCCCATCACACTGTCAACACAAGGATCTGCTAAACACTAAAAATACACTAATGTTTTTTTTTTTACCAGTTCCATTTCGAGGGCTTTTATTTTACTTTCATAGGCAGTTCTTTGAGAAGACAGCTCTTGTTGGGCCATTTCTTTTGCAATCTGGATTCCTTGCATCATTTCTTCCTTAGCTTTTAATCGTGCCTCTTCTATTTCTGCTTCAAGTCTATAAAGTAACAAGAAATTTACAGTATTTAATTTTCTAACATTTGTTTCCCATGAAACAAATTCTGAAGTTCTGAAGCATCTTCAAGTGTTGCCATTGAAGTTATTTAAACTTATCTTAAAATTTTAACTATGACAACCTTGAATTTATTATATAAAATGCAATTTTATACCAGAAGGAAATATATTCATATTTTCTTAATACAAAGGATATCTTATATAAAAAGAAACTGGTGATGACTGAGCCAAAAATTCCATATGGAAATCAGTAACATAAAAGTCAACTTTTGGTCATAATTTAAGAAAATAAAAGTTCTTAAATGCAAATAATGTAAGGGCTGTTATAACTCTCTAATTCGTTATATTTCAAGTTACCTGTTCTAACCTGCCTTAACTTTGATAGGTAAAACTATCATATAAAACAATTTTAAAAGACTTAAGATTAAGAGTCTGTCCTGCCCCTGTGTGAACAAATAGGTTTCCTTCTTCAGGTTTTAATAAAGGAAGAGCAAAGAAATTAAGGAGTAAGGAGGAAAATGGGCAGTGGCAAAAATAGTGTCACCCTTTCTTAAAGGGTACCATGGAGAATAGGAAAAGTCTATTTTAAACCAGAGATGAGACTGAGGGTGTTTTGGGTTACTATGGCATCTTATTTATCTAGCCAGAATATCCTAATCAAATCTGATAAGAACTAATTCTTTTTGATAGCTGCTGTTATTTGTACTTCTGTAAGAAGGGATAGGCAAGAGATCAGAGAGATGGACATGTAGAGGTAAAGCTACTTTTAAGTCAAGGGAAAAATTATGTTCTTACTAACTAGACCAATGGTTGCTGATGGTTGTATGATGTATCACCATATAGCTAGTGTTTGCTTCTGTGCATATAGAATTTGACACCCAACAATATCAACAATAATACTTACTGTGATCTCTGAGCCATAAGCAATTCATTTTTTGCGAACTCAAAGTCTTTTGGACCATCATTTGTAAGAACAGACCCACAAAATGATATTTTTCCTTTCTGTACTTCTACTGGATGATTAAATCTAAAATAATGATCTCCACCAAGAATGACACGATCACCCTCAAAAAAAGAAAAGAAGATATATATATATATGTCTGTGTATATATATTCACTAAACAAGTTTACCTGAGTGAGGGGGAATTAAGAAAAGGTTAAGGACCACCTTAGAAAAACGAGGTAGGGTAAACCACGTTTGACGATTTTATAATCTATTAAAAATTTAACAGCAATGCTAACTTTTTTAGACACAACATTGATTTCAAACATTTTTAAAAGTATACCAAAATTAATTCTTTGTATCAATTAACTTACATGATGTAGAATTGTAGATTCAGAGATATGTTTTCCATTTACATATGTTTTTGCATCTCCTAGTGGAATGATACTGACTGTGCCATCAAAATTTTCAATAACACTATTAAAAGAAAAAGCAAAATTATTATAAGCATAACACACACAAAAGAGAAGGAAAACTTACTATTGTAATTAGACATCCTTATGGATTTGAGGTTTATATTTAAAGTAATATAATCAATACATATTTGCAGAAGAAACTCTATATTGTATCAGCAAGAAAAAATTAGATACAGTTAAGAAAATTATAATACAAGAAACAATTCTGTCATCAGCAGATTAGAAAACTAGAGGGTCAAGGCAGAACACACTGCTGACGTTCCAAAACATTTTCACCAATACCAAAGGCAAATCATTTTCAACATAAATATAAACATTCACAACGTTAACTATATGTCCTTTTAATTAAAGCCTTTCTCTATATGTTTTCAAAATAAACTGTAAATTGCACAGCACTAGCATGGAAGAGTGAAAGGCCGTGGGATGACTTGAGATGGGTCAGACCCAGAGATGCAGCCACATGCACTAAGGAGACATATACAGAATGCAGATGATGATGAAAATGATCCTAATGAAGAGCAAGGAGAGATAAATGAACAGGAAGATAAACTTCGATATGATCCAAATGTGGCAAAAGACTAGAGCATCTGGAAAAAAGTCATCTCTTTTGGGCACAATATCATCTTTAAAACAGGTCTGGTTTTATTTCCTTTTATTTTATTTAAAAGCTAGTTTTTTCCTAGGATACCAATATATTATCCTTTGCAAAATATGCATAAATTTGCACTATTCATGTATATGAGATAGTATTTGAGATTCTAAAGAGTACTAATGAAAAGGAAGCACAGTTGAAAACTGTCTCTGATAGTTTAACTCTATCAAATCCTCAAAAGTCACTGTAAGGATTCTAAAGATGAGGGTAGCTGGATAGCTCAGTGAATAGAGAGCCAAGCTTACAGATAGGAGGTCCTGGATTCAAACATGACCTCGGAAACTTCCTAGCTGTGTGATTCTGGGCAAGTCACCTAACCCCAATTGCCTAGCCCTTATCTATGCCTTGGAATCAATACTTAATATTGATTCTAAGGCAGAAGGTATGGGTTTAAAAAAAGAGAGAGGGCAGCTGGGTAGCTCAGTGGATTGAGAGCCAGGTCTAGAGATGGGAGGTCCTAGGTTCAAATCTGGCCTCAGACACTTCCTAGCTGTGTGACCCTGGGCAAGTCACTTGACCCCCATTGCCTAGCCCTTACCACTCTTCTGCCTTGGAGCCAATACACAGTATTGACTCCAAGATGGAAGGTAAGGGGGAGGAGGAGGAGAAGGGAAGGAGGAGGAGGAGAAGGGGGTGGGGGGGAGGAGGAGGAGGAGAAGGGGGGTAGGAGGAGGAGGAGAAGGGGATGAGGAGGAGGAGGAGAAGGGAGAAGGAGGGAGGGGGGAGGAGGGAGGAGAAGAAAAATAGGATGGCTGTAGTGTATATGTGTGTATGTAAACATTTTAAACTATAATCATTTTATAGATTTATTTTTAAAATTAAAATAAAAGTCAACAGTTAAAGAAAAATGTTTAAAGATAGTTTTTATGAAATAACATACCAGTGATCATCAGCAATTAGCACCCCTGATAACTGGATATCATGACCTGAGTTTGGTTTGTTCTTCCCAACAGTAGTTTTTCCTTCTTTTATCATATAGAGTAACATTTCTGATAGTTGTGGATCTTCATTGAGATTGACAAGGTTTGGTAAGCGGTTATCCATTTTGAATGTAATTCCCGCTTTCTAGGTAAATTCATTTAAAAAAATGAATGTATAGTTAGGTGGAACAATTTTTCTACTTTAAAATGAAAATTCTACTTTTTAGGATCTAGTTACATGTCCCCAGTTGCCTATTAGATATCTCAAATTCCACAAGTTCAAGATGGAACTGATTATCTTTTGCCAAAAACCCACCTTTATCCCAAACTTCTCAAGGCATCATCATACTTCTAATTACCTACGTTTAGAACCCTTGATTCCTGACCAATATCCAGTCAGTTGCCAAATTTTTTCACCCCTAACTCCAGTGTCTCTTAAATACATGCCCTTTTCTCCACACTACCTTAGTTTAGAGGCCCTTATAATCTCTTGCCTGGAATACCTCAATGACCTCCCAACTGGCCTCTCTATCATAAGCCTCTCTGCTCTCCAATTTAAACCTTTACACAGTTGCCAAAGTGATTTCCTGAAGCACAGGTCTGTCCATGCTACCACTATGCTCAATATCCTCCATTGGCTCCCTATTCCCTCTAAGACCAAATATAAGTTCCTATTTTGCTTTTATAACCCTTTTCTAAACTTATTATACATTAATCTCCTTTCCACACACTATGGTCTAACCAAACGGACTTTCTTGCTATTCTTCATACTTGACTCTATCTCCAAACTCTAGACCTTTGTACCCTATATTGGCAATACCCCCCACATGAATTCCTTTAAAATTCTGTTCAAGAGTCTCCCTCTACATGAAGCCTTTCATAATTCCTCCAGCTGCTAGTGACTTGGCCCCTATATTTATCTTGTGTATAATTGTTTTTATATGTGAGGGCAATAGTCCTTGCCCTCAAAGGAATTAGTTTCATTTTTAGTCTGCCTCCTAAGTATAGTTGCTAGCACATTTTTTGCACTTAAACTGTTTGTTAAGAAACAAAATGATTACCAATATTCTTCATGAAACTTCAAAACAGAATAAACATAATTAATCCATAATCATCTTTTATTTCTCCATTACTCTTTTTAAAAAATGACCTTATTTTCTGTCTTAGTATCAATTCAAACAAGGCCTAGGCAATTAGGGTTAAATGATTTACCTAGAGTCATACAGTTAGGAAGTATCTGAGGCCAAATTTGAACCCAGAATCTTATGTCTCCAGGCCTGAAAATCTATCCACTGAGGAGTCACTTAGTTATTAACTACCCCCCTCCCCACACTGCCAATATTCTTTTTTTTTCCAGTTTTTATTTTCATTTTTTTTTAAACCTTACCTTCTATCTTAGAAACAATACTGCATATTGGTTCCAAGGCTGAAGAGTGATAAGGGCTGGGCAATGGAGGTTAAATGATTTGCCCAGGGTCATACGGCTAGGACGTGTCTGAGGCCAGATTTTAACCTAGGGCCTCCCGTCTCTAGGCCTGGTTCTCAATCCACTGAGCCAGCCAGCTGCCCCCTCCCAATATCTTAATGGCACCAGTATTATACCCTGTTCACCCACTTTAAAAAATCTTAAAGTTATCTTTAGCTCTTCTTTCTCCGGATAGCTCTAGCATTATGTCAACCTCCTCTCCTACACTCAACACACTGAGTTCTATCAATTCTTCCTTTCTAATATCTTTTATATACATTCTTTCCCTTTTATTCTCACTGCCACTACCCTGAATTACACACTCATTTTATGCCTAGACTATGCTAATAGCTACCTTACTGAGTGGCCTTTCAGCTTTCAATCTTCCATCTTGAAAACTTCTGCCTGGTTAATTTTCCTAATTCACAGCTCTGAAAGAATCTTGGTTCTATCTCTACTCACAAACCTTCAGTGTCTAAGGAATAAGCCTAAATTTCTTAGCCCATTACTTAAAGTAGGCTTTAAATGTCTAAGTATTTAAATAAATAATCTGGCTTCTGACAACCTTTCCAATTTTATCTTCTTCTATTAGGCAACATGAATCCTCAGCCAAAGTACCCACCAACCATACTTTGTACTTTTTTCCCCTTCTCAAGCATTCTCCTTACTCTGTTACTAGCAAAATCCTACCCAAATTTTAAGACCCAGTATAAAACCCACTTTGTCCATGAATTCTTCCTAGTGAGTAGTTAACCCTAATGAGAATTGATCTCTCGGGGGCAGCTGGATGGCTCAGTGGCCTGAGAGTCAAGCCTAGAGATCGGAGGTCCTGGGTTCAAATCTGGCCTCAGACACTTCCCAGCTATGTGACCCTGGGCAAGTCACTTGACCCCCATTGCCTAGCCCTTACCACTCTTCTGCCTTGGAGCCAATACACAGTATTGATTCCAAGACGGAAGGTAAGGGTTTAAAAAAAAAAAAAGAATTGATCTCTCCCCTTTCTGAACCCATGAAGCATTATTTGGGCCATTTATAGCTTTATTTACTGCCTCTTAATTATTTTTATGTTATTCTGCCTTATTCAGACAACTAATTCACACCCTTGGACTGAAGGGCATTGGCTAGGGACTTATCCTATTTTTCTCCATAGCAACTATTTTTTGTCTTAAAGTAGTACCTGCAACTCCTTTGTTTCTTGAAGCTTTCTTTTTTCTGCTTGTTCAAGTTTTTCTCTCCATGCCCTTTTCAAAAATAAATTCATTAATTTAGCTCCATACAACACATAAAAAAGAACGTCCTGATTGTACGGTTGCTAAACACTGGATTAGATTACTTAGGGAGGTTAATACATTTTTTATTAAAAACAGGACAGATTAGATCTAATTTTTTTGAAAAAAGGGGAATGAATTTGGCACATGATAAAAACTTCACCTAGTTCTAAGATTCCTATACAGTACACACATTCAAAGTATAAAACAATTACTCTACCTTTGCATTTCTACTATATCCTTTTCTTGTTGATGAAGTTTCATTCTCAAGGAAGTTATTTCTTGTTGACAGCGTCTGTATCGTTCAGGGTCAATATTCCTAGTATTTCGCTGAGTAGCTTTCAGCTTTTCAATTTCTGCTTTTAGTTCTAAATATTTTCCCCCCCAAAAAAATATGCAAATATGATTACTATATGGCACACATGAAGGTATAATTCTTCATTTGTACTTTTAAAATCTTTTATATGTACTTAGGTTATTCTGGATTTACAAAAAGATGAATTTTATCTTAATTTTTAATAACATAAATGTGTTTTTAGAATGAACTTAAGTGTTTCCCATATTAATAAAGTCTGTCCTTTCCCTCAGTGACAAATGAAAGAAATAATAAAGTATACTACTGTTGTATAAAAGAAATTAAATAAAAATATTTTAAGTACCTTTGTACAAAGAATGCAATTTATAAAATATACCTTGTATATAATATACAGATGTCTACCATGCTTATTCCATAAAAATATTTTCTTAAACATCTACTGTGAAATCCAAATGATTATAAATATTCAAGTTCCTAACTAATCCCAAAAAAATTACTTTTAAAATAGCAAATCAAGAAAATAGTCTATAACAATTATCTTTCTGTCCAAAAATATTTTCTAGATATTTCCAAGATCTGAAAGACTTATTTTAATGAGGACTCTCATTTGTCCACATTTCATAAAATATAGGAGTTATTAGGCAGAGCAGTCTGTGTTGTGAAATAACAAGTCTATGATTCCTGCTTTTCCCTAGATCAACTATTGTATGAAACTGCAGGCAGTGAGAGCAGGAGATAGGGACATGGGGAGGATGATGGATCCAAATGCAACATAAATAATGATTCTATTCCAAAAAAGATCATTCAGCAAGGAAAGGCTTTATTATTTGTGGAATATTTAAAAAAATCGATATATGAATTAGAATTATTAAGTCATTAGAATAAACTGCCTTAGAAAAGCCAATGATGGAAATGCAAATCTAAATCATTTCTAGGCAAAACAGAAATGAAGAGCCCAAGGATGGCAGTAATTGAAACATATCAAAGAAAAAAGTAAGCACTTTAAAAGTGAGCAAGGACAGGAATTTTTATAGTTTGGAACACATAGCAAAAATCAGGAGTTCCTTAAAAATGAAAAGTAACTGTAATAAAAGTTCCAGCATTTTGCTGACTAGACTTTTCTCAGATTCCTTTTTTACAACTGACTTCAAGATTGGACTCTTCCATCCTATTTTTTGACTTGCTTAGTTTCTGTTACCCTCACTCTTTTTCTCTTTCTCTCCTTTTCATTATACTTCCAAATGATGTTACAACCAGTAATTGAGAATAAAAATCAGACATTTTTATAATGAATGAGTTTTGGTTTTAAAAGTCATTTCTGAGGCTAGCATCATATCTATTGGAGACAACCAGGTAAACATGTTGAAAGAAAAATGCTATTCACCTCTAATTAACTTGGCATTCACATCTTCATTTACTTTGGCAATGTTAATTATCAGGCGGGCTTGCTTAGCATATCGAAGGGTGCTTAATGTTTCCTCTATGTTACTAGCAGCAGGACTAACTGTAGCAATCATTGCAGTTTTTGAATTACCACCTAAGCTTTCTTTTAACAACCTTTAAGAAAAAAGAAAAATAGTCTTTAAGAAGAATTTAGTAACAATAATTTTTGAATATCACAAAATTAAACTAATATAGCATATAGTCTATCACAGATCAAATGCCATTTTGAGGAATTTGAGAATATATAATTTATATAAGAAGTTCATGAAAAACCTACTTTCTCAGCCAATTTTCAGTTTTTATTACAAAGAAATATTTTAAGGCAAAATATTAAAGAAGGTTAATTAGCAACTACTTGGTTATATGCCCTGGTGAGAAGTGGGGTGTTAAGTTACACTATCAGCTAAAGCCAATAATAAGCAAGTCATCTTAATTCTTTCTAGTTTCTAGTAATCAGTTTATAAAACATATCCCTATTATCTTAAAAATTTCTAACTCATGCTGAGCAAGAATTTCTGTATTGCTTCCTATTTTTTGGCCCCTTACAGAGAAGAAAGGACTTTTTTCCCTTTCTGAATTATACTTCTAAGAAATATAAAGAAGGGGGAAATAGGTGGCTTGGTGGATAGAGAGCCAGGCCTGGAGTTGAGAGGACTTGGGTTTAAATCTGACCTCAGACATTTCCTAGCTGTATGACCTGAGCAAGTCACTTAACCCCAATTGCTTAGCCCTTGCCTCTTTTTTGCCTTTGGAACTGATATTTAGTATAAAATCTAAGACAGAAAGTAAGGGTTTTAAAAAAAGATATATAAAAAAAAAGTTTCCTATTTGGGTTTTTAAAAAATGATAAAAATATTATACATTTCTAATTTACCACTATCAATATCATCCCTCACTTTCAACATGGCTCATTTTTCTTCCTTTAAAAAATTTCTTAATAATGTGTTTGACTTCTATTCTTTGAGAGTTCCTCATTAATATATTACAGTTTCTTCATGCCCATCATATATTTTTCCTTTGCCCTGTGTGACATTTATATATTTTTCACACTGTTGGACTTCAAGCCTTGTTTACCATGTAGTAAAAATGGTTAAACTCTTAATAGAAATATTAAAAAATGAGCCTTTGCTTTCATAAGAAACATGGTATTGGAAATCCTGAATACTATGTTGTTAGTTTTTTTTAAAAGTCCATTTGAGCCTTTTAGGCTGCCATATGACAATACAACAAATATTAAGATTGTAGCCCACTAAATCTCCAAATATTTTTAAAATGGACATATTCCTAGCTATACCTCCACTATCTGAAACTTAAGTTAATTTATCCAATAAAGGTATTATCCCTAATAAATTACATCTTATTCAATTGAGAACTCTGATCTCGATGGTCAAGATCTTTTAAAAATAAACCCTAACTCTGTCCTCTCATGTTAGCTATCCCTTCCAGCTTTGTGCAATCTTCACATTTGATGAGCAGGCCTTCTCTGTTTATTAATGTTTCTGATAAAAATGCTAAAGGCACAAGGCCAAGACCAATCACAGATCACTAGGGCACTCCACTAGAAACCCCTTTCTATGCTGAAATCTAACAATTAACAATTACTTTCCAGTTACAACCAACCAATTCAGAAATCATATATCTACATTATTATCTAGCCAATATTACTCCATCTTTTTTTTATCATTTTTGTTCTGTTCTTTTCTAGTCCAAAGTTCATTTTCCTTGGCAGAGAAAACAAAAAAGAAAATAAGGGTCAAGGGACCTGTAAATCTTAAATTTTCTTAGACTTATGAATGTTGGAAATTTCACCACTGGGAAATTTCATACTTGAAAAATTTCCTACTGATAGTAAGAACTCTATTGGAATGTGAAAACCCTTGGCATGGGAGGGTCCTTCTCCTCCCTACTTTTGACTACTTTAGGACAGAAACCTTTTGCTGAACAATGGAAAGGGTTTTGACCTATGCTTAAGCATAGAACAGTCAGTTCTTTGAGTCATGATTGATTTTAGAATTGATACAATAGAGGTACTTGGAATGACAGAACCAGGTCTTGGAACTTACAATCTCCACCCTACTCAGTCTAACAGGATTTAGGAAGGGCTGTAGCATAGATCAAAATTTAATTATTTGAGAATATGACCTTCAACATACATGTGCAAAGCCACAGACCTCTGGGCGGTCCTGGGTTAAACTAGAACCACCATTGGCACAGGGGAGACATCGACAGTGATTGGTAGATGTGAGAACTGAGGGGAGGGGACTTAGATGGTTTCCTTAAAGATAGCGGGGTCTGAGGAGAGAAGGGAGGAGAGTTTTTTGGCTCTGAGAGGAGGTTGCGCTGTGGGAGGACCAGGAGAGAAGGCTGGCTCTGAAGGAGGAGAATTCTCTGGAAACATTTCTTGAAAGGAGGCTCTCTTGAAGATGGAGCCTGAGGTTGGCATGAGAAGCCTTACCTAGAGAGATCTTGGGTGAGTGATAAAACCAACTGACTGATTTATTCATTCTTATTCCTTTCTTACTTTCTCTCTTTTTCTATTGATTAATCAGTGTATTATAAATTAAATTTCTCTATAAAACCCAGTTGGCTTGGGCATATTCATAAATTGGAAATATATTCCCTGGCGACCATCTTATATTTATATAAAACCAAGACACAGTAGAAAACATATTTCAGCGGTCATAATTGATATATATATATATATATATTCCTTTGCTCCCAAACATTTTAATTATCACAGTTTATGGCTCCCACTCTCTCATCTACAACTACTTAACACTCAAAACTATTTTAAATCTAACAGACCCTACCTTCTATCTATATTAAATTATCATCCCACTCATCTTGCATGTGAGTCCCATCTATTCTGTGAGCCTCCTTTTCCCACAATAAAGTAACAACAATAACAAATCCCCTAATACTTCATCATCAGCCTCATCTCATTCTAGCACTCCCGAAGCTATTCTAACAGGAATTGGCCACATTCCTGTAATTTATTCTTGTTATCTATCCTTGTTTATAGCTTCTGTACATGTCTTTCTAAAAATTAAGTTAGTTGATAAATTCCCTGTATATCTACCCAGAATCTTTATTTCCTCTTTCCTGGGATTGCTTGTTTTTTGTATTTACACAATTTCATCTCATTTCTCCTGGCTCAATTTCTCCTATAAAGTTTTAGCCCATGGAATACTGTGCTTCCTCTGAACCCTTTGAAATCTGGTCTCCTAAAAGCAGGACTCCATCTCATATTATGTCAGCAACAAGTTGGTGAGAATCAAATGTAGAATAGTAGAAGATTTTTTATTGATGCATAATGAATATTATCTCCTTTGATGTTTCAAAATCCATAAAAGTCAGATTATTCCCTATAGGCTTTCTGGTAGTAACTCTACTATAAAATATCAATTGCAAAGCCACACCTCTATAAAGTGGAAAAAGAGCCCTGCTTCCAAGTGCTTAGGGAATAATCTAAATACTATATATTTGAACTAAGGGACAGACTCATAGACACATTAATAATCACTGTGATAGCACAAACATAATGCATGTTATTTTAGTGCTGAATAAAACAAAATTTTAAAAGAAACTCACAGGATATGAATGGCTATTATGAGACTATACACACTATTTTTCCCCTTAGTCACTGAGTTATTTTATATATTTTGTATTTCAAAATGTACTCACCATGTAAGAACAGATTCACGATAAGGGATAAAAATTCTTTTTCGGCTTGCTTGCTCAGAGAGAGCAGAAATAACCTTTCCCAAAGTTAAGAGTGATTTGTTAATACTCACACCTTCCTAAATTAAAAAAGAACAGAAAAAAGTAACTGGCATATCATAACAATGTCACCTCATATGGATCCCTAAAGTAAACTTTTTTAATTGGTTAAATAAAATTCCTCTTCTGTTGGAAAAAAAAAAAACCAACTGAAGACCATAGCCCATATCATACCAAAGGAACATATTTCTGTAAACTTCATCCTTCAGATGTAACATTCTTTAACATAAATTTCATCAAAATGTAATATGGAGAACACTCACTTTTAGCCGCTCCCCACTAGTCTGAGTTGCTGAGCATCGCTCACTGCCTGCCAAATCAATTAGATTTATACGACTAATAATTCTGTGGTCATGTTCTTCCTCTTCCACGAATTCTGTCTGTAGTAAAAAGATAGTGAACATTAGTGCTCTAAAATCAGAAATAGTTATGTAAAAATAAAATTATTGAGCTATAAAATAAAATATTTAGATGGAAAAACTGTTCCAAAATAGGTTCAAAACTATTTAACTCGCCAATCAGGTTCAAACTGTTCGGATATTTTTGATAGAGGTAATCAAAAAAGATCCTTGGTCATGAAGTGAAGCTCAAATGTGAACTTCCCTTCAGGGCCAGGAGCAAGGACACTAAAGAGACTCTTATTATAAACATAAAATGTTTATTGAAATATAGAAGGATAAATAAAGGATTTCTAATTCTAAGGGATTCTAAATCCACCCAAATAAAATCCCAGGTTCTGCAAGGAACTGCTTCTCCTGTGTTTCACAGGCTACTCTAATCCTCCCTGATCTGTCTAACCCAAATTTATACTATCTAAATAAAACCTACCACTAATATTCTTATAAATCTTAACTTCACATTCAAATTATGAAATAACAACAGCTGGCTGGTTGAGTCTCACAAGAATCCAATTAGGACTCTGAGTCTCTTGACTCAGAGTCCAAACCAAAGACCAAAAACCAAAGGTTTTTCTTTGGTTTTCTCAGAGTTAAACAATTTATAAAACCACAATAAATATTCAATAGTGTTTCCCAAGTTGGTAAAGGAAAACACTGAGCTCCTTCAGATAGATCTTTCCCTCAGACAGAGAGAGAGGCAAAGATGTTACCTCCTCCAGCCCTGAGAGAGAATATCAGAGTGTGTCTCTGCCAACTGCCAGAGAGAGTAATTGACACAAAAAAACGGTTATAACTGTCACATCTGGGGGGCAGCTGGGTAGCTCAGTGGATTGAGAGCCAGGCCTAGAGATGGGAGATCCTAGGTTCAAATCTGGCCTCAGACACTTCCCAGCTGTGTGACCCTGGGCAAGTCACTTAACCCCCACTGCCTAGCCCTTACCACTCTTCTGCCTTGGAACCAATACACAGTATTGATTCCAATAAGGAAGGTAAGGGTTTTAAAAATAAATAAAATAACTGTCACAATCTGAAATTAGCACACTCTCTCAGCTCTGCTTCAAACTCCAGTTCTTTTCTCAAGTCAGCCTCTTTACTTCTTATCCCTAAACTAATAAAATAATACTTATTTTCTAATATCATCCTTACAGTTATTCTAAGGCATTAAAAATCTTTGAAAGGGAAATAATTAGAGAATATTGCCATTTCTTTATTTTCAAAAGTAATTCATTCTCATTTTTTGTGATATGGCAATTTTATCATATAATAAAACATTCACATTCTATATGAAGATAAAATTGGGCTCTATAATCAAAAGAAAAAAAAACAACAAAAGAAAAGGAAAGAATTTATTGCTTTAAAAAGCATTACAAACTATTAAAAAGATTGATTGAATGGCTCTATTGGTCAATAGTATTGACACACTTTGCTTTCTTTATGTAATCCACCATGATATTGCATAAGAGAAAAACATAAGATTAAATTTCACTATTGATACACACATGGAAACTAATCATCAAAAAGTACCTTTGTTTGGGTCATCACCAAAGTAAAAACTGAATGTGAACGGGAACTTTTATCATTCATACCAGTGGCTGCAGTTGCTCTTTGTTTATTTCCCAATTCAAGCCAACTCTAATTAAAAAAATAAAATTTGAAAAAGGAGGATGGAAAACAGAAAAACAGACTAAAAGTTAGGTCAATCTCATGGCACTGCTACTTTTAATCAGGAGACCTAGATTTGAATCCCACTTAGACTCTACCCAGATATGGGACCACAGGTTAATAATGCATCATTTCAAAGCCCATTTCTTCCCCTATACTACCTATCTCATAGGGATGTTGTAAAGGGAATGCCTTACAAACATTAAAGTGTTTAAAAATAAGTGAGATGTTAGCAGAATTGAGAATTCATCAGTTTTTAATCTCACTTTCCAATTTTTTTCTCTCAAATAAATTGCAACTAAATATTAATATTGTACCTTTCAAAGAACAATTCTATTTCCCCAGGCATAAAAGATAAAAGATGTTTTGTGTTTTTTTTTAATATAAGAGCAACATACTTCTATCTATAAAACAAAGACAATCCACCAAAAAATAATTTTATAAAAATAGACCTATTGTACATGCCATTAGTAGTTAAGGAGAAAAAAGATATAGGAAAAATATTTTTATAAGCAATAATCATCTTTGAAAACAGGACGATTTTTAATGAAACAGACATTAGATCTTACCTGAATATCAGAATAAGAACTCACGACATTCCTATTTTTAAAAAAAAATGCAAAGAACAAATCTCACTAAAAATAATTTCAACTTTTCCTTTAATAAAACACCGATAAGTTTTCAAATATATCATGGCTATCTTCAAACATATGACTGCAATAATTTACAGATTCTTTATTTGATGTTATTTCCTATATGGCAAGAACACATCATTTGTATATGACAGGTAATAAAGTGATACTTCAATCTTAGAAAACATTAACATCCTCTTAACATAATATAATGAGGAAACTTAATAATGTAATATCCAAGTTTATAATTATATATGATTATCTAAGCTTGTTATTAATAGGCATTCCCATCCCTATCCTCTTCCACCTCTAAACACATCCTTTACACAGATGCCAAACTAACCCTCCTTAGACAAAACAGAGTCATGTCACTCCTCTGCTCAAAACTCTACAATGATTCCCTATTATTTTCTGAGAAAATTAAAACTCCTTGCTGTTTATCTGTCCTCATTTCAAACATATGGCTTCCCTTCTCTTACACTATACTCCAGATAAACTAGACTTCTTACCATCACTTTTTATAGACACACTATGCTTTCTCACCTCCATTCATTCAACCTAATTTATTTTTAGTACCTACTATATTCTAGGCACTGTGCTAGGCAATCAGTGCCTCTGCTCATAATGCCTAGAACATACTTGTCTTTTCCTGTTAAACTGCTATCCATTCTTTAAAGCCCAATTCAACTGCTCCTTCCTTCACAAAGCCTTCTTTCTCCTGCCTCAGTAATGATCATTGCCTTCATGTAACCTTCACTGTAACTCACTGATGTGTTTTTCAGGTGTTATCTTGTTTTAATTATTCACATATATCATAATCCTATATTAAACTGTTAAGTTTCATGACAGCAGAGACTTGGCTCACCTATTCTTTCTACTGTATTTCTCCTAACACCTAGCTCAACACTGTTCACACTAAAGGTGTTAAACATTTACTGAATGAGGTGGATAATCTTTACTCCAAAAGGCTTCAACCACAGACCTAGGACACTATTAAAAATATATGCAGTCCCATTTATCTAATCACATTCAAAACTTACACTGACAGAGCTTCTACATAGGGTCCAGAAACTGGATGCTCTCTTACTCTGAGCTGGTAAAAATTAATATTAGCATTAGTTAAGTCACACAAGTAATATAAAACATAAAAGATCCCAGTCCTTTCCCCTCAAAAATAATAAAATGTTTTCAGAATTAACAATTTGCAAAGCAGAAGGGTGACTGTTCAAACACTATCAGATGTTTTTAAAAGTAAAATTAGTGAAGTTCACTAAACTTGTAAAAATATTTTTATTTTAAGCAAAAGTATTTATCCATTTAAAAAAAAAAACAGTAAATTAATCTAAGTCCTAGAAATGGCTACCGTAGCACAAAAATAGAAAAAATAGTAAGAAATTTGGAACAAAAGGATTTAGGTAATTTCAATATATTATGGCCCTCCTAATTCCATAGCTTGAAGGCAGTACATTTAAAAATTTGTCTACTGATAATACAAGAGAATAAAAAAATCCCATATTAACCATGCTTAAATAAGAGTTACTAAAGAGGGAAAATGGATATATATTTTGTATTTATTGTCAGAAAAAAATCCAACATATCAATTGGTTTTATTAATTTTTTTTAATTGTTATTACACAGGAACAATTAATTTTGAAAATGAATATACTTATGACAACAAAAGGTATCAATTAAAAGAAAGGAAAAAGGAAATTAACTGCTCAATGGAAAATTATTATATATGTGTGTGTACATACACACATACACTCAATTTGTTATTATACCACTGTATAACTGGACAAGCATATTAACCTCTCTGGAATTCAATCTCTTCATCTGCAAAATGAGGGTCCTTCGTGATCCCTTCCAGCTTTAAAATTCTATCATTTTTGTTGGCGATAATATGTACTTATATTAAGAGAGAACTTTATATGAAAAAGATATCCACAAGACAAATATTGGATCAATAATCTTTTTGAAAGGATGTTCCAACTTAAAAATGTAAACATTAAAGATAATTAAACTATTTTATTATACATGATGGAGAGTTAAAGATCAGTTAAATTTTTGGCAGGGAGCTTAGTGGCTTTAAAAAGTCATATTGGGTTAAAATTAAAATAGTTATCCTAATAAAAGATTTAATTTTTATCAATATTGCTTAATAATTGTTCAAAGAACAATGTCATAACTGTAGCTCACATATTTTGTCTGTTTCATCTATGCCTTCAAAAATTGAAACTATGTATTCACATCTCATAAATTTTTAAGAGGCAAAACTAAAATAAATTTTTGAAATCTTACAGGCTGCTTCTTCTGTCCATTTTCACCTTTACAAACAAGTAGGTCATGAATTTTTTCATTGTAGATTTCAAAAAAACTCATTTCAAGGTGATAGGAGACCTAGTGTAAATAGAAACATGTAGAATGAAATATCCCTTGTATACATGCTGCTGAAGCAAGCACAAATGCAATACCCTTAAAATCCTTTTATGGGCTACCAAGTATTAATATGTATCTATTGTAGCCAGAGAACTATGGAAATACAAAGTATAATATAGAGCCCTTTTCCCTGAGGATATGCAAAGAATTAAACAAGAGACTAGGAGAGTTATCAACTGCAAAGGGGAATTAAGAGACATAAAACACAGTTAACAAGGCAAACACTTTATGATTAAGGGGGGAAATAAGTGACCCAGTCAGCAAGGGATAAGGTACAGTCAGAAAAAGAAACATTATTGTAGTGCTGTGTGTTCTTGGAAAAAAGAATGAAGAACCTGAGCTCCAGGTCCTAAATAATAAGCCTAGCTGTGTGACCCTGGGCAAGATACTTAACCCCAGTTGCCCTTACCACTCTTCTGCCTTAGAACCAAATAGTATTGGTTCCAAGACAGAAGGTAAAGGTTTAAAAAAAGAAAAGGATTAGGTTCTCCCAAGTGTACAAGAGGCTAATACTAGGAGTGCTTCAGATGAGTATGAGATAGGTGGGAAGGAGTAGGGTCAATGGGAAGCATGCCAGACCAAGACAATAAGTAAGCACACATTAACTGAACAAGGATGCATCTTTGCAGAGGAGCTAAATCTTAAGACAATACACTAATTTATCAGAAGCCCAACCTTTGAAAAGAAGACAGAACTTGGAAGTCACAGTACAGTGAATATGGCTTGAACAAATAACTGAATAATGAAGAGAAGTAGAAGAAAAGACAAAATGCTCTGCATGTAAATTAAGAGGAGGAAGGAGGGTATATAAGAAAGATTCTGAGGGCATCCAGGAAGGGTGGAGGGGCTTCTTTGCCCAAAAATGTGTGTGTGTATATGTATTAATGGGTAATTATGAAATCCCAGAAGAAAAGACATCATTAAAATCAATTGGAAAGCTAGATATGAGAAGAATGGGAAATAGTGGCTACTGGAAAGGAGACTAGAAGTAAAGAGACATAGATTTGTCAGCTATCCACATAAATGGGATGGTTATTTTAAATATTCTTCTTTTTCCCCAAAAGTAACCACAACAATGTAAATGTAAAGAATGGAGTAAGGAAGACTTAAATTCAAATCTGGCCTCAGTCAATAACTATGTGACCCTGGGCAAGTCACTTAACTTCTATCTGTCAGTTTATTTAACTGTAAAAAAAGGGATAATAATAGTACCTACTTCATAGGATTATTGTAAAAATCAAATGAGAATATTTGTTAAAAGCACTTAGCATAGTGCCTACCACATAATAGGTGTTTATATAAATGCTTCATCCTTTCCCCGATTTCCTTCTCTTTGTCAGTATGGTAAACATACACAGCAGCTCAGAAAAGCTACATGTCTTAATCACCATATATCACAGATGCCACAAATAGTATAGAAGTTGGAAAGAGAAGATAAATGATTCCATTAGTATGATCTACTGCTAGGGACAGACAAGTTTCCTCGATTTCAACCTCTCTCTGCCAAAGAACACACGCACGCGCGTGCACACACACACACACACACACACACACACACACACACACACACACAAACTATAACAATAAAAAGGATTTTGAAATAAACTCTGCCCCCTTATAACACTTTAATTACTATTTCAATTTGTTTTAATTGGTATTCTAGTTCATTGTACAGAATAAGCATACAGTATACAAACACTCCAAGGCATACCTCTTGTGTTTCTTTTTTGGCTACTTGAGAAAAGAGATCTTTACAAAATCTGGGAATTATTCCCACTTCTTCACCAAATCCCATCATCCTAGACAGAAAACATTACAATAAGAGACTATAACTTGAGAAAAATTACTTTCTAGTTTCTTTGGCCATAGTAAATTAATCATATATTACATTATGCTATCAAAATCCTAACTATACCTTTAAAACAAGTCATTAGAAGAAAAACTGAATGACTCAGAACATTCATCAATTTATTATAGCCTGAGTGTTAAGAATTCCCTAGTAAGATAAAAGATAAGTGGTAATAAGAGCACTCCCCATCCCTAACATATGCCCTAACTTTGTGGCAATATTCCCAACATTCTCTTACTTGCTGTGATTTGTTATCTAATAATGTTTATGTAAATATATATATATATATATATATATATATATACATACATATATATATACACATGTATATAAGTTGGATAAGTTCCTAGATAATTGCACATACAATTAAACTTACGTATAAGATTTTCCAGAGCCGGTCTGTCCATAAGCAAAGAGACAAGTATTATATCCTTCAAAAGCGCTTTCCAGGAGTGGCACTGCTAATGTCTCATATACTGTCATTTGGCTTGCATAGTTAGAATGACTTTTGTCAAAAGACCAGAATGAAAAATCATAAATAAAATTATATATTTGTTTCATGTCAGGATATTGCACAGTTGTCTCTTGGCCATTCATGAAGACTACCTGAGATGCTTTTTCGGTTTTCTCTCTTTAAAAAGAAATAAAAGAGAAAAAAAATTATTACAATTAATGTGTTTCTTCTTTCAGACGTATAAAATCAAGACCATATAATTATTTGAAACATGATTACATTTCATAGGATAACTTCTATTTTTAAAATAAAATTGAATTTTATAGGAGGAAAAACCTATAAAAATGTTTACCTATTATTTCCTTAAGTGTAATTCTTCGCTCTTTCCAGGAAGAAGAAAAAATCTCAACTCCAATTAATTACAATATAGTTTGAATTCCATATTGAAATGTCACTATATAAAATTCTTTTGATACTTTAATAACCAATGCCCCTAGAATGAAGTTCAGTTTGGACTTAACACATACTAAATTCCTCTGTAGTAAATAATGTCATATAGTAAAAGTGAAAGAACTGTGTATGTAGAAATATATCTATAAATTTCAATTCTTTCTAAAAAATTCATGTATAATCTTTCAAATATTTCTTTAAAATGTTCCCTATTATCAAAGGCAAACACTTTAAATATTGTTTTCCCTATTGTTATATGTATCTGCCCCAAAGCCTTAAATTCTTTCATTACTTTACAATAAATTTTTTCTAGCATTCTATTAAAAATACTTTAAATTATTATTTTAATTTGAAACATGACCTTGTTATAAATTACTGATCTGTTCAGGCTTACAAGTTTGTTGATCCTAGTTTAATTGGTTTGCATCTTGAGGTTAAAAGGTAAAGAATTATCTCTTTCTTAGAGACAAATAAATGCAATGTTTACTCTGATCTTTTTTTTTTTAAACTAGACCTGTGATATCATTAGCATAGGCAGCTGCCAATGAGGATCCTTCCTTTACCAATACAAATCAATACCTTAGCATTTTTTGGTCCAGGACTCTTGAGAGGTAGAGTGATTTGTCCAGAGTCACAAGGCCAGAATGGGCCAGGGCAGAACCTGAATGCAGGTCTTCCAGACTTCAAAGTCAGCTCTTATCCCCGACATCACACTAAAGTAATCTATATTACTTGTAAAGAATTTAAGATAGCAAAATCTAGATATTCAAATTAGTTTTTCAAATTCAAATTCAAATTAGGCAGCTAAGCTGCCTCCCTTAATTCTGTCTTAAAATAACAAGTTATAAATGCTCATGAAATTTTACAAATAAGACCTACATTAACAATGAAACAAGGAATTATGTAGTAATTTACAGGAACCTTCTCTAAAGACTAGGACAACACAGTAGATTATCGACTTCTTTTCAGGTTAATAAACAAACATTCTTAAATTTTTTCTTGGAGCTGTGATCTCATTAAAAGAGGAATTATCTCCATCAGTCATAAAACACTGAATGAATATCTACTATTTATAGTAAGATCAACGATCTAAAATACATTGGGAACAACTAGTCTAACCCCCTCATCTTAGAGACAAATCAAGGATGAGGTTACTATGTGCTAAGGAAATGAAGACCAAACAATAGTCTTTGTACTTAAAGAGCTTACATTTGACTAGAAGAAAATAACATGTACGTAGAAAAACATTATGTCCTAAACACACATGTATGTATTACAAGGCAATTTGCTCTGAACTTTGCTAGAAATTCTAGTGGCATTTAAAAATTACATTCCACAAAAATCCACTATTTGATAAAAACTGCTGGGAAAATTGGAAGACAGTGTGGGAAAGATTAGGTTTGGATCAACACCTCACACCCTACACCAAGATAAATTCAGAATGGGTGAATGACTTGAACATAAAGAAGGAAACTATAAGTAAATTATGTGAACACAATAGTATATATGTCAGACCTTTGGGAAAGAAAAGATTTTAAAACCAAGCAAGACTTAGAAAAAGTCACAAGATGTAAAAGAAATAATTTTGATTACATCAAATTAAAGTTTTTGTACAAACAAAACCAATGTAACCAAAATTAGAAGGGAAGTAACAAATTGGGAAACAATCTTCATAACAAAAACCTCTGACAAAGGTCCAATTACTCAAATTTACAAAGAGCTAAATCAACTGTACAAAAAACCAAGCCATTCTCCAATTGATAAATGGGCAAGGCACATGAACAGGCAGTTCTCAGCCAAAGAAATCAAAACTATTAATAAGCACATGAAAAAGTGTTCTAAATCTCTTATAATCAGAGAGATGCAAATCAAAACAACTCTGAGGTATCACATCACACCTAGCAGATTGGCTAACATGACAGCAATGGAAAGTAATGAACGCTGGAGGGGATGTGGCAAAGTCGGGACATTAATTCATTGCTGGTGGAGTTGTGAATTGGTCCAACCATTCTGGAGGGCAATTTGGAACGATGCCCAAAGGGTGCTAAAAGACTGTCTGCCCTTTGACCCATCCATAGCACTGCTGGGTTTGTACCCCAAAGAGAAAATAAGGAAAAAGACATGTACAAAAATATTTATAGCTGCACTCTTTGAGGTGGCAAAAAATTGGAAAATGAGGGGATGCCCTTCAATTGGGGAATGGCTAAACAAATTGTGGTATATGTTGGTGAAGGAATACTACTGTGCTCAAAGGAATAATAAACTGAAGGAATTCTATGGGAACTGGAACAACCTCCAGGAAGTGATGCAGAGCAAAAGGAGCAGAACCAGGAGAACATTGTACACAGAGACTGATATACTGTGGTACAATCGAATGTAATGGACTTCTCCATTAGTGGCAATGCAGTGATCCAGAACAACTTGGAGGGATCTATGAGAAAGAACACTATCCACATTCAGAGGAAAAACTGTGGGAGTAAAAACACCGAAGAAAAACAACTATTTGATTACATAGGTCGAGGGGGATATGATTGGGGATATAGACCCTAAAGGAACATCCTAGTGCAAACATCAACAGCATGGAAATAGATTCTGATCAAGGACACATGTAATACCCAGTAGAATTGCATATTGGCTATGGGGAGGGTGGGGTAAGGGAGGGAGGGATAGAATATGATTTTTGTAACCAAGGAATAACGTTTGAAGTTGACCAAATAAAATTAAATTTTTTAATTTTTTAAAAAAGGAGGCAAAAAAAAATTACATTCCAGATGTCAGGGACAACATGTAGAAAGGTACTGAGGCAAAAGAAAGAAAAGCAAAGACAGATCTAAGGGAAATATACATTAAACTGTCCCTTAGACAACTGAGGTTTGGCTGAACAAATTGTGATATAGAAATATAATGGAATGTTGTGTCATAAGAAATAATAAAATTATTTCAGAGATTTCTTGGTAAAATAAACTGACAGAAAGAAAAGCAATCAAAACCAGAATGATTCATACAAAGGCAGCAACATTATGAACAACTTTGGAAGACTTAAGAAATCTGATCAATGTAGTGACCAACCAAGCCTGCAAGGGCCTACAATGAAGCATGTTAGTCAACTCCTAACAGAAAAGTGACAGACACAAGTTACAGAAAGGAACTATATTTTTTGATATGGTTACTTTAAGAATTTGTTTCACTTCACTATGCTTATTTGTTGAAAGAGTTTTTGCTTTCTGTCTCTCAGATTTTCATAGGGTGGCAAAATAGTAAAAGGAGGGTTAGCAATAAAAGGAGCACTGAAACATTTCTAACAATACAAAACAAAATCAGAAGGAAAAACAAAGAAGCAAGTTTTGGAAGCAACATATAGGATTTATTATGTACTTTGTATCACAGTACCTTGTACTAGGGGCTGGGGATAATGAGAGGCAGCACAGCATGATGTGATAAGAGCATTGGTTATATAGTCAGAGGTCCCGAGTTTAAAACTGGGCTTTGATACTGCTTGTGTACTCCAGGACAAGTTAGCAAACATTTAATTAAAATTCCATTATATGGGCGGAGTCAAGATGGCAGCTTAGCAAGCAGCAAAAGTTCAGCCCTCATGGAAGACCCTTCCTTACCCATAACAGACTGAATGCTCCTAGGGCACCGAAATTCAATCTGAACAACAGGACAGAAGCGGGGAACCCTCCTTCTGGACTCAAATCAAAAGATATGCCCCCCCCCAAAAGCCGGAACCCGAGAATACTCAGGGCTAAGGGGAAAGCAGAGCGAACGTCCCAGGACCCCTCCCCCAAAACCCAGAGGGCTGAGCCCCCAGCAGCAGCGGGAACATCTGAGTAGGCAAAGGTGCTGGTTTGCAGGGTCTACCTTGGGAGCAGTGGGGCACTGGGCTTGGAGCATCCAGCTTGGACAGCAGGGAGGAAGCCAGGGAGGGCCCTGGCTGGGTCCCTCCATTGGGCTCCAGTCTCACCCTTGCCTCGGGTACATCCAGACCAATCCAGTAGAACTAATCCCATCAGAACTCCTCAGAGTATAGGGAGGAGGGCAAAGGCACTTGCTGACAATGGAGAAGCAGTTGGAGAGAACTGGAGAGAGCCTGGACGGCCCAGCCTTCCAGGAGTCTTCAAAGCCTCAGTGCTTCATACCACATACAGCCCAACCCACCTGAACTCAATACAATCAAAAGCCTCCAGAGAACAGGGAAGCTAACATTCCTCCCCTAGAGACTGTACCAAGAGATCTGACAAAGCTCCAAGAGGGGAGACTGACAGCCCCAAAACCAAAACAAAATGAGAGGAGCAAGAGCACAGCCGGGGAGCAAAGAAGGGGTAAACTCGAGCAAACAACAGAAAAAGAAGAAAGAAATTACAATAGACAGCTTCTGCACAGGTAATGAGCAAAGAGCGAATGAAACAGAAGGGGAGGACCCAGCAAAGAAAAAATCAGAAATCCCAGCAAATTGGATACAGGCTTTGGAAGAACTCAAAATGCAATTCAAAACACAATTAAGAGAGGCTGAAGACAATTGAGAAAAGAACTTAAAAACTAAGATAAGTCATCTGGAAACAGAAAATAGTGTCTTGAAAGCCAAAATCAACCAGCTGGAAAATGAGGCAAAGGAGATGAAAGATGAGGTGAAGAAGATGAAAGATGACCTCCAAAGAAAATCCGACCAAAAGGAAAAGGACGGCCAAAAAACTAAGGATGAAATCCAGTCTTTAAGAACCAGAATACAACAACTTGAATCGAGCAACCTCACAAGGCAGCAAGACACTATAAAAACAAAACCAAAAGAATGAAAAAATTGAGGAAAATATGAAGCATCTCATTCACAAAACAGAGGATTTAGAAAATCGTTCAAGGAGAGACAATTTAAGAATTATTGGCCTACCAGAAGACCGTGATAAAAGAAAAAGCCTGGACATTATATTACGGGAAATTATTAAAGAAAACTGCCCCGAAATCCTTGAACAAGAGGGAAAAGTGGAGATTGACAGAATCCATAGATCACCTCCTGTACTTAATCCCCAACTGACAACACCCAGGAATGTTATAGCCAAATTCAAGAACTATCAGACCAAAGAAATTACAAGCTGCCAAGAAGAAGTCATTCAGATACCAAGGAACCACAGTGAGGATAACTCAGGATCTGGCTGCATCCACACTGAAAAAAAGAAAGGCATGGAATACAATATTCTGGAAAGCATGGGAACTAGGTCTACAACCAAGAATCAACTACCCAGCAAAACTGACTATATTCTTACAGGGGAAAGTATGGTCATTCAACAAAATAGAAGAATTTCAAGAATTTGTAAAGAAAAGACCAGACCTGAACAGAAAATTTGATGTCCAAGCACAGAACTCAAGAGAATCATCAAAAGGTAATTAAAAAAGAGGGGGAAAAGAAAAACAAAAAACAATTTTTAAGAGACTCAATAAGTTAAAATGATATGTATCCCTATAAGAAAAGAGGTCATTGGTAACTCTTAAAAACTGTTGTTAGATCAAGGATATCCAGGGAAATAATGAAAAAAAAATACAAAGGAAGGGGGACTTGCAGTCCCAGATCTCAGACTATATTATAAAGCAGCGGTCATCAAAACAATTTGGTACTGGCTAAGAGACAGAAAGGAGGATCAGTGGAATAGACTGGGGGCAAGCAACCTCAGCAAGACAGTATATGACAAACCCAAAGATCCCAGCTTTTGGGACAAAAATCCACTATTACATAAAAACTGCTGGGAAAATTGGAGGACAGTGTGAGAAAGATTAGGTTTAGATCAACACCTCACACCCTACACCAAGATAAATTCAAAATGGGTGAATGACTTGAACATAAAGAAGGAAACTATAAGAAAATTAGGCGAACACAGAATAGTATACATGTCAGACCTTTGGGAAGGGAAAGACTTCAAAACCAAGCAAGAATTATAAAGAGTTACAAAATGCAAAATAAATAATCTGGAATCATCAAATTAAAAAGTTTTTGTACAAACAAAACCAATGTAACCAAAATCAGAAGGTTAGCAACAAATTGGGGAAAAAATCTTCATAAAAACCTCTGACAAAGGTTTAATTACTCAAATTTACAAAGAGCTAAATCAATTGTACAAAAAATTAAGCCATTCTCCAATTGATAAATGGGCAAGGCACATGAACAGGCAGTTCTCAGCCAAAGAAATCAAAACTATTAATAAGCACATGAAAAAGTGTTCTAAATCTCTTATAATCAGAGATGCAAATCAAAACAACTCTGAGGTATCACCTCACAACTAGCAGATTGGCTAACATGACAGCTTTGGAAAGTAATGAATGCTGGAGGGGATGTGGCAAAGTGGGGACACTAATTCATTGCTGGTGGAGTTGTGAATTGATCCAGCCATTCTGGAGGGCTGTAGCATCCCAAGCATATTCACATCTATGAAATATAAATGACTGTATGATTACTGTGTCTCCAAGCATAAGGTTATACCAATGAGGCTTGTGAATGTAACCTTGAACTGGCCATGGGGCCCTTGGCTAAGAAACTCATTAACATGCTCGGACTCAAGTACCCAGGAAAGCGTGGTTTGCAATCTACACGCCCAAAGGTGTTCCCTCTACCTTGCCACCCAATCTTAATTGTCTATACTTTGTGATGTGGTTACTATGTGCTTGGGAGTACTGTCCAAACAGGACAGGAATAAATTCAGAGGCAAACCCATGAACTTCCTCTTGGCTTTCTCTCCCCTTCCATGGAGCTCCACTGGGCTCCTCAATGACTATGTCTCTCTCTCCTCTTGACCTTCTCCTTCCCCGAGGCTGTAACCATCTCGGCCTGCATTCCCTATCTTAATCTCCTCATCCACCTCGTGTTCCTTTGTACTCATACTTTCCTATCAAAGGGAGTATCATAGGGATTGCCTGCCTTATTCAAACACTGACTTGTCCATGTCTTTCATTTCCACTTGGGTCCCATTACAAAGGTGAGCCCCTTTCCTTGTGGGACCCTGCTGGTCAGGGAAGTCTATTAAGGAAAATCCCACACGGGCAATTTGGAACTATGTCCAAAGGGTGATAAAAGACTGTCTGCCCTTTGATCCAGCTATAACTGCTGGGTTTCTACCCCAAAGAGATAAGGAAAAAGACTTGTACAAGAATATTCATAGCTGCACTCTTTGTGGTGGCAAAAAATTGGAAAACAAGGGGATGCCCATCAATTGGGGAATGGCTGAACAAACTGTGGTATATGTTGGTGATGGAACACTATTGTGCTAAAAGGAATAATAAAGTATATTCATAGCTGCGCTCTTTGTGGTAGCCAAAAATTGGAAAATGAGGGGGTGCCCATCAATTGGAGAATGGCTGAACAAATTGTGGTATATATTGGTGATGGAATACTATTGTGCTAAAAGGAATAATAAAGTAGAGGAATTCCATGGAGACTGGAACAACCTCCAGGAAGTGATGCAGAGTGAAAGGAGCAGAGCCAGGAGAACATTGTACACAGAGACTGATACATTGTGTACAATCGAAGGTAATGGACTTCTCCATAAATGGCAATGCAGTGTCCCTGAACAATCTCCAGGGATCTAAAAAACACTATCCACAAGCAGAGGATAAACTGTGGGAGTAAAAATACCAATGAAAAGCAACTGCTTGACTACAGGGGTGGAGGAAATATGACTGAGGAGAGACTCTAAATGAAAACTCTACCAACAACATGGAAATGGGTTTGAATCAAGAACACATGTGATACCCAGTGGAATTGCGCGTGAGCTATGGGAGAGGTGGTGGGAGGGAGGGGAGGGAAGAAAAGAAAATGATCTTTGTTTCCAATGAATAATGTTTGGAAATGACCAAATAAAAATAATGTTTAAAATTTTTTAAAAATAATAATAATTGGGAGAAGGATCAGGAAAGGGTTCATGTAAAATGTTACAACTTTATGGTGTCACAAACAAAACTATGGATGCCAAGAGTTGGAATTAAGTAGTCATTTCAGGCACCGTGATTATAGAGCTCAAATTTGAAGACCAGAAAATTATTAGTCAGCCCGTTTTTTAAAACCCTAAATTAACAAATTATTGCTCGCCACAAAACTAAGGTTTTCAGGCTTCCATTTTCTAGAGTAAACAGAGAAATGAACTGTTCCTATGTCTGGGTAGTTCTGGAAGACTACCCTGGCTATAATGCACCCTTTCTTTCAATGCCTCAGAGTCCCTCTTTCTCCCTTTAAGATGCAGTTCAAGCCCTATCTTCTGCATGAAGCCTTTCCTGGCTTCTTCAGAATAGTGTCCTCCCTCCCAAACTACCTTGCAGTCAACTATTTTTTGTATGTTTGTTTTATTGGTTTCATATTTATGCAGTTTTTATTTTTATGTACTTGTTGCCTTTCTATTAAAGTCAACCAGCAATTAACTAAAAAAAAAAACTGTTGTTATTAGCTGGGCAGCAAAAAGAAGTATACTTAGAGGGAACAGCAACAAACTGTATAGGATGAAAGGACAAGACAAATAAGTATATAGATATATGCATGCAAAAATACATATGCATGAGTATGCATATATATATACATACATATATATATATATAAAACTAGAGCTTAAAAATAGGTTAATAGTAAAAGAAATGGGAAAAGAAACAAATGGGGGTAAATTTATATGTCATAAAGAAGCTCATGGTGGGGGGGGGGGGAGAACATCAATACACTGGAAGGGTAAAGAGGTCAGAGACAGGAAATACTCAACTTTTATGTGATTTGAAAGTGACTCAAAGAGGGAAAAACAATCCAATCCATTGGGGGCAGAGAATAGATTTGCACCCTATAGGGGAGTAGAAGGGTAACAAACGGTCTGGTGGGGAGGGAAGCAGTACAAGAGAGGGAGGGAGTGGGGGGGGGGTTAATTTTAGAAAGACTACAGGGAAAATAAGGGGGGGATAATTGGGAGGGGGGTAGAAAGGGAAGTAAAATAAGGGTGGGAACAAGGGGGACTGTTCAAAAGCAAACATTGGTGTAGAAGGAAATAGTGAAAGAAGAAAAGGCAGGTAAAGGAGCAGAAATCAAAATGCTGAGAAATACACAGCTAGTAATCATAACTCTGAATGTGAATGGAATGAACTCACCCATAAAACGCAAGCGAATAGCAGAGTGGATTAGAGTCCAAAACCCTACCATATGCTGTCTACAAGAAACACATATGAGAAAGGTAGACACACATAGGGTGAAAGTAAGAGGGTGGAGCCAAATCTATTGGGCATCAACTGACAAAAAGAAGGAAAAAATGCAAAGGAAGGAAGACTTGCAGTCCCAGATCTCAAACTATACTATAAAGCAGCAGTCATCAAAACAATTTGGTACTGGCTAAGAGACAGAAAGGAGGATCAGTGGAATAGACTTGGCGTAAATGATCTCAGCAAGACAGTTTATGACAAACCCAAAGACCCCAGCTTTTGGGGCAAAAATCCATTATTTGATAAAAACTGCTGGGAAAATTGAAGACAGTGTGGGAGAGATTAGGTTTGGATTAACACCTCACACCCTACACCAAGATAAATTCAGAATGGGTGAATGACTTGAACATAAAGAAGGAAACTATAAGTAAATTAGGTGACCACAGAATAGTATACATGTCAGACCTTTGGGAAGGGAAAGGTTTTAAAACCAAGCAAGACTTAGAGTCACAAAATGTAAAATAAATAATTTTGACTACATCAAATTAAAAAGTTTTTGTACAAACAAAACCAATGTAACTAAAATCAGAAGGGTAGCAACAAATTGGGAAAAAATCTTCATAAAAACCTCTGACAAAGGTTTAATTACTCAAATTTACAAAGAGCTAAATCAATTGTACAAAAAATTAAGCCATTCTCCAATTGATAAATGGGCAAGGCACATGAACAGGCAGTTCTCAGCCAAAGAAATCAAAACTATTAATAAGCACATGAAAAAGTGTTCTACATCTCTTATAATCAGAGAGATGCAAATCAAAAGAACTCTGAGGTATCACCTCACACCTAGCAGACTGGCTAACATAATAGCTATGGAAAGTAAATGCTGAAGGGGATGTGGCAAAGTAGGGACACTAATTCATTGCTGGTGGAGTTGTGAATTGATCCAACCATTCTGGAGGGCAATTTGGAACTATGTCCAAAGGGTGCTAAAAGACTGTCTGCCCTTTGATCCAGCCATAGCACTACTGGGCTTGTACCCCAAAGAGATAAGGAAAAAGACTTGTACAAGAATATTCATAGCTGCGCTCTTTGTGGTAGCCAAAAATTGGAAAATGAGGGGGTGCCCATCAATTGGAGAATGGCTGAACAAATTGTGGTATATATTGGTGATGGAATACTATTGTGCTAAAAGGAATAATAAAGTAGAGGAATTCCATGGAGACTGGAACAACCTCCAGGAAGTGATGCAGAGTGAAAGGAGCAGAGCCAGGAGAACATTGTACACAGAGACTGATACATTGTGTACAATCGAAGGTAATGGACTTCTCCATAAATGGCAATGCAGTGTCCCTGAACAATCTCCAGGGATCTAAAAAACACTATCCACAAGCAGAGGATAAACTGTGGGAGTAAAAATACCAATGAAAAGCAACTGCTTGACTACAGGGGTGGAGGAAATATGACTGAGGAGAGACTCTAAATGAAAACTTTACCAACAACATGGAAATGGGTTTGAATCAAGAACACATGTGATACCCAGTGGAATTGCGCGTGAGCTATGGGAGAGGTGGTGGGAGGGAGGGGAGGGAAGAAAAGAAAATGATCTTTGTTTCCAATGAATAATGTTTGGAAATGACCAAATAAAAAATTTAAAAAAAAGGAAAAAAAATTCCATTATATGCCAGACACTGTGTGAAGTGCTACAGGCACACAAAAAAGGCAAAAACAGTCAAGACCCTTGAGGAGCTCACAGTCTAACAGTGAAAACAATATGCAAACAAGGTATTTACAGGTAAACAGGATAAACTAAAGATCATGTCAGAGGGAAGGTTTGATTATGGATGGCTGGAAAGAACTTCTTGTAAAAGGTGGGATTTTAGTTGAGACTTTAAAGAAGCAAGGAATCCAGGAGGCAGAGACAAAATTCCAGGAATGGGGGTATAGATACTGAAAATGTACAGAGTTGGGAGATGGAGAGCCTTCAGAGAAAATCAAGAAGGAGACGAAAGTAACTGGATGTACACAGAGGAGAGTCAGGTGTAACACTAGAAAAGTAGAAGGAGGCCAGATTATAAAGGGAGCTAAAAGCCAAAAAACAAAAACAAAAAAACAAAGATTTTAGATTTGATCTTAGAGACACTAAAGTCATAGAAGAGTTTTCAAAAGGAGAGTAACATAGTCAAACCTGTGCTTTAGGGAGATCAGTCTGGTAGCTGATAGACTGTAGTGAGGAAAGATTTGAGGCAGACAGACCAAGTAGAAAGGTTTTGCATTGGTCCAGGAGTAAGGTAATAAGGGCCTACATCAGAATGGGAACAGTGTCAGAGAAGGGAAGGGGGAGAATATGAGAGATGTTACAAAGGAAGAAATGATAGGACTTGGCACCAGATTGAATGGAGGGGAAGGAGGGCAGTGAGAGTGAAGAGTCCAGAATGACACCTACATTGCAATAGAAGGATGGAGGTATCCTTTACAGTTAAAAAAAAAAAAGTGGGGGATTTGGTGGGAAAGTTAATAAGTACAGTTTAGGACATGTGGATTTTAAGGTATCTATAGGATATCCAGTTCAAGATGTCCAATAGGCAGCTGAAAATTCAAGTATTGGAGCCTTTATATGTGAAATGGGATGGGAATGGAGGTAGATAACCTCTAAGGGATCTTCAAGCTCTAAATCTACATTTATACATAGTAAAGCACTTAACATTTGTTAAACTGAATTGTAGACTCCCTTCCAAATCTAATACTCTATGATTCTATGATATCAAACTTTAATTATCCCCTTCAGGAAGTTTATCAGCATTGTTGCAACTATTTTGAAGATTTTTCTGTTACTTTCACTGTTGATGTTAACTTCATTAAATTAAAAATATAACATATATAACTCAGTGGAATTGTTTGTCAACTTCAGGATGGGGAGGGAAGAGGAGAGAGAGACAACATGAATCATGTAACCTTGGAAAACAAATTACTGGAATAAAATGAAAAAAATTATAATTTTTTAAAACAAAAAAGTTACAAATATATATAATTTAAATAAATCAATTTATTTACAACTGCTAAAAGTCTGCTATAGATCTGGGTCCATTAAACTGACATCTTGAAAATATTAAATATACTGAATTCCAGCTAACTTCTGACCTTACCAATGTGTAACAAGCTGCTGTACACAAAGTATTTTTAAGGATTATTTTAAGTGTAATGTTAAAGTAGTTACTATCTAATCATTTCCAATGCAAGACTAGTTCCCAAAGATATGCTATTTCTCCATTATTCTAAATACTTTAATAAATGCAGCACATATTCAGAAAGTATTTTCTTCACAAAAATTTCTTACATAAGTAATTACCACTAGTATTTACTAAGTACCTACTATGTGTCAGGCACTGCACCATGCTCAAGGGATAAAAAGACAAAAGTTCAATAGTCCTTGTACTCAAAAGCCTTACATTCTATGGATAAATTCAAGTTTTATAGTCTCTATTTTACAGATAAGGCTCAGGGATTTATTTGTGGTCAGAGGGCTTTTGTAGGATCAAAATAATTCTCCTGATTACAAATCACCCAAACAAGCACCTTTCAGAAAAATAGGAAATCACAAATACCATTTAGTTTTACTCAATTCTACATAGTCCATTCTAGGTACTCCCTTTTACTTAAATCCACTTCCTTGCTATTTCAAGGCTTTTCTGCTTAGCACTTACCCTTTAGGTTAAATTCTTGCTAGTCTGCCCTAATTCTGTCCCTCACGCTCTGGTTAAAATCCATCTTTAAGCCCATTAGTTTTTAGAAAATGAAAGATATTTTCTTTTCTGGCCCCAGGTATTCCCTCCATTGACCCACCATAAACCCCACAATAACAATTGTTATTAACAAATTGGCCTTAACAATTTGGTCGATATCTCCCTTCACATGTAACTTCTGATTTGCTTTTTGCCTCATATTTTTGTTCCCTCACCCAGCAACATTCTCTGTGTTTGATTTTTAAGTTATCAATTAGTCAATAAGTATTTATTAAATCTGTATTATATGCCAAGTACTAAGTCTAAGGACATAAAAATAAAACCAAACAGCCTCTGCCCACAAGGAGCTTGCATTCAACAATGTACAGAGGCATATTAAGATATGTACGAAGCAGACAGAAGAGACAATGGCTTAAATATCTGGGAAACAAGGAAAGGTGTCTTGCTGAAGGTGGCACTTGTGTTAGCTAAGTCTTGAAACAAACTTAGGGAATTCACAAGGCAGAGGTGAGGAAGGATAGAACTCTAGGCACAGGGAACAGTCAGCACAAAGGCAAAGAGATGAGAGATGAAGAATGAGAGTACAGGTAGACCAGTCTGGTTAGTCCTTTTAGAGAACATGGAATAAGAAAGTGTAAAAAAGTCCAGAAGGGCAAGAAGGAACCAGATTGAAAAGGGCTTTAAAATGCCAAACAAATGTGTTTATATTTAATCCAAGAGGAAAGAAAGGACAAAAGAAAGCAAGCATTTATCAAACATCCTACATGTCAAGCACTATGCACTTTACAAATGTTATCTCATTTGATATGACCTGGAAAGTTGTTGTCATTATCTCCATTTTACAGCTGAGGAAACTCAGACAAGCAGTTAAGAAAAATGTCTGAAGCTAGATTTTAATTCAGTTCTTCTTGACTCCAAGTCCAATACCTAAGCAAGGCACCTTTTGCCTCAGACTTTAAAAAACACTTTTATTCTGCACCTCTTGGGGTCTGTTATAGTTGTTATTTCTTGACAGACTAGGTTCATGAATAAAGGGATAATGTCTTACATAGACTTTGTATCACCACCATCCTGCCTCCTAATCCCCACTCCTTAAGGGACTGGAGAAATATCCCACCTCCCTTTTTATTTATGTGCTAATGAACAGAGATAGAGGAAGTCATCAAACGTGGGTGAATATGGAACAATTCATGTAAATGTCACTTAATTTGGTCTTTAAAGAATGTGGAAGAATTCAATAGGCAAAGTAAGTAAAGCAATCCTACCAGGCATAAGGCATTAAATAAAGAAGAACATGGAGGTTGAAAAGAGAATTTTATATTTATATACATATACACACACAGCGTAGGTCATGTAACTACTTAACTAAACATACATTTTCATCATGTAATTCCTTAATTCCCTATTTACCTGCCAAAGTAAATTTCATTCCTGGCTTTTAAGGTCCTCTAAGTTCCACCCTCAATAGAATGATTTAAAATCCAGGAGACAAGAGTGGAGTCTTGACACACACTTATTAGATGGATGACCCTGAGCAAGTTATTAACCTTTCTCAGCTTGTTTCTTCATATATAAAATGAGAGAGGTGGATCAAAGTCCAATGGTCCCTTTCTAGCTCTAGATCTAAGGCCTTGTGATCCTACTCTCTTCCATGAATACTACATTGTATCAAATTGGACTACTCTCTATCTCCCAAATATGCCCCACCCTTTTCTACCTCTATGCCTTTGTTCATATTGCTCTATGTCTGCAAGGGTCCTTAGTCCCCTTCTTTACCTGCCAGAAACACTTGTGTGTGTATCCAAGACAAATGTAAAGGATCTTGGAACCAGAAGGACCATGGGTTTCAACACTCACTAACTGGGTAACCAAGGGCAAGTCACTCAATCACTCAGTACTTTAGCATCCACATCTGCAAAATAGGGGCCCATAATACTTCTACCTCCAATCCAAATGTTATTGTAAAGAAAGTACTTGTAAAATTTTATTACTATAAAAATACAATGTTATTGTTTGTCAAAAGTAGATGAAAAATATATGTATTTGTTATTATTTTGGATTTTGATGAGTAAAGTACATACATACCTGCTGCTGAAGGGTCTTACTCGTACAGCCACTGTCACTTGACTATTCTCTACCTTTAAAAGATTTGATTGTCTAAAAGTATTGTAAATTATAGTTTCTTCTTTCAATAAGGTTTTTTCTTGTGATCTTTCCCTTTTATTTTCAAGAAAAGAACTAGGTACGCTTTTTTGGTTTTGCATATTTTGAAAGCATGTTCTACTTTTTGAAATGGACAAAGCTGAGGTTCTCCCCTGAGGAGTACTCCATTTTGGTGTAAATTTGTTTTCTTCCATAATACATTGTCTGGATGTTCTTGGTTTTTCCAAGCTTCCAAACTTATTATTTATATTTTTCATTGTTTCCTTTCCAGTACTTCTATTATTTAAATTTCCTGTTGTAATTATCTTTATATCTGATGTGTTTTGAATAGGCTTCATTACTGTTGAGTGTCCTAATCTACTAACTTCATTCTGACTTTGTGACTCAAATACTTGAGAAACAGAGCATTTATCATGTAAAATGTTTCCATTTTCTGCATTTGGAACTGAACATTTTTCTTTGCTCTTTTCATCAGCAGTTGTTTTTCTTCGTTCTATATTTTCAAATACAGGGGAAATAGATTTAACAAAAGAGTGTTTATCAGAATTTGCTGTCTTTAGATTTTTATTGCTCTGGTCCAAAGCAGACTTTTTATTGTCTATTATATCTGGTGCATTTTTATTTGTCTTACACTTTTCCAGAGAGTCTAATCTTATACGACGCTGCAATGTAAGTTGTTCTGTTGTTTCTTCGGTTTCTTCCTGAAGCTGACTACCAAGCAAAGGTGGTTCTTGAATTTTTCTAGTTCTTCTTTGAAGTGCCAACCTGCCTTCCAAGTTAGGTGTGAGAGGTTCATCTTGCACTTTTTTACAGGCTGAAATAACATAGGTTTTATTTATTTCTTTGATTTTACTTAAAGATTTAAATAATGAATTATTTTCACACTCTGGCATCTCTGACTTCATATGATGCTTAAGTCTGCTGCTTTGGGATGAATTACTTTGTGAAGATAAGCCAAGACCATCATTGCGATTTCGAATAATAGTTGTACCATACATTGACATATTAATAGCGAGAAGTCTTTTAAAAAGGACTCAAACTGTGGAATTTAAGCTCTTTGATATGCATTTGATTTTTGGTCTTTTCTTAATGACAGTCTTTAAAATCTGTCAGATTCAAAGAAGAAGAAAAATTATATTTCAAACAAACTTAAAAGAAACATTTATAACAGAAAACATTTTAGAGTATTAAGTATCCTACTAAAGAAATCATACTATATATATATTAATAGGATGCTACTCAAATTAGAAAAGGGTAGGTGAGCTTTAGCAAATAACATCCTACAGAAGATCATGTCTTTATAGTAACACAAATGATTAAAGGTGTTAAATAAAAGATTCCACTGTGCTTATTATTGTTCGTTGACTTTGAACAAGCCCTTGATTCTGTGGGACATAATGCAACCTTAAAGACTATCTTCAATAAGGCATCTCTAATGCATATTTAAATCACACAATATTTCTTGAAAGATACTACAAAGAAAATTTAATTTGACAATACTTTGATTATATCAGTAGGAGACATATACTCACCAAAGAAAGAATGTTCAGTGAAAAATGCAAAAGGAACAGGAATTACCTATAAATGGTGATGTATTGCAAATGCTTCTATTTGTAGATGACATTGTACTGATGTTATTGAGCCCAAGATCAGAGCCTTGTAAATAAGATTCATAATCACTTGAGTGTTCAGACTATCTATACAGAAAAAAAAAACAAGTAAATGTTTACCTGTTTTTTCAGACAATGATAGAGTGAGATAGTCAGTCCATCAACATATGCACTTTCAACAAGCAGTAAAGATGAATGATAAACTGGATCTGAAATTAAAAAGGGGAAGAGAACAGGAGAGATCACTTTGAGGAAGTTCTGCAGTGATTATAATGATACTTAGCTTTTCCTCAAAATAAAACTATCATTTAACACCAGGAGTCTTCCAGTGATGTTATGTATCTGCGAATTATGGAAAAACACAATCTCCAAAGAATCAACATTAAAGGTCATCCAAAAGGCACTATAGATATATGTAATGGATATAGACTTCAATATGTTACCAGAGATGAATTATACACAAGAAACAGCACAAAAAAGCATAAGAGGAATATGAAATTCACTAGAAAAGGTGAGGTGATCAAGTAGCATTAACAAGAGAAAAGAGATTAAGAGTCTAGGAATAACAGTAGTATTTAAGTAATATTATAAAACCTAGAGGAAGGCCTCCAGCACACTAAGTAGACCTTCTGTCCGGAATGTATCGGTGAATATAGATAAGAATCACACAGACTGAAGTATAGAGGGAGTTAGAAGTATTCAAACTAGTGTCACAGATCCACTGAAATATTCTACTAAATCATACTTGGAGGGCTGTCAACAACCAAAGGATAAAGCCATCATGGCCACCTCAAGCTTCTATTACATGCTTAAGTAGGACGACCTTTCTCTATTAGCAGCAATGCAATGATCCAGGACAATTCTGAGAGTCCTATGAGAAAGAACACCATCCACATTCAGAGGAAGAATTGTGGGAATAGAAACACAGAAAAAAAAAACAACTCCTTGATCACATGGGTTGATGGGGATATAGACTCTAAATGATCACACTAGTGTAAATATCACTAATATGGAAATAGTTCTTGATCAATGACACATGTAAAACCCAGTGGAATTGTGCTTCAGCTATGGGAGCAGGGTAGGGATAAGGCAGAGAAAGAATAAGAATCTTTTAACCACAGAAAAATATTCTAAATTAATTAAAATTTTCCAAGACAAAAAATAATAAATAAAAATTAAGTAGGATATCCTTGCAGTTAGTATTCTAAGAAATAGATTTAAAGAACCTCTAAGACCTCAATTACAGGAGTAAAGATGTAGTATCAAGAGAACTAAATTACGATAAATGTCTTTGTATCCCTATGATGTATTTTACACATATGTAATGCTTAATATCTTTATATAACTAAAGATCAACTGAGTTCTCTCTGTGATCAGTTCCTGTCATTAAAGGGTAATGGGTACAGTTAGTATCTATAAATAGTAGAGATCTCTATCCTTCACCTTTTCTCACCCAAATTCTGGAAAACAATGAGAAGGGTGAACTTTATCAGAAAAACTTTAGGGAAATTAAAGGAAAGGAGATCAGTAGGATAAGTAGGATCAAGCCATTTAAACAACTATATTTTATAGTTTTATGAAATCACATAGGAATGGAATTAAACAAAAAGCAGGACAGATACCTTTACTTAATTAGAATAAATGTATTTATAAACCTTTTATGACAAAGTAAAGATTAAAGAATTAGTTGATATTCACTGAATATTCCCCATGAAATGCTGGTTGACAAAGATCATGCTCAAAACTGCTACCATCTACTGTGCTTTCTTCATATCTTTTGTTGGATTTGAATTCAGGTCTTATGGACTCAAGGTCTTTATTCTATCCACTGTGTCACCTACATGCCCCATGACAAGATAAAAGTAGGAGAAAAATCAAATAATATGTGAATTACAATTGAGGAAAATTAATATTGGATTATGTTATTTGTCATCAATATTTCTATGTGTATCCATTCATTTCCTCAGATTCCAGGCTCTGAAGGTCAGTTTCTCAATGGCTGAGTAATTACTACTAGTCCCTCAAAGTATCACCTATGCAAAGACCTTAATTTTTCAGATTGTGAAAAAGAGAAATCAGGAAAGCCTGCAAAAAGACAGGAATAGCTGGGACTGATGATCTGTCATTCAAATGAGAGTATTCTATTTGGAATGTGACCAGGAAAGGGCAGTTAGAGGCAGACCAACTGAAGGCTGGACCTTTTGGCTTGAAAGAGGGAAGAAGTCTGTTCTCACTGCACTTTTGGAGACTGAAGCCTGAAGGTTGTCTTTGGTTTTGAAGACAAAAGAAAGAAGAACAAAGTACAGCTCTCTCTCTGATTTGCTCTGTTGTGATAGTGACTGAACTTCCAGACCTATCAGCCATTTCTCCCAATTGAACTATATTTCACCATCCTCCAAGCTGACTCATTGTAGTATTAGGGAAATCTCCAATCCTCTTCCCCTCCATTTCTTATCCTTCCTTGTCTTCCCCAATTAACCCCTTACTTAAGATAGAGAAGAGAAAGAATATTTCATTTGAGACATAAAACTCACCTTGAATTGATTTAAGAGACTAATAGAAGATCAACAAGAAAGGGGGAGGGAAGAAGAAGGAAGGCTGAAGGGAGGAAGAAGATAACAGCCTGATCTTTAGTTATCAATTATCATTCAAAATAGTTCCTTATTACAATTTGGCACTCCAAAACAAAAAACCAGCCCCACCAAGGTCTGATCCCAGCACATGCCCTTTTTGTCCTTGCTATTCCTCTAATCAGGATTTGGAATGACCTGATCTATAAGAAGGGAAACAGTCACTGAAAATTTCATTGAGATAGGTTTATATTTTTCTAGCTAAAAATTACTAGAGAAAGCTTCTCCAAAAACCAGCTCAAATTCCATTTTTTATGTGCCAGAGAGGGGTAGTTTGACATTTGTCTAGCTATAGAGAAACTGTAAACATCTTCCTACCAAAGGAGTTCTTCCCTTCCCAACAATGAAATAATTACTTCCCAACCCTGCAGCTGAAATCTCTAAGCCCACCTGCTTATTAAAATATCCACCAATCAGAACTGCCAGGGGAAATCCAAAGGATATATTGTTAGGCCAATCAAAAGGAAGATACAGGTAGGTATAAAAGACACTGGTTGGTCCTTACTTTAGAGCAAATGAAGCACAGCTTCTTTTATGTAGACTGTGTTCCTCTATTAATAAACTATATTATAGGTGGACCAATGGCCTCATTTTACTTATTGGTTAAAAATTCTAGGTGTTAGAGAGTGTAGCAAAAGACAAATGACAAATAAATGGCACAGCCATGGTAAGCAGTCTTCAAAAGATTAGTTTACTGGACAGGAGTTCTCTTTCTTCTAGGAATTTAGTCTAAATCAAATAAGAAGACTGTAGATAAACATCAAGCAAAGCTAAAATAAGAAAATTTTATGGTAAGATGTTGTGGAAAGGTCACTTTGCTGGGAGGTTAAGAAACCTGCATTCAGGTCTGGCACGGCTATAAATTCATATGTTGACCTAGAGAAGTTATCTTAATATCCCTCTGCTTCAGTTTTCTGGTCTCTAAAATGGTAACACCTGTCCTGCTCATCTCATGGGGTGTTTGATGTTGTGTGGATAAAATTAAAGAGCATTACGCATTATATAAATACACTTTTAAAAGTTCACTTAAACGCATTTAAAACCATATATGAACATCATTATAAAAATGATTTATCCTGTAATCAAGTCAACTTATTAAGTAAACTGAAAAGTACTGTAGGAACTGCAAGAATTTTTTTAAATGTACATGCATGTAGAAGAATTCTAGAAACACTTCTAACTCTAGAGAGTAAAATTAAATGATCGTTTATGTCCTTTTCAGTTCCAAACTGTGTAATTCTACTTTCTTCTTTTCTTCTTAAAACCCTTTCGGTGTATGGTTCGAAGGAGTTAAATGACTTGCCCTGGGTCACACTGCTAGGAAGTGTCTGAGGCCACACTTGAACACAGCATGAGAACTCACTTTCTAATAATTCTTTTGGGGAACATGAACGGTAATGTCATTGGTGAGGGTAACTGCTCAAAAAGAAACTTCCTCTACCAATGAAAATTCCCACCTACTCCGCAATTTAAGAGTCTTTTTGAAGTCTACCTTTATCTAATGTGTTCAGGTTTTCAAAGCACTTTTAAGCATTCTTTTTATCCTGACAATTCCCTGGGGTGGGAGACAAGCGTTATTGTCCCCATTTTACAGATGGGAAAAAGGGGGCCGGGAGTCATCTAAGTAACTTGATAAGAGCTATATAGTCGTTATCTACCTTGACTGTCTCAGGCAGCTTTTGAAGTCAGATCTTACTTTTTCTGTGACAACTCGGTAATGTAGGGGCCACAAGTATGATTATCCCCTTTCTGCAGAAGAGGAAACCGGAGGCTAAGTAGTCGAAGGCCCACCTAGAGGTTGAAGGAGGAACTGCAGCACGTGGGACAATAAACCACACCCTATTACAGCTCAATCCTTCCTCTTAGACTCCCTCCACCTCCCCACAGAGGATCGGCTCCCGCACGGCCCGATGGATAAATTGATATCGCGCAAAACTGCCCACCCACCCGATCTGACAGGAAGGACCACCCTCCCCACCCTCCTTTCCTCCACAACGCCCTACCTTCCCTGCGCAGGCGTATGGACTGGCATGGGAGGGGGGCTTCGATGCTTCTCTCCTTCCCACTCAGAGGAGACGACGACTGAAAAACGCGATGGAAGTGAAAAACTTTAACTCCCCGGCCCTAAGTCGACTGCTATTTAACACCCAACTGTCCCCTTCCCCTTAACCTTTCCCCGTGACAGCCAAGCACCACACCGCTCACCTCCACTCCCAGAGTCGTCCCCGCGCCAGGTCAGATTTTGAATAAGTGCCCAGGCTCCTGATTGGCTGCCAGAACCCAAGTTAGACGCCGTGCCTCAGTTTGGTCCCGCCCTCTGCCGGAAGAGAACATGGTTTGTTTGGGTTTGCTCGTGTGAGACTGTATGTCCGCTCCACCCACCCGAGCTTCCGGTATTGAGGCTTCTTGACGCTAGGGGGCAGCAGAGCACAGAGCGGACCTTGGGAGACGCCCCTTTCCACTCCCGGTTTCTCGGCAACACAGAACCACTCCCTAGCTGCCTGAATCCTAGTCGGCCTCTCTCCCTGGGGAGGAAGAAGGGAGTCATACCGTTAGTTCACAGCACGGAGTATGAACTATCAAAGGCGCAGCCGTACGGTGAACTATGGTGGACTTTGTTGCTAATATGAGCAAGTTAGAAAAAAAAAATCAGCAGAATAAAAAGGCAAGGGGAAGCCCGAATTTCAACACAGGATGGGTTCTAATGGCGGTTCTCCACCACAAAAGTGACAATATCCTGGAAAAGTTCTATTCTAGAGAATAAAGCTATATAGCTGGTCATTGTTATTGCTGGAACGTATTAAGCTTAATAAATGCTTGTTGACTGACACATTTATACCCCTAAATATGGAATCGGATCTCTTTCATCCACTCTTAGGTTCATTGCCTTTCCATGGGTCTGAAACTTTACTTAGCTCATCTAAACAGAATCCCTTTTCTCCATCACTATTCTCCTACTCATTGTACCCTAAATCCTTCCACCAGAGACTACAAAGATTCCTAAAATAGATGGGTATGACTTTTGGGATTCCCTGTATATGCAACTGGGATTTGAGAATTGATTGGTTTTATACATAAACATTATGAAGTACCATAACCCTGTTGAACCATGACAATATCTTTTTATGGGCTCTCACTTATATTAATCCATTTATGGTATTAAACAAACCTTGAGTCATGTCTTACTATTATAGCAAAGTCTTTCAACCCTTTACCTTCTGTTTCTAGGAGGGAAGAATTCCCTTCTACATCAGCTGTGATACACAACAATTTAATCAATTAGTTAACTACAGACACTTGAGACAATACAGGAGAAATTGCGTTAATTGTCAAAATTCAAGACTAGAGGAGAGTGTGGGAAATAGACATCCCTGTGCCTCAGGAGAAGAGGATTACCAGACTTTTGAGCATCCATGTTTGAACCTGGGTTAGATGATTGATTTGAAGATTAAAAGGTCAGTATATTCTTGATCCCTGGGGAAATTTCTGTGAGGTCAGAGCTCAAGGTGAAACATATAGCACAAAACAGTAACTTTAGAGTAAAAGTCCCTTTTGTATAACAGTGCTGGAGTAGGCAGAATTGTATCTCCTGTCAAAATCAGGATGTCCTGGTGTGTATCCTCCAGTCCTCCCACTCTGAACTGATGGAACAAAGTCCACAAAAAAATCTAGGATACTGACTGTCTTTGAGCCTTTTGCTGGATATGACCCTATATTACAAGAGGAGTCACCAAGTGAGGAAATGTAGAAAGCAAAGTGTCTAATAGTATAAGTGACTGAGGTTCTATATAAGTCTGCAGAGATGATTGTTCATTGGAGGGTGACCTTATTTTCCATGAGCCAGCTGTATGTTTCATATTTTTTAATTGTCAAGATTTATTTGATTTTTATTTTAGTTGCATATTTACACAAAGAATTGGTAACCGCCTACTGGGTGGTGTCCTACAAGGAGTTTCCCAGATTTTCTGAATAGGCAAAGGAGCCAGAAAAGTGGGAAATTCCCCAAAGTATACCAGAGCCTTGAGGATATAAAAGGATATTTTACACAAGTATTATTTTAAAGAGGTTTTTTACTGTGTTTTGTGAGGAGGCAACATGATATAGAGGAAAGGACACCAGTTAGAATCATAAAAATGGGGTTTCAGTGAAGCTCAGAATTGGGAGGGATCTCAAATACCTGTACCTAATTTCCCTCTACAGTGCATTCAATATGTGGTCATCTAATCTTTGATGAAGCCCTGTAAAATTGAAAATTGATTTTAATTCTATTTTTAAGACAACCAAACTGGTATAAGTTTAATATCCTCCCATGCCATGTGAGCCTAAACTCCTTACTCTTGTAACTTCATCATCTATATTCTGGAGAAATTTGCCCAAAAGTTGAGTTTTTGTCTTGGAATTGCTGTTCAGTTGTGTCTGACTCTTTGTGACTCCTTTTGGGGGTTTTTTTTGGCAAAGATACTGATGTGGCTTGCTGTTTCCTTTTCCAGTTTATTTTCCAGTAATTGAGACAAACAGGGTTAAGTGATTTTCCCAGGGTCACACAGCTGATAAGTGTCTGAGGCTAGATTTTTCTGACTCCAAGCCCTGCACTCTACTCTATCCACTGTCTTGTAATTACTTACTGTCTTTATTAATGTTCTTCCTAAAATGTGGCACCATACACTAAACACACTGTAAGGACAGTCTAACTAGCATAAAGTACAGTGATCAGTCAACCAGTTAATAAACATTTATTAAGTGCCGGGATTACAAAGAGACAAAAAACACTCTCTGTCCTCAAAAACTCACAATATAATGGGGGGTGGGGGGGAAGATAAGCAAATAAATTTGTACAAACTATATACAAGATAAATAGGAAATAATTAAAAGAGAGAGGGTCCTAGAATTAAGAGGAATTAAAAAGATCTTCTTGTAGAAGATGAGATTTTAGTTGGAGCTTAAAGGAAGCAAAACAAGCCAGGAGGCATACATGAAGAAGGGCATTCCAGGTATGATAGTCAGAAAAAAATGCCTCCCTTATTCCATAAACTATGCCTCTCTTAATGCATACTAATCATTCAGTAAGTATTTATTTATGCCTACTATGTGTCTGGCAAATAGGTGCCAGGGATATGAAGATACCAATATCATATTACCTATTTGTATTGCCTTATCCAATTGTTAACTTATATTGAGTTTGCAGTTCATAAAAATACATCTTTTCCCAATTAAGCACACTTCTACCATCTTGTACATGCAAAATTAATCCCCCCACCCCAAGTATGACTTTATTTTATTGTATTTTTTATTTGTTTCTTAAAAATCCTTACCCTTTGACTTAGTAGCAATTCAAAGACATAAGAATAGCAAGGGCTAGACAGTTGGGGTTCCAGGATCACACAGCTAGGAATTGTCTGAGGCCAGCTTTGAACCCAAGTCTCCTGACTCTAGGGCTGGTGTTCTTTTCACTGTGATACCTAACTACCTAGATTATATGTTACTCTCTATTAAATTGTATCTTTTTTATTTGACCCAATAGTCACACCTTTTGAGATCTCTTTGGATCCTTACCCTGTCAACCACATGTTCCTCCTAACTGCGTTATGATCTAAAATTTTGGTAAGCTATGTTTCCAACTAAGTCACTTACAAAGACCTTAAACAGCACAGAGCCAAGAACAGTCCGTAGAAACCTTTCAGTCCAAGGTTATCATTAATGACTACTCTTTAGGTCCAATACTTCAAACCTTACCAGATGTACCTAATTGAATTATGATTCATCTCACATTAACCTAGTCCAAATGGGAAACATGGAAAACTGTTTAGCTGATTTAGGATCATAGAATTTAGACTCAGAAATGACCTTATGATTCCACTTAATGCAACTCCCTCATTTTATCAATGAAGAAAAGAAGACCCAGAGATGTTAAAAGACTTGCTCATGGTCCTGTAAGGAGTGAGTAGCAGTCAGAATGCGAGAGCACCTTATTGTCCTTGCTGAAGCAAATAATATAAGCATTATTGTCCCTATTTTTTCTTTTATTTTTCTTCTTTCCTTCCTTCTTACTTCTTCCCTCCTTTCCCTCCCTCCTTTCTTCCTTTTTCTTTCTTTCTTGCTTCCTTTCTCTTTTGTTGTTCCTTCCTTCTCACTTCTTCCCTCCCTCCCTTCCTTCCTTTCTCTTTCTTTCTTCCTTCCTTTCTTGAACTTGAAGTGAGGTTGGCATTTTCCATCTTCCCTCTTGAAGCTGGAACCAGGAGTGCCCAAAGCGACTTGAAAGATTGAAGAAAACTCAAAGAAAACCCATGAGCTTGAAAAGAGCCATAAGAAAAACTGAAGAGAGTACCAGGCATTATGTCTACCATTGTAAAGATAGTTCTATACCAATGGTTTTGGGGATTGGGGTTACATTCAGTTTAACTAGATTTTAAGAATTCATTTGTTAATGTTTTTCATGCTGTCCTCCTGGACAAGTTGGAAAAATGAAGACTAGATAGTACAATTAGGCAGATTGGATACTGGTTGAATTATTCAGCTTTCTAAGGGTCAATAGTAATGACCTCTACCCCTATTGTAAGAATATGATTCAGTCAAGTGACATTTCAGTCTGTGTTTTGAATAAATATTGAAGAGAAATGATCTGAAAAATTCATACTTTGGGTTCCTGCCTTAAGACCTCTGATACCATTCTTATCTTAAATCACACTCAGTTTCCCTTGGAAATCAGCAACCCAAAACACATTTAGCTTTTATAATGATATCAAGGTTCAACCTCATCTTTCCATGTTCAAGCACAGTTTATAAATCAACAACCTATTAGGCAGGTGGTACATTTTTGTTTATTTCTTTTTAATATTGTAACTATGGCTTCAGTAGTTAAAGGGAACTTCCAGGGAAGACACTCCCTCTACCACTATAGACCTGTATTTGTTTTACAATTTCTCATCTTAGAGAAAGAAGTAGGATCTTAAGATTCAATAATTTTCCCAGTGTTTCACAACCATATGTGTTGGAGCTAGGATTTCTCTTTAGCCACAGAGGCAGCTATGTGATACTATAGATAGGGTCAGGAAGACCTGAATCCAATACTTACTAGCTATTTGATGGTGGGTTCTCTCAACTGTAAGCAAGGTTGTTGAAAAGATCAGATGAAATAACATTTGAAAAGCAATTAGCACAGGGTCTGGCACATAGTAGATGATATCTGAATGGTTAGTCCCTTCCTCACTGCCATGCTGCAAATGTTATTCTCATGATTGTCCCCCATTTTATAGATGAGGTAACTGAGACCCATAGAGGAAAAATGATGGGTCATATAATTATTAAGTTGTTGGAAATGGAATTTCAATTCTGGTCTTCCTGAATCTAAAGTCCAGTGCTATTTCCACTCCACTGTGCTGGCATACTATGCTTCCCATGAAGTAGCCAGAAATCATAGTGGATAGAATGTTAGACTTAAAAATCAGGAAGTCCTAAATTCAATTCCTGCTTCAGAAATTTACTAGCAATATGATTCTGAGCAAGTCATTAAACTTTTGTTGACCTCAGTTTCTGCAGCTATAAAAAGGGGGTGATAATAGCATCTGATTCACAAGATTGTGATGAGAATAAAATTATATGATATTTGCAAAGATGCTTTGGAAACATTAAACTACCACATACATTCTAGCTATTATTGTAGAGGCAGTTGTGTGGTATAGTAGTGCCCTGGGTCCGGAGTCCTAAGGCCAAATCAAACCTCATATTCTTCTTAGTTGTGTGACTCTGGGCAAGTCACTTAACCTCTGTTTTCTCATTTATAAAATGGGGGTGATGATAATATTTACTTCAGTGGAAAATTGTGAGGATGAAAAGAGATAATACTTATAAAGTGAGTTGCAAACCTTAAAGCATTACATAAATGATTATAATTATTATTATTATAAAAGGAGAAATTCTAGGGCTTAGAAAGTCAGGCTACTTTTTCAGAAACTTCTGAAAGATCTTTTTACATAAGATTACATTATTTCACTACTAGTACAGTGCTATGTAAATTAAATGATACAAAGTAAAAGAACTATACTCATTAATTCACATAATAAACTTTACAGCTTTTATATCTATAAAAACTTTAAATATTTGTAATATCCTCTTTTTTTGCTTCAGTGATTTGTTTTACACAATTTGGAATTGGGTTCTCTGGATTCTGACACATATTCTTTCATTCTTGGTCAGGACATATCACTTTTTTACTGTATTGTGTGTTAGGTATTTAGGAAATAAAAAATTCATTTCCCCACATTTCACCTTTATCAATGCCCATAGATTTCCAATGGGTTCTGCATCAGATAATTCCCAGGTTGTGAAAGCATGTTGATCTCTTAACCTTTCATGGTGCATGAAATTGTGCATGGCTATACTATAATATCCCATTTCGAAACATTTGGTAATTTCTGTAATTTTGGAACAATTTTGCTTCTGAGTTCTTCATTCCTTCAGTGGGAACAGGACTTTCAGATTTATTGGAGGAAAAAATCCCCAAAACAATTCCAAAAGCAAATCTCCCAATAAAGATGTTTAGGTCTTAGAAGCTACTACAAATGTTATCCCCACAATTGTCTCTATTTTGGGGATGAGGTTCCTGAAGCTGAGGGTGAAAAAGTAACTAGAGTCTCTCACCAGTAACTAGGTTCCACAACAGCAGTTTCTCAAATATCTCTAAAGTTCATTGAAATGTAATCCTCCAGAGTTGTAACTTCTGTATCTTTCCTTCAACTAATATCCATGCTTTTAAACAACAGAATTAAAAACACAACAGAAATCAGGGCTGCTCATCTGTGGCAGGAAATCCGGCACACAACTGATAGAGATCTAAATGGGAGGGAGGGGGGAGTGGCAACCAATTCAGTTCAGCTTCATCTATTTATAGTCAGATGTTCTGAGTCAACCTAGTATCAGTAGAATTATACACACATGACCATTGCTGTCATAAAATGAAACTGGAACAAAATTATTGCTGGTCCCATGTAATTTCCATGTGCTATCCATGAAATTTTTGCTGTGGTTATAACTTGCATTAAATCATCCATTTTCTGTTTTACTCTTCATATTAACAGCAAAATAAAAGGCTTCATTTGAATTGGGGATGTCAAGGATGTTTCTCAGTTACTTTTTTGTTTTCCTGGAAATATATTTTTCAGCAGCTGGGTGGTTCAATGGATAGAGCACTGAACCTGGAGTCAGGAAGACAGGAGATTAAATCTAGCTTCAAGCACTTACTAGCTAGGGACTATAGATAATCACTTAACATCTGACTGTCCCAGTTTCCTCAACTGTAAAAAAGGGGGGGCAGTTTAAAACAGCTCTTTACTTTACAAGTTGTTGTAAGGATCAAATGAAATAATATTTGTAAAGTGATTAGCCACATAACCATGCATATTTAGCCAAAGCTTGAGAAATGTTTGGGTTTCCTAAATCTATTCCACCAATTTCAAGAAAATGCACATATGTTTTGGTATTGCTATTTTGTATATATGAGTTATTAATATATATGTGTATATATATATAGCCAGTTTTTTCCCTCTACCTTTTTTTTCCAATTTCCTTCTTTTTCTCTTCCTTCCTCCTTAACCTCTTTGCTAATAAACAGAGCTCATGTTGCTTGCCTGTAAGGGTAATGATGAGGACCAGTAGGCAGCAGCAGATGATAAAACTCACATTGGTTCCACATTGTGCAGAGATGCTGTCCCAGGAATCATAGTATGATGGATACAGTACTAGACTTGGAGTCAGATAGTATTTCTGATGAGCTGAGTGGGCCTCTCTGGACCTCATAATCCTTTATCTATTAAAAGAGTCATCAGGGAGAGGGACAGGCAGTTAAGTGACTCAGTGAATTCAGAATCAGGCTCAGAGACAGGAGGTCCTGGGTTTAAATCTGGCCTCAGACACTTCCTAGCTGTGTGACCCTGGGCAAGGCACTTAACCCTCATTGCCTAGCCCTTACCGCTCTTCTGCCTTGGAACCAATACACGGTATTGATTGCAAGATGGAAGGTAAGGGTTTGTTTGTTTTTTTAAAGACTGTTGGACTAATTGTCCTGAACTTCTAAATAGACATCTATGATTCTATGAATCAACTTCATCACCCCCTCTTCCTTTCAGCTGGCACACACACATCCTGGCATAGAGGTCTTCCAACTACCCATCTCCTCTCAGTAAGTTTGTCCTAGTCTCCAGGACACCCCTTCTCCAATTCTTAGTAGTACAGTAGTTAAGGCAACTAGGTGGCACAGTAAGTAGCCTATTAAGCTTAGTCAAAAAGACCTGCACTCTGTAAGGTTTAAATTTAGGTTTTATATTAAATAAGAGTTATAAAGTAAAATTGTGGTCACAGATTTTTAAATACTATAGCTTAAGTCAACATGACTTTTAGCAGCTTTTATTTACAAAGAAGTGGAAAAAGTGAATGTGGAAATGTAGAAAAGAGACAGATCCTTAATAAGCCTACCAGCACTTCTCTGGTGAGATCTGGCTCAGCCCCTGGCAGGGGCTTCCCCAAGTCTGATCTCCACATGGAACCTTCAGCCAGAAGTCCACCAGTTCAACCTCCTCCAAAGCCAAGGCAGGAATCTCAGCCACTTATCCAGCAAGCTGACATAGGATCCAGGGAAAAAAGTCTCCTCCAAATTCCAGGAAATGAATGCTCCCCCAAACCATGTTACTCTCCTTTTATACCCCTTTTTCCACATCACTTCCTATTTCTCCTCCTCTTTCCAGAACCCAATTGCAGTCTTTCAATTTGCCTAGCACTGCTGGAGATGGGGGGGTGTGGAGGGGAGCAGTGGCCTTTGGAGGTGTGAGCTTACTCTAGTAAGTGACTTGTGAACTCTCATACTTTAAGTTCTTAATTAAGTTCTTTGATTAGCTAAAAATAGACATGGGGAGAGTTAATCCTATCTTCACAATCCCCCTGTGATTTTTTGAGAGACTAGTCTCTCCTGTGAATCATTTAACATAACTAGCTTATACCTCTAAAGATCTTCTAGCTAAAGGTGCACACAGTATTGCACTTTCTAAGAGGAAACTACAATAGTTGGAGATAAGAGGGAAACAGAAGAGAGAGCAAAACCAATGTTTGCTAGGCACATTGACAAAAAGTCAATTAGGGGCAATCCCCCTAAATGTGAACAACCCCATTCAGTTCAATCGTGTACATCCCAAAGTTCATTCTGGATATTCTGATGCAGTGTAGGTTTCTTTATGGCACTTTCTCCAAACAGTTCACTTTCTTGATTCGAAGAGTTAGTAAGCTTCTTTTTCTGAAATTTCTCTCAAAAATGTTTAAATCTTGGATTTTATGAAAATTATACAATTCAAAACCTGACTCAAGACACTTACTATCTGTGTGACTCTGGGGAAATCGCCTAACATTTCTCAGTTTCCTAATCTATAAAATGGGGATAATAAAAGCATCTCTCTCACTGGGTTTTTGTAAGGATCAAGGTTTCATCAAAATAGGTATTCCATGCAGCATACATGTTACTAAGTAGTGAACACATTGGGTTCACATCTTGGAGCTCTTTGATTTAACTAGCTATGTGACCCTGGACAAATCACCTAACATTTCTCAGCCTCAGTTTCCTCATCTGTAAAATTGTAATAATAATAGCATCTGTATCACTGGGTTGTTGTGAGGATCAGCTTATAAAAAGGTGCTCTGTAAACCTTCAAGTGCTACACAAATGTTGGATATTATCTATTATTCTAGAAAGTAGTATAAGAAGGGAACAGCATCTTGTTATTCAAGTAGGTCGGGTCTCTTGCCAACTCCTACCCAACTGTTGAGGGTTGTGCCCTGGGCAACATTATGCTGAGCAATGGAGACTCTTCAACTTACTGTGTTAACTTGGCTAAATCACCTCACATCCATGGGTCTCCATTTCCTCCTCTACAACATGAGGGACTAAATTAAATAATCTCTGAAATATGACAACTATCTAGGATTCTAAAATATGCCTCAAATAACTAGCAAACAATAAAGAAGTGTTAAAAATATCCAGTAGAGGGAGACAAATTGAAAGAAACTATTAAAGTGCCAGTTTACAGGTAAAAGGCTTTCCAGAACTTCTGGCTGAATATTTCATTCATTTTTGAACTACAAAATAATGGATCCAGAAAATTTTAAAGATTAAATAACACCGTCAAGGTGTAATCTATTTTTTATTTTAAAAATCTATTGCCATTTAGTTCATCTGTTTTAAGAAATCTATTGTGAGCCTAATGCTCTTTTTTCTTCTCAGGAAAATCAATATCACAAATTTATTTTAATAACTATTGAATACTTTGCATTTCTGGGCAATAACAAATAAAAGAGTTAAGTAAAATGTATAGTTTTCTCACACAGATTGTTCCGTGGTAAGGTTCTCATCAGCCAAGGCACAGGATAGTTTTTCTACTCATATATATGCTTTTTGGAGTGGAAAGAGGCATAGGATTCAGAGGCAGCAAGAAACAAGGTTGTATCCCAGCTGTGCAGGAAGCCTTTCCCAGTCCCTCTTAATGTTAGTGCCTTCCCTCTGTGGATGATTTCCTATTTATGCCACATTTTATCACCAAGAGAATAGCTAACTACTTCTTTTAGGGTTCTAGGGTTTGCCCTGTATGGGATGGGATTTCTAATACAATTACTTATGAGCTCTCACTGGGTGTGTTCCTCAATATCAATTAAGTGGTAATAAAAGGATATTTGTTGGAAAAGTATAACAAGAAGAGAAATACCAAAAAATATCCCACAAAATGGAGATATCCTGTTCACTTTCATATGTTCAGTCCCTGAACTAAGATCAGGAATGAATAATTGCAAAGAGACAATGGAAACAGTCACAACACTTTTTTGAGGCAATAGGATGAGATAGGGCCTGCTCCCCTTCCTCAACTCTGCAGCTCACAGGAATCATCCTAGTATTCCAAAGAGTCGAGTTAAGAACATAAAGGACTCAATTCTAGCTCCATTATTAGTCCTTCTGGCTCCAAACCCAACCTGAAAACCATAAACATCAGCATTTCAGTCAGTCATAGCCAGAAAGAGGCCCACCAACCACTACACATTGGATTGAAATCAGGCAAAGAATATTCCACATTCCTGGTATACTCTCCAGGAACAGTGAATCCATGTATATTCTAATGACAGGACCATCATTGCTTAGTCCCCTTTTATACAAATATTTATATGTAACTTCTCTATGATCAATCTCAATATTTTTATAGTACAATGTGTCAGATTTTCTTCATTTAAATTGTGGATTTTTCAGTGACATATTTGAGATTGTCTACATATTGATTTTACAATTTTTGCATTCTAAGCAATTTTTTTCCAAGGAACAAGTTTTTGTAAAAAGACTAAATCTTCTTATTTGCCTTTACTCAATAATGCCTGGGGTTGTAGAAATGCAGCTGCCAAATAAAAAGCTTCTTAGATTACAAAAACCAACCATAGACTCAGTCTTTCCAGAGGAAAAAAGGAGTGTTTCTCTAACCTTATAAAATTCATGAATAATTCCACACCCATACGCATGTCCAAACCAGTTTACATAAGCCTTTTTTTCTTTTTTCTTTTTTTTGCAATTTAGCTTACAATTTGTACTCTGACTCACTAAGGAAAAAAAACTCACCACTAGAAAGAGTTCTGTATTTTTCACTCAGATCCTAAGTGTAAGAACAGTCTAGTATATAACAGACTGGTTATTGTTCTGTTTAGATTTAACATTTCACATTCAATTAGTATAAAAAGATAGATAAATGACACCCTTCTTTCTGTTTTCTGTGGTGAACTTTGTTTTCACAAGATATGATTGTGGATTTCTGTAGAATTCATAAGTTTAATTCAATTAATCGGATCACATTGCACAAAAGAATTGGCAGTTTCAGGGAAAAAAATGATCAGGTGGGACATGACTACCCACTGCTATTCCTCACATCTGCCTTTTTGAATTTCTTCTGCAAAAAGTATTTTGCCAAAATCTCCAGTTGACTGGCATCACTTAGACTTGTAGATTTTGATCAGCAAAGACTTTGCTGGAAAAGTAGAAGTGAACTACTACAAGATTATCAAACTGGAAAGGACACTATTTAGGGAATATTGATTTTATTCTCTGAGAGTTGTAAAAATTGTTTTAATATAGTGATACAGAAGCAGGATATTAGGAATGTGGGCTTGGAAAGCAATTTAGTCAGCCGTATGAGAGTTTATAGAATCTCAGAATTGGGAAGGAACTGTAGAAGCCCAGTTTAGAGCCTCTACCTAATCAGAATCTCCTGATGTGCCTGACAGGGGTTCATCCAATCTTTACTTAAAAGACCCCCAGGGAAAGGAAACCATTAGTTGTTGAAAGAGTTTGTTCCATTTTTGGTTAGATCTAATTAAAAGGGTATCTTCCTTCCTGGGTGGAAACATATTCAATTGATGCAGAACAGGAATTTATCAGTAAAATAGTCCTAGGAGATGCCTAAGGCATTAACAATTTAAGTGACTCACCTCTGTTCACACAACCCCTTCAGAAGAAAGATATTAACTCAGGTTTTCCTGACAAGCAAGACCATTACTCCACTCCATCTCTTAGATAAAGCATAAATTTGTCTCTGTAACTTCTCCCTACAGCTACCAGTTCTGCTTCCTAAGGTTGAAAAAGAACAAGTTTAATTCTTTTTCTATAAGATAGCTCTTGAAATACTTAAATACAGATATCTTTGGAGCAAAATCTGCTCCAGGTAATAGAGTGCCTCAGTTTTAAGAGAGAATAAGTTGTTGCATTCAAAAATTGTAAAAGGTATGAAACCACTGAATGGCTCATAGAGATCCTAAAGAGTATGAAACTGAGTTTCATGGCTTATCAGTAAAGGAGGCATGAAGAAGTTCTTCTGTCAGATAAGGGAAGTATAGGGTAAGCAGGCACTGGGATGACTAAAGGAGCAGCCAGGCTAGGCTCTAAAAAGCAAACTTGCTAGTTCTCTAGTTGGAGGAGAACGAAGGAGCTTGGTCAGTTGAGGAGTCAGCTCTGGTAGCTTAGAAGAGAGCCAGATACTGAGAAAGAATAACTTAGTTCTTGGCAGGGAATTAATTTTCAAAATTTCTCTCGTGCTTCTTCCTGAACAAAGTAGTAGAGTGGGAAGGGGATTGGTCCCTGCTTCCATCAGCAGTGGGGGTGGGCGAGATAAATCAGTGGAGCAGCTCCCCCAGAGAGGGACATAGCAAAGAGGAGAGAGCAGGTCCAGAGAGTCCAACTGTGTTGAGATGACCTGGAGATCCCAGCCCATCACTCTGCTCAGCAGAAGAATGTGAAGATACCACATAGAAAAAAAAGGGCATCAGGGACTCTACAGGGACTAGAGATATGTTACCTTGTTCATATGTATTCCCTGTAGTTGTGCCTCCCCATTGGGATGCTCTCTCTATATGTTCCCACTCTTCTAACCAATATATGTGGAAGAATGTATTCCAGATTTTTTGGAAGGAGTTTTGTATAGCTTCAATGCTTACTGTGCTATTTGAGTAAGTACCTTTGCTTTGAGCTAATTGTATCCACTGGCTGCTGATAAATATTTAACAACCAGTTTTCTTTTAAAAGTATGTATGCGGGAGGTCCTAGGTTCAAATCTGGCCTCAGACACTTCCCAGCTGTGTGACCCTGGGCAAGTCACTTGACCCCCATTGCCTAGCCCTTACCACTCTTCTGCCTTGGAGCCAATACACAGTAAGGGTTTAAAAAAAAAAAGTATGTATGACAATTAAAAGTTTGGTTTTGCATTACTAATCTTTATTAAATATTACTTAGAATTAATAATGAAGTTTAGTTATGTAGATATTTAGATAATATTACATTACCACATATTTCTTTTTCTTTTTGTTTAAACCCTTACCTTCTACCTTGGAATCAATACTGGGAAGTGGCCAAGGTCAAATTTGAACCCAGGACCTCCCATCTCTAGGCCTCACTCAATCTGCTGAGCTACCCAGCTGCTCCCAATATAATTAACAATTAACAAAGCCATACAATTTGACATTTCTCCATTCCATCACATTCACCTTCTTTATTTGTCTCAAGACCCAAAGAATATGACAGAGAAGAGGAAAACAAATACCTGGCAAAAAGATGGGGGGCCAGACTTCAGAAAGCCTTAATAGGTATTAGTGTTTTTTGAGCCAAAAGTTTGGAAGATGTTGCTCTCAGTATTTATTTCATGGAGATCAAGTAAGAATATTGTAATACATACAATGATCAAAAAGCTTTCATTCTCATTTTATCTTCTAAATAACTCTATCCTTCTCCCTTCCTCCTCTCTCCTTTTCTAACATAGGTCTTATTTTCAAAGTAGATGCCTAGAGTTGCATGCAAAACTCCAAATGAGATATGAGAAGCCAATTTGCAGAGTTCAATCATTATCTTCTTTACTTTATAATGAATTCCCCTGTTTACAGCTAAACCCTTTCTGGTATTGTTAAGTAGCCCTGGGTCTCTTTCCTCATTAGTTTCCACAGCTCTATTCTATTAAGCCTGCATTTAAATTTATTATGGGTTCTCCTTAGATGCATAACCTTATGCTTCATGGCACTGAATTTCATTAGCCTCTTTTCTGCCCATTTCCCTAAGCTGTTTGAATCTTTAGTAATCTGGTATATTCCTGGAATGTAGCAAGTGATACTCCCCCACTGTATCATCTGTAAACTTAGCTTCTTATCCAAGTACATGGTGTGCCCAATTCTTCCTCTTTATAAAAGGTTCAGGGGTTGTAATTAAAGTGATGTGGTTTTACCTAAATGGGTAGAGCTTACAAGTCAGAATGCAGAAATCAATCAATGGGTGAGCATTTATTAGAGGATAACTACGGACTGCACACTATACTGGACAATGAAACAGTCCCTCCCTTAGCAAGGGAAAGAGAGATTCAGAGAAAGAGAGAAAGAGAGAGAGGCTGTCTCACAATCTGATCCCTAGTCCAAATGAGCAGGCCTGGAAGGAAAGGTAAGTAATCAGACAGTAGACTGAGGACACAGCCTCTGGGAATAAAGCCAGGAGCTGCATAAGGAGAGAAGGATATAGTCAAAGTGGTTGATTACCCAAGAAAAACCACTTAATTTACAATTTAGGGTCATAAGATATCTAAAACTGACTCCTTTGACCTTTGATTTCCCCACATACACCTTCCTTTAAGGAACTAGAGGAAGAAATAGTTGAAGGAATTGGAGGAATTCTCATAATTATTGTTGGAGCAGTTAAAATTGTCCTAGGTACTCTGTACTTCCTCTGTCTTAACTGTCCATATGTGAATGAGTATGGGCAGGTAATAGTTTATAGAGATTGTCTATTAGAGACAAGTATTCCTCAAAGAATAAGGGAAAATAAAATGCCACCCAGGCAACCAAAGGGTCAAATTGCCAAAAATATTCCTAGGCTTGTACTTTGAATGATGGTTTCTCAAGCTGATCTAGGAAAATACTCCTCCCCCTTCATCCAGGTCCAAAGAGATTGTCAGTTGCTTAATTGTGTCTCCAGAATTCTATTCCACCAGCTCCAGGGAAAATTCGAATCCCATGCCCTGTCAATCACTCATGTCCTAAGTCTTATTTCCTATTTTAACAGTTCCAAGGCAGAAGAATGGTAAGAGCTAGGCAATGGGGGTTAAGTGACTTGCCCAGAGTCACCCAGTTAGGAAGTGTCTGAGGCCAGATCTGAACCTAAAATGTCCTGTCTCTAGGCCTAACTCTCAATCCACTGAGCAAGCAACTGCCCCCTCTGTTTATTTTCTTAACTGTACTTATTGTTACAAACAAAGTTTCTATTGGAGGTACAGTTGGGAAGACATGGTGATGTTTTAAAAAAGACATCAATAAAACACTTAAAAAAGTTAAATATACAGATTAAAGTATATGTATTAAAGATTACTAAAGGAGAAAGAAGGAAAATGAAAGAATACAAATAACATGAAGCCTAAAATGTTGTCTTCTCACCCAAAATCCAAGTTCCTTGAGAGTAAGATCCTTCGAGTATATACGTATCATTTTATATTCCCCATATGCCTTAGCATAGTGCTATAGGCTTACTTGATATTAAATAAATATTTGAATAAAAAGGAGAATGAGTGACCAGAAGACAAACGTCTTTTAAATTTATCTCTATAACGACAGATTAGAATAAATTCAGCTTTTATTCATAAAATCTTTGCACCCTGGAAACTTGGAAACTTCCTTTACAAGATTTTTCCAAGAGTTTCCAACCTGGGATTCTACAAGATATGCACTTTTTTTTTTTTCATAGAAGGCATACCTAATTCCATTGGTAGTTATGTCAACTGGAAAATTCCTGCTTTTTATGCCTGGCAGATGTTAGTTGAATTCTAACAATCTATTCCATTATGCTATAAGCCTCTAGTCTTTAAGTCTTTCACTAAATCTAATATAAATATTAAGCACTAAAAGCTATTTCTTACCCTATACAGACCATGAAAGAACCTGGTAGGAAGACTGAGAATTTATTCCTTTTCAAGTTCCCAAATTGTTTCCCAATATTCCCCCAAGTGGCTGCTAAGAAATGAGTAGTAATGCCATTTAAGAAAAATGTGGAAGCACAAATATGCCAAAAGTCTCCTTAATTTTCCTAAAGCCATATTAAAAAATCAATACAGAATATAAATCATATTGTCCTTGATCATAGCATCCTGTTAGTTGATATCAGCCAGGCAAGGATTTCACCTTACCCTGGCATAGAAAATGTTGATATATTTTGCACAATTGAGAGAGGGGATTCTGGAGGATAATTCAGAAGTGAAAAAGAATAAAGGACTGTTTCACATAGGAATATAAATTAAAAAAACAACAAAGAACCAGAGGGAAAAATCATCTTGCCAGTGGAAACAATTACATTACATTAGATTTGCCAAACATCATATCCCTTCATGAAAACTGAAGAATTAAAAAAAAACATATTACCGATTGACAGTTTAACATGAATAAATTTATGGTGAAATTGAATGCTTTAGCCATGGCCTCGTAAAGACTTGGCCACACAATCAGATGCCACTGACTCCAGTTTGAAATACATTCAAGAACCCTTTACTATGTGTATAATACTATACTAGGCACCATAGGTAAGTTAAAAAGAAAGGTATGATGTAGTCCTTTTCTTCAGAGGGAACCAAAATAGGAAAGGCTCTGCAATGAGGCAGGAATATTCAGAACAAGTATACCTACCTCTTGTCTTTTTTTTTTTTTTTTTTGGTTTGGACCTGTAATTTCACTGATTTTGGAGACTTTTTCTACTGGCTCTATCCTGAGTAGGTAAACTCCTTTTGCTGTAAATTGGTAACTCATCTGAAGGAGTGAGAAATTAAGTGAGATACCCTTAGAAGCAAGACTTAAATCTATATCCTCCTGCTTCCAAGGTCAGCACATCCTCTCCTATGTCATGTTGCATCTTATAGAGCTACCAATTGGTGCTAAAATTGAAATTAATTGTCCTTGTTAAATTTTACCCAGTAGCTACCAAACTGTTTTAAGACAATTGTGTTCCTATTTTGTTCATCACAGAATCACAAAGTAATTCTTGAATTGTTTTCTTATGAGGCAATTAACATCATCACAAGGACCTGATAACTAGGTCTCCTATCATACAAGCAATTAACAGCAAATGGTGATCTCTTAAGTGCCAAATCCATTGACCTTTTTTCAGTCCTTATCCTTCTGGGTTTATCTGTAACAGATGGCAGTGTTGACCTGGATACTCTTTCTTTTCACCACAGTTTTTGTAGCATTGCTCTCTCTCAAGTCTTCCTAGCTTTCTCACTGCTCTCAGTCTCTTTTTAAAGATGATCATCCATGTTTTATCCTCTCATTTGGGACATACCCTTAGGGCCTATGCTGGATCCTGTTCTCTTCTCTCCTTATATGCTCTATATAGCACCCCCAACCTCACCCCTAGAGTTTAATTAACATCTCTAGCCTGATAATTTCCAGGGTGATATATTCAGCCCTAGTCTTTCTACTTAGCTCAAGTCTCATGACACCGACTATCTGTTGGGAATTTTGAATTAGGTATCCTGTAGACATTCATATTCTTGTCATATGCCCTGGTATGGAACCCTCTAGACCACCATCCCTCCAAAGACCATGCCTTGGAGGATCACCAGGTTAGAACTACTCTCTTGATAGATAAGTGGGTGGGTAAGAATTCACAACGAACACTTCCCAGACCAGGACAGACCACATTTCCTATTGGAAACATGCCGCAAACTACTTCTAATAAAGAATATTGCCAGAATTTTTCATATAAATTTATGGAAATCCTACTTTGGAGTTGCAAACACAAGTCATTGGGAAATGTTATTCCCAATACACACACACACACACACCAGTCCCTCTTTCAAAATGAAAACAAAACAAAAACACACTAATTCATTACTTGAAAGTGGGAAGATTAAGAATGAGGTTGGATTTGTAGAAATATTTCCATCTCCTGAACTACTAAGTTATTGCTTAAAATCTTTTGTTCTCATGTAATATTTCAACAACTACAAGTGTAAGCAGAATTTAACATTGTTAACTAGAAAACCTAATGGTCCAAATATGCCATTTTTCTGCTTTGTCAACTGAGGGGATACTGTATATTATCATCTACCTTAATGAATATTCAAGAATGGGTTTCCTGGATGAGTGAAATCTCTGCCAATGAACTCTTCAAGAACACAAACTTTATTTTGTAACCTCCTTGCCATTCCTCATTTATAACACTTATATCTCCAAATTCTGAATTTTCGCTGCCTATCCCCCATGCCTAGAATTTTCTCTTTCTTTCTTCATCTCCACTTACTGTCTTCCCTGGCTACCTTCAAGTTTCAGCTAAAATCTTACCTTTTGGAAAAATCTTTCCCAATCCCTTTTAATGATAACAACTGCTCATGAGGTTACCTCTAACTTATCTCCATTTTGTCCTTTATGCCTTATTTCTTCATAGTTGCTTGCATGTTGTCTACCAAAATATACTGTGGTCTCTTTGAGAGTAGGGACTTTTTTTTTGGCCTTTCTTTGTATTCCTAACATTTAAGACAGTCTTACTGCAGAGCTGGACTTAACAAATATTTGTTGACTTGATTTAATTTAGCTTATTGAATTGTTGATATCTTTGAACAATTTTTGATGGAACTCTCTGCATATGAACATGCATTATGCCATATGGCTATACATTATACCCTTCTTTGATAAACATACAGAATTTTACAGTTATTATTGACATAAATTCATAGAATGTAGAGTTGAAAGGCATTTTAGAGATGATTCAATCTAGCCATTTCATTTTACAGATGAGGAAATAGTCCTGAAGAGATGAGGTGACTTGCCAAAGGTGATACTAGCATCAAAGCTGAGTTTTGAATATAGGTTTGATTTTAAATCTAATATTCCTTGATACTAATTCAATCTAATAGTATATGTCATTACTGTGTTATATTCAGAATGGACATTCTGAATAACCTCATTAAATCTTATTGTATTATAATGGAGCGGATCCTTCAGTAGCTACTTAGCTATATAGAGCCATTTGTCTCTACACAGAATGCTCCCAGTGTATTGTGCTGTCTGGCTAATGCCTCTTCTCTTTCTTTCCTTGTGGCTATCCCTTTTCTCTGCTATCATTTCTCTCCAGAATACCAAAGTTGGCTTCTAAGCACAGCTTCTAAGCAATCCAGCTACCCCATCTAATCACTTCTCTTTTGTTTCTTCCATTTGCTCTTTTTCCCCTCCATAACTCTTCATTCTTCACTGGACTCAAGAAAAGTAGCTTTGGTGCTGGCAGCTCTTGGCTTTGACATTTATCATTAGACAATGAGAAAACTCCTCAGGGTCAGTGAATGGGCCAATTCATATTTCATCTTTGGTAATCTATGTATTTCAATTCTATTTATTGAAATTGTATTGGGAAATGTTTGGAGGTATCTTCAGGATTTGGTTGGGTTTTTTGTTTTTTTGTTATAAACATCTAGGTGTTCCAGTGGGTTAGGATGCCAGCTGTATCTGATAGCCAGATAACTGCAGTGTTACTGTAGTTTCATTACTCTTCTGGGATTCAGGTCTCTCCTAAATTGTAGCTATTTACAATGTAATTTAGCTCTTCATTCCATTAGGGCACAAAAGCCCTTTTTTGAATCCATGGTAACATTGCAACTTCCTGGCTCTCACTATAACTATTGTAATCAGAATCAATGGAAAATCAGCCTAAGATACTGCCCTTTCTTGTGTAGGCATTTTATCTGCTGAAATGGCACATTTTTTGTGAAACAGATAAAAGCAACTTAGAACATAAACAATTCTAAGGACCTGAGAAAAGACAGCCTCTCAGGTAAAAATACTTGAGAGTATCACAGAGAAAGCAGCTGATTCCAAAGTAATGGCTGATGTTAAAGATGGCTACAGTGCAATATTTCTCTTTGGCTCTTTTGAATACATTTTCAATACTAGAGAGTTCATTTTTAGAATACCTTAAATCAAAGAATTTGGGCCAAAGGACTATGAAACTATTGTATATGGACTATTTGTGTTGTGTGGAAAAATAATAGTGCATCACGAAATCATTTCCTCATTTAATTCCACTCTCCAATAGCAAAATGTCAGTTCCCCAAAATAATTTGTGGATTTGAAAATAGGGCTTTGCAAAGGAGTGATCATTCTATAGAAAGAGGTTTAGATATTCTGGTGTTCTGCAATAGAGAAATGTTTGATAAATAGCTGATGTGCAGGCAAGCTAACCAGTGGTAGGAAATAAATAGAATGTTCAATGGCTAAAGGAAAGGTAAAAAGGTTTGTAAATAACTTACAAGCATATTAAGTAGGATAATGAAGAGATATTACTTTCTGTTTTATAGAAACTAAATCAGACTGCAAGCAGAATGTTGGCAGTCAGAGACCCACATCTTCTTGTGGGAAAAGGAATATATTAATTGGACCAAAGGTAAGTCAGCTAGGAAGGGGGCTCAAACATGGGAGATGTTCAATAAATGTTTAATTTAAAGGTTCAATGCAGGGAATTGCTGAGGTAGACAGAAAAGACCAAAAGAAAATAAACATGCTTAAGGAGAACTTAGGGTAAAATAAATAAAACAACTGAATTTGGATTCAGGGTGCTGTGGAAAAGGAAGTCTCTCTCAACTGGGAAGAATGGAATGTAACCCAGGGCCATCAAAGCTCAACCCAAGGGTCACAGTGAAAAGTCTAGGCCAGCTAGCCAAGGAATGAAATCTAAAAAAAGTAGGCTTAAGAGCCTAATTTAGAAGTCAATCAATGCCTTAACTAGTTTAAATAAAAAGCTGATGTAAAAAAAAAAAAGCTGATGTAACTGTCACTTTAAGGGACCACTAAGTGGTGAAGTAGATAGAATGTTGGACCTGGAGTCAGAAAAAACATACTTCAATCTGACCCTTAGACATTTGCTAGCTGTGGGACTCTGGGTAAGTCACTTAACTGCTATTTGTCTCAGTTTCCTTATCTGTAAAATGGGAGTAATAATTGCATCTATCTTAGAAGGTTGTTTGTGAGGATCCAATGAGATAATAATTGTAAAGGGCTGGTCAGGCAACACATAATAACAATATATAAATGTTAGATTATTGTTATTGTTATTAGGCCATGCTTGGGGTGAGGAATAATTGAGTTCAAATATAGTCTCAGGTACTTATTAGCTGAATCACTTGACCTTTATTTGCCTACATTTCCTCATTCATAAAATGATATAAGGATGGAAATAGAAACCATTCTCTTATCTTTGCCAAGATGTTTTTTGTTGTACTTACCTTTAATGGTTTCACTAATGTGGGTGGATACTCTCTCTACTGATGCAGAAGGCAATCTCTCTACACCCTATGTCTCTCATCCCTATGTTTTCTCTAAACTAGCTCTTCTTAGAGGGGTGTCCATATGTTATCCTCAGTTTCTCAATGAATCATTACCTCCATGTTTAGCTCCTTGGGGCAATTTTCCTTTACAAATCTTTGAAAGATGATGTCTAGTCTGGGTTTTTTTTGAGCATGGCTTCTAATAGTCAAATAATTCTTAAACTATCCATCCTCATTTTCCAGCTCAATTATTGCTCATATTGTCTTTATTTTTTCATTCTATTGACTTTGTTTTATTGTTTCTTGATGCCTTATGGAATCATTGGCTTCTACTTGCCCAATTCTATTGTTAAAGAAATTATTTTCTTCAGTGAGTTTTTGTAACATCTTTTCCTATTTGGCCAATTATGCTTTATAAGAAATTCTTTTCTTTGGTGAATTTTTGTGACTCTTTTACCGTTAGGCCAATTCTGTTGTGTTTTTTTTTAAGATGTTATTTTCTTCAATATTTTTGTGCATTTTTTACAAAGCTATTAATTCTCTTTTCATATTTTTTTTGGTATCACTCTCATTTATTTTCCCATTTGTTCTTCTACCACTCTTATGTCTTTCTTTAAGTATTCTAAGAATTCTTATTGGACATAGAACCAATTGGTATTTTTCTCTGAGGCTTTGTTTAGAACTGTTTTCATCTGAGTTTATGTCTTGGTCTTCCTTGACAATGTAGTAGCATTTTATGGTCAAGTTCCTATTTGCTGTTTTCTCCTTTTCCCAGATGACTTTGAATTTTATATTAAAGTTGGACTCTGTTCCCTTGGGAATGGGGAGGCAATGTCCCAAGCTTCAGGCTTGGTATGAATTGAGGAGAGGTATGGTCCTTGCTTTTCTAGTCTGCAGTCTAGTCCCCTGCTAGAACAAGAACAAACACTCTGTTTGGTCCTGGAATTTTGACCAGGTCTTCTGTTCCTAGATGGAGCTAATGCTTTTGTTGTCCTGGAAGTGTGACCAGAACCTCTGCTCCTTTGTGACCAACAAGTACTCCTTTCCAGTCTAGCACTGCAACCTAGAACTGCATATGGGCAACAGAGTTGCCGATAAGCACCAAATGTACCCAATGTCAGGAATGGGTGTCTTGTAATCTCTTTTTGTCCACTTGCCTAATCCCTCTATCACCTTTGGGCTTAGAGTTCCAGAAGCCACTGCTGTTGCCATAGCCACTGTTACTGAAGCCACATGTGTGTGCTTCAGACAGGCTTCTGCTCTGGTTACACGGATCTCTTCTGCAGATCTTCTAAGTTTTCTTGGGCCAAAAAAAATTCTCATTGACCCTTTTAGTTATCACTCCAATATTTGGTTATTGTGTTCCGTCACTCCAAAATCTGATTTGAGGAATTACTTTAAAATTCTTCAGAGGAAGATGTTGCGAGAATTCAGCTGGGTCATTGTTGTAATCTGTCATTTTGACTCTGCCCTAAACTACTAGTGAAAGTACATCAAATTTTTTAAATTTTATTTTTAAAAAACAGAAGCATCGAACTATCTTTTTATATGACTATGTAAAGCTTCAATTGGCAATGCAATATCTGGCACAAATATAATACCAGAACATGTCTTCCTAGAAATAGTAAAGAAAGTATGTTTACTGGACTGAAGGGGGGAAAATCTACTAGGATCTTTTTTAATGGAAAAATATTTTTAATCTTAAAATAATTCTGCACAAAGGATAAAAACAGATACTTTGTTTTTAGTCTCACTTATTATAGACAAAATGGCCATCTTTAGCAATCATCTGAAGGAAAAGAAGCCATGTACAACTTAGGCTGTCCAAGTCTGACATATTCAATAATAGCAAAATCATCCCAATATCCTTACCTTACAAATGCACTCTGTATATTCAGATACTATACAATAGTAATTTGCAGAATTTTCATTTATATAGCACAATGACAAGATTATCCAAAGCAGCACAATCAGTTACTTCTGAGAATGGCTTTTATCATGTTTTTTAATAATGTCCATAAGGTTATCACCAGTTACTAGGGTGTTTTGTCCCTGGTTAACTCTTTGCTGTTCTTTTCTCTTCTGGTCATGGAGATAAGGGGAGTTCAATAACTGAGGAGGAAGAATGGATCCTGTTGGTTTTACTCTTTTCACAATATCCCAAAAAAGCTTCTTTGTATTGTTATTGATAAAAGTAATTGCAGTTCCATTATGACCTAATCTTCCTGCCCTCCCAACCTGTAAAGGAAATTCAAAGGATTATTTAAAATCTTAGTATCTATTCAAGTGTAAAGAAAAATGAAGACATAACTTTAATAAGCTTTACTAATAGTCACTTTCTTATTATCAAACTTTAGGAAATGAAATTATTTTTTAAAAGAATTCAAGCTATAATATTTAGTTAAATGGGGAATTATCTTCCAGCTTTAGAAAACTAGTTCCACCAGAAATGTTTCATTAAAGCTATTTCATCAATGGTGTCTGAAAGCAATGACTTCACATGGAATACCATAATGAACTTCCATGCAAAGAACTGATCTTGTGGATTCCATGAAAGCATCTTTGAAGGCTAAGAGGTGCTATGCTATAGGGAACTAGTTTCCTTACTAAAAGTTCCCAATGCTAATAAATCATAGGCTTGGTCTCCCTCTTTCCCCAAAAGTGGATTTTGAAAGACCACAAAGAGAAAGACATAGGTAAACATGACTAATTTCTATTGTCATTATTAAAATATACATTACATTTGTTCTAGATTGGTTCTCTAAGTTTAGGTAGAGCCTTTTTAAGTAATTCAAAATTAACTACAGTGCTATTGTGCTTCTAAAACAGTTGACGCAAACATCAAATTATCTCTAACTTAAGCTAAGCAAAATAAACCAAAACTATTCTCAAGTGAGAAATAATTGCTACTTGCCTCAACCAATTCATCAACATTCTCAAAGCCAGGATGTCTGTCTGCCAGTATAGCAAAACCTTCTCATCTACAAATGGGCATGTTTCCACATGTGGTCCATGATATATTCACACTGGTTGACAAACAACATCCTCTACTTAAGTACTACTCAGATCCTTCTTCATGGCATGGAGGGGACCCTGGGGTTTTTAAGCTCTGAGCTAGTCAAGAACAAGCTCTGACAGGTCCTATCAAAGTGGAAAGATTTCAAGTTTAAGCTTGGAAATGGACAATGTGTCAGTCGTTCAAGGATTAATCTAAGTAGTTTCAAGGTCACTGGCCATACAAGAACTTTTTTTTCTTCTAGTAGTTCAAAGAATCAGCTACCAAGGTATGGGGAGACTGAAATCTACATTAGTACAGAGAATGGCCATGCTGTTGAAAATCAAGATTTTGTTTTGTTTATTTGGATTAAGTATAATCCTTCAGATAGATTCATAATATTTATGAGTCTGACAAAAGTATTTTACCACATATTCCATATTTACTGATGTTATGTCACCTAGAATTTGTAAGTGATAATGTTCTAAAGAATTATACTAATACACAAATAATGCTAGAGAACTAAAAGGGTCCTTAGGGATCATTTACCCTGATACCCTCAAATGAATCAACTTGCACAAAGTCATAGAATAAGTTATTGGGAGAATAATGACTAGAATACAGGAGTCCAGTTTCTAGTCCATTGCTCATTTCTACATAAAATATTCTTTCCCTAAACTTAAATTTTTTAAAAATCATAATCTAGTTTCTTTAGGATTAAATTAATTTGTTTCAGGCAAGTTTCAGGCTAATTTGGGTTGCTGGCTGATAAATAGTAATACCCCCAACTTATCCAAGTCAAACTTCAAGGGATCTGTTTCAGAATCATCTGGGAAAACATCTACAAATCTGAAATTAAAAAGCATTTCACTCTACTCTCCACAACTCCTTGCAAAATAATTTGCAAAGTCCATATACTTTGGTAAGAGAGACCTTCATTTTCACACAATGATAATCAGCCCCATGTTCTAGCCCATAGTAAAATCTGAATGGCAGCAACAGTGGATTACAAGAGCCAGGCATACTGACAGCAACCAGAAAAGGCAGCTGCCAATGAGAGAGGAGAAAAAGAAAATTAAAAAGTGGACACAAAAGTAGGCAGGATGGTCTGGGGCTCTTCAGTGAAGAGCTAGCAGCTCCACATTCCTCAACAACATTTGATACATTACAACCCAGCACTATAACTGATGTTAATAAAGTCATTCCTGATTTGTCAGTGCCATATAGTACACAGGGCACTGGGCTAGGAGTCAAAGGATTGTGAAAGTTAAAGGATTGTAGTCCCACTTTTGCTTGTGTAAGCCCTGTACAAGTCATTAACATTTCTGGACTTCAGTTTTCTATCTACAGAATGAACATATTGGATCAAATGATCCCTATTGATCTATACCTATACATTCAGTGTACACTGATTAAAGCAGCAAGAAAAATATTAACTCCTTTAAGAAAGATTTCTCTCAAAATGGTTAAATTAAAATAATTGTTCAGTGACAAAGTGGGAAAGCTTTAATTAGCAAGAAAATTCATTTCCATGGATCACTTCAAAAAAACAAAAGGTTTAATCATATTAATATGCAGTCATGAGAACCATGTTTCTAAATTCCGATACCTAAAAAAAGTAAAAATCGCTGCCAAGCAACTAGTGGGATAACCAGGCCAAACCCAGAGGATAAAGTCTAGGGCTCCTGCTCTCAGCTCTGGAAATTGAACTTGAAAGTTATTGCTCTGTCTGGGGTAAACACTCAAACTCTCATTTCTCAGGTGATTTCCAGAGCTGCATAAATCAAAACAAGATAAATCCTTCTCACCATGAGAGACTCAGACAAGTCAGGGCGGGAATATTTTGATGGTGCCTCATTCCAGCAAACCAATAATAGGGAGGAGGCTCTGAAAACCCTAAGCAGCTGCCTCTCTATAGCTACAAAGTAGATGGCCTTGGCATACCATCCAGAACCTGCAGATTGTCCCACTCCGATATCCCACTTTAGAGGGCCATCCTCTATTTTAGGAGGTGAAAACAACAAGCAAGAAGAGTTGGTTGTAGCTAATTCCATCCTAATTCCAGTACACAATGGGCAAGGCTTTTGTGAAAAGGGAACAGCCTTCTTTATGTTATAACTCATGGTTGAGCATGAATAAATGAAGGCAAGACTTTAACCAAACAGAAAAATTCAACTGCTTTGCTAGGCTTTTATTGTTCAGTTGTTTTCAGTCATGTCTGATTTTTTTACAACCCTTTTTTGTGGTGTCTTGGCAGAGATACTGTAATGTTTGCTGTTTGTTTCTTTAATTCATTTTACAGATGAGGAAACTGAGGCCAACAAGGTTAAGTGACTTGCCCAGGGTCACCCACATGATAAGTATCTTAGGCCAGATTTTTAACTCCAGTCTCATCAGGCCTTGAGCTCTATCCACTGCCCACTGTGCTACCTAGCTGCCACTCTACTGGTTACAAATATATTCATTTAAATAGCAAAATAGAGAAACAGAAAATAAAGGAAGGACTCCTATCAATGAGCTCAAAGAACCATTAAAGCAGCATGTTTTTTAAAAGAAGCTCCAAAATAACTCCCCAATGGTGGCTTAGGAAGCTATTAAAAAACATTTTTACCTGATGTACATATTCATCCATACTAGAAGGCATGTCAAAATTGACAACCAATGTGACATTGATCAAATCTAGTCCTCGTCCCAGGACTCCAGTGCTAACTACAACTTCATATTCTCCTTGAAATAATCCCTGTCAAAAAGAAACACACATTGTTTTGTTGCATTCATTAAAATAAAAGCTTCTCTATAAAGAATTACATAGTCTCTAGAATCTTGTGTATATTTAAAGAATTAACTTATATATCATCTTTTCCATGAAGCCTTCCATGATATTTCCCTACCAGAACATATTCATAGGAGTATAAAGAGAGCTCAAAGGGACCACAAAGGCCATCTAGTCTGTATAGATTGTTTTCTCTGATAACTCCTTCATTTTACAAAGTTGATGACCTGAGAGACTAGATAGCTTGCCCAATATCACACAAGTAGTAAGATCAGTCAGAATTTGAATATGGGCCTCAGAATCCAAATGCAGTACTTTCCCCATTCAATCATGATGCTTCTTCCACAGTTCCTCAGATCTCTTACCATACTTGTCTAAACCTCTCTAAAGGAGAACATGTACTTATTTGATTCTATTTTTCATTGTAGTTGTGTATATATGTCTTATCTCCTCAAATTGACTCTAAACTTCTTGAGGGCAGGGATCATAATTTTGACCACTAGGCACAAAGGTTAACACCCTGCAGGTAGATTATATATTATAAACTTCCTTACTTCCGAGGAAATAGGCTTACATATTTCCACTGTAAGAGAGGTCAGGAAAAAGGGTAGAGATGAGTCTTATCATGACTTAAAAGCAAGAATAACCTATAAGAAGCAGGTCACAGAACTTTAGAATTTAATCCAGCTCCTTCACACTTTTTTTTTACCCCCTTACTTTTTGCCTCTTACCAACTCTAAGATAGAAGGGCAAGGGTTAGGTAAACAGGGTTAAGTGACTCGCCCAGGAACACCCAGCTAGAAAGTGTCTGAGACCAGCTTTGAACCCAGGTATGTGTGAGGCCATATTTTAAGCTAGTCCTAATAAAAATAAGGTAAGAAAAAGAATGTCTAGGGAAATGAAGTGACTTGCTTCCATGTTATAAAACATTATGTTCATGGGGGACATAATTTGACTCAAAGTCTAATCAAATCTATGATAGAGTAAAAAGCTAAATAAAAGAATTTTGGTATATGTGACTCAGCGATCCCTGCAGTGATTTACTAATGCTATCTTTGATAACATTTTGAACAAAGTCAGGAGGTTCCCACACAGTGTTATAAAAAGAGTCAGTCTTTCAAATATACGTGCTCCTCATGGACTAGAATTACCTACAACTTTTCATATACTATAATCTCTTTCAGTAACTAAGCAATCCAAATCTATCTTCTTTCCCAAGGAAGCACCATTTTGGGGTAAGAAACAGAAGTTGACAGTGAAGAGGGAAAGATTAGAAAGTGATAGAGCCAGTGGAAGTTAAATTCTTTGATGCAGGGCTCTTTCTTTTTTGACCACCCAACACAATGGCTTGCATACATCAGGTTTTAATAAATATTTGTTGAATTAAATTTAGATTAGAATGATAGAGAAAGAGATTATAGTTTTAGCCAAGGCAATGGAAAAAATACATAAGCATTAACCAAAAAGCTCTTTTTAATCCATGTTCAGCAGAGTTGTTTTGGTGATTTTTATAGCTATAAACCTAAGATATATTGTCATTTTTAACAACTTTTTTCAAATATTCCCAAATACAGAATGCTAGTTCTAAATACAAATAAAATTAGAGATTCTGAGCAGCCAGGAATCTAGATAACATTGTACATACCAGTGAAGATTAAAAGGCTAGACAGGCTAGACTAGGGGTTGGCAAACTATGGCTTATGAGCCAAATCCCTTTGGCAGCCTGTTTTTGTACTGACTGTGACCTAAGAATAGTTTTTACCTTTTTGAATAGTTTTATTTTATTTAAAAATGTAAAAACCATTCTTGGCTCAAGGGTTGCACAAAAAATAGGCAGCAGTCAATAGGACTAGACCCTTAGGCTAAAAAACTGAGCTAACAACTAAAATAAAATGTAATATTTTGATTCTAAAAATCAATTTCACAAGTACAAGATGGGCCAAAATGTTTAAATACCAGCTTGGGTAAAAAAAGATTTTCAGTCCTTGTGGATAAAAGCTTAATATAAGTCACCAGTGTGATAAAAGTCAAAAAAGTTATATATCCATCTTGGGCTGCATTGAGAAGCACAGCTTCTGATAACAAAAAAATAAAAACTACCCCATACTCTGCTCTCATCACACCTGAAGCACTGTGACCAATTCTGGGCACCACATTTCTAAAAAGACATTGATAAAGCAGGGACCAAGAATGAGGAAGGGCGTCATATGTTTACACTACATAAAAATCATAATGGGAACTAGAAAAGTTAAATATAGAAAGGACTCAAGACAGGACATGATAGCTGCCTTCATGAATCCGAAGGACTAATCATCTCAAAAAGCTTGAGACCCATTTTGTTTAGGACTAGAGGACAGAACTAGAAATAATGGAAGTAAGGTGCAAAGAAGCAAATTTAAAACCTGATACAAGGAAAAATGTCTTTATAATGAGAATTCTCCAGAAAAGCAATAGTCTGTTTCCAAAGGACTTGGGATCAGAAATGGAAGGAATCTCAGTTATTACTTCCAACCCCCTGTTATTTTATAGATGAAAAAAAAGATAGAGGTTAAGTATCATAAATCACCTAGGCAATAACTGGATGAGTAAGGATTCAAACTCAGGTCCTTTGACTCCAAGTGTAGAGTTCTCTCTGCTATATTAGACCATTTATCAGGCATGCTATAAAAGCAACTCTTTTCAGATATGAGTTGGCCTAGATGGCTGCTGATGTCCCTTCTACCTCTGAAATTCTACAATTTAACAACTGAAACTTCTGAATGCTGAGTTAATTTTATGCTAGCCTAAGTAAGAAAGGCACAAGTTAAAAATTAAAAAAATTTGGGTTTTAATTCAAAGAAAGCTCAATTGTAGACAAAATACAGTTGTTGTTTTTTTAAGTATACATTCAAGTATAGCTAGGAGGCAAAATTGTAAAACTCCACAGGGAATTGGAATTTATTTTAACAATGAGATTAAAAAAAGATTAATATGTTATTTTGTGGTAGTAACTATTTCTAAATTCTAAATTTTCTAAAAATCTGTTCTTTCAAGTAACTTAAACATCCTTATAATTTTTAGTAATCTTGCTAACATTATTAATTAATTGATTTAGCAAAACTTCTGCCCAACTTCATTTCCAAATGACCACAATTTCAAAATTGATGGGATCTAAATTAAGGAGGATTTAACTTATACTTCCAAGACTATCCAGATGAACAATACTTCATTCAAAGTCTGGGGATAACAACAAGATCTGTAAGGAATGGCTATTAACACATAAGTGAAAATAAGACAAAATGGTTGTAGTTTGCTTTGTTTTTAGGAATCACATATAATAAGAGATTCAAACCTGCAATATACTTGTTCTTTCCATTTGTGACTTATCTGAATGCATAGATATGCTTCGCAATCCTGTGATTTTATGAACAGCATCACTCAAAAGGTCAGCTCCTAATTTGCAGTCCACAAATACTAGGACTGGAGGTTTAAAGAGTTTCTCATCCTGAAAAAAAAAAAAGATCATTTGAAAAAGTTATTTTAGGTTATTCATATAACACAGTCTATGGTGGAAAATGCTACTGAATATATTGCATCTAGCAAACTGGCTAAACAGGTATTATGATGGATACAAGATTAAAAGGGGTTTATTCTATGAAACATTTTGTTAAATATTCTCCCAAGTGTCCAAACACAATTTTCCCCCTCTTTTGAGAAGATAGAACTAGGGATAGAGACATATACTTCCTTCCCTTTTAAGGATAACAAAATACTAAAATATTACAAGAAAGTTTTGAAGAGCTTATGATGAAAAAGGCTATCTGCCTCCAGAGAAAGAACTGATGGAGTCTGACTGCAAAATAAAGCATATTTTAAAATTTTTTCCTTTATTTTTCTTGTTTGTTTTTTTTGTTCCATGTTCTCTTTTGCAACTTGGTTAATATGGAAATATGTTTTGCATGACTGCACAAGTATAATCTATATAAAAATGCTTGCCTTCTCAAGGAAGGAGGAAGGGAGGGGGAAAAGGGAGGAAAGGATTCTGGAACTCAAAAAAAAAAAATTTTTTTTTTAAACCCTTACCTTCCATCTTGGAGTCAATACTGTGTATTGGCTCCAAGGCAGAAGAGTGGAAAGGGCTAGGCAATGGAGGTCAAGTGACTTGCCCAGGGTCACACAGCTGAGAAGTGTCTGAGGCCAGATTTGAACCTAGGACCTCCCGTCTCTAGGCCTGGCAACTCAAAAATTTAAGAAACAAATATTAAAAAGTATTTTAACTTGTAATTGAGAAAAAATAAGTTAAAATATTCTTTGAAAATAATATTTCATCCTTAAAAGTTCATCCTTAAAAGACTTGTACAAAAATATTCATAGCTGCGCTCTTTGTGGTGGCAAAAAATTGGAAAAATGAAGGAGTGCCCTCCGATTGGGGAATGGCTGAACAAATTGTGGTATCTGTTGGAGATGGAATACTATTGTGTTCAAAGGAATAATGAATTGGAAGAATTCCACGTGAACTAGAATGACCTCCAGGAATTGATGGAGAGTGAAAGGAGCAGAACTAGGAGAACATTGTACACAGAGACTGATACATTGTGGTACAACTGAATGTAATGGACTTCTCTACTAGCAGCAATGCAATGATCCAGGACAATTCTGAGGGACAGATGAGAAAGAACACTATCCACATCCAAAGAAAGAACTGTGGGAGTAGAAACACAGAAGAAAAACAATTGCTTGATCACATGGGTAGATGGGGATATGATTGGGAATGTAGCCTCTAAATAATCACCCTAGTGCAATTATTATCAATAATATGGAAATAGGTCTTAATCAATGACACATGTAAAACCTAGTGGAATTGTGCATCAGCTATGGGAGGGGCTGGAGAGAGGGGAGGGAAAGAACATGAATCTTGTAACCACAGAACATTCTAAACTAATTAATTAAATAAAAATTTTCAAATAATTAAAAAAAAAGTTCATCCTTAATTTAAATTTTGAAAATAAAAATAAATTTCCTATTATGCACTAAAAATTTGTTTTTAACCCTAGAAAAGTAGGTTAAATACACTTAGGAGGATATTTGAAAGAAGATGCTTGTTTCAATAGGGCAAACCTCTTTCTTGGGGGTTCTCTTCATTAAAGGAATTCATACCTTACCATTAATCTCTAAGGAAGGGGGTAGCTGGGTAGCTCAGTGGATTGAGAGCCAGGTCTAGAGATGGGAGGTCCTAGGTTCAAATCTGGCCTCAGACACTTTCCAGCTGTGTAACCCTAGACAAGTCACTTAACCTCCATTGCCTAGCCCTTACCACTCTTCTGCCTTGGAGCCAATACACAGTATTGACTCCAAGATGGAAGGTAAGGGTTTTTTAAAAAAATCTTTAAGGAAAAAATAAAAAGAATAGGAACCTTAAGGGGAGAAGAGAAAACAATGTAAAAATTTTCTTTCTCTTGCTTTATCCTACACTTTTCTACTGTGGCATCAATGTACTGAAAACAATTAGGGACAAGGAGCACATTTTAAATACTTCCTGCAAAAAAGATAAGTGCCACATAGATCCAAAGTACTGAGGTTATTCAAAATGAACAATTAAATATTAGCTAATGCCCACACATGCTAAAGGGAGTGGATGGCACAGAGGAGAGTTCTGATTTTGGAGTCAGGAAGATCTTACTAAGAATCTTTCCTCATCAGTTCACTAACTGTAAGACCCAGAGCAAATAACCTCCCTCAACTTCAATTTTCTTATTAGTAAAATGAAGGGGTTGACTCAGTAATTTTTAATGTTCCTCAATTTCCTCTAAGGTTCCAGCTCAAAATCTATAATCCTATGATCTATGATCCTAAATGGAAGTGTTAAGTTATTTTTATATGTAAATTCTAGAAAATTAAGAGAAAAAAATAAATTAAAAAAATTACTATTTTAAATTTCAACTCCAAAATTCTGATTTTCCTTACGGCTTTCAAAACAAACAGCAGTCTAATATTTTGAATTTCTCCTTGGGAAAATTGGGAGAAAAAAATGTTTCCATTATCTGCTAGACTTTAAATGCAAAAGGATATTTCTCTACTCACATTTAAGATCTCAAATAACTTTTTCTTTTTGGAAGGTTCTTCTACCCACAAAATAATCTGGCGGACATTGGGACAGGGTAGATTTTTCTCTCCAATGGTAATTCTCAGAGGATCATGTAGAAGTTGGCTTGCCAGGCGTTCTATGCTTGCTGGAATTGTGGCAGAAACCAAAAGGGTCTGATGATCAGGAGGAATGTTTTCCAAAATGTCAAGAACTTGTTGTTGAAAACCCAACTTTAACATAGTATCAGCCTAAAATGACATCATAATAAAGTTATAAAGTGCTACACTTATGAAAATAAACTAACACTTCAACATTGTAAATATCAATGTGAATGTCCATCAAACAAGAAAAGTAAAATATTTCATGATTCTTTAACTCTCAATCAACTGTCACAGCACTCAAATACTTTAGCTATTTGCTTCTTGTCTATATGAAGCTTGTTAAGAGTTACATTTCAATATCATCATCTTACCATATTTTTTTTAAAGCTTGCATGTGAAAACTATGTGCCCAAAACCAAAGCAAAAAATCAACTCTAAAATACACACAAAGAATTGAACCTAGTGAGAAATATATTGGGTAAGAAAGCTCAAAGCCAAAATTCTATTCCTTACTTACTGGCTATTACTAGGAAGGTACTATGTCCGAGTCTCAGTTTCTTGTATAAAGTTTAATACTTCCTATCCAGATATACAAAGAAAGAAGGCAAAGGCAGATAAAAGTGTATAATATATTAAAAATGACAACACTGTAGAAATAAAAAAAGTTATAAGAGGCCAGAAAATAAAATGGAAAGCTTCCTAGACAAGAAGTCAGGAACTGACTCTTCTGGTTTTGCTTCTGAGACTTACTAGAAGTCTATTCTTGGGCGAATCACAGTCTCGATGAGTATCAGTTTCTTTATCTTTAAAATGGGGATAATTCTTTTACCACCTATTTTACAGGGTTGCTAGGAAGAACGCTCTTTAGAACAAAAATAATAGGTGATATTAATGTAGTAATTTTGCAAAACATTTTACATAAAGTAACTCATCAAAATATTGTATAAATTCAAAGTATTATTAAAGATTATAATCATGTACTTTGGTATAGCATTCTTACTTAAATGAGTGATTGCTATGAATTTAACTATACATTGCAATGTAAATGTAAACTATTTGTTCTTACCCTGAAAATATAAGACTAAAGAATGAAGAAGACAAGAGACCCAGTGAACAAAACAAAGCAAGCTTAAATCCCCAGGCTTAAAAACTCTCATCATTCTTCATCACATCCTTAATCCCTTATTATCTGGCTTCCAACATCAATATTTTCCAAAATTATACTTTGAAATTTCAACAGTTCCAAAAGATTATCCTTCCAGGCAAATCTGAAGGCATTTCCCCAGTCTTCATCTCTTGTTATCTGCTGTAGCACAGAATATTGCTCTTCTAACTTTGATTTCTGTGATACCACATAATCATAGTTTTCCTTTCTCTATCTCATTCACTGTATCCTACTCAAATTCCTTGTACATGCTGATCTATCTCCTTGCAAAATCCTCTCCTACCTCATTCATATACTACATTCAAGTCCAAATTCTTAGTAAAACTCTCTAATGACAAGCATATTAATTTTATCCTTAACACCTTTTAATATAGCCTCTGAATCAAAAAAATCCTAGCATGATTATGTCCTATTCACTACTAATTGCTCTGCTGTACAATTTAGCATTACATTAAAGTATAATTTCTTAAATGTCAAGCTGTCCTGTTCACTGATTGTTTCAAATGTGTTAATCTTCCTTCCCCCATCAGAATATAAGCTTCCTGTGAATTAAAACTGTCTCATCTTTATGCATTATAATACCTAACAGAGCACAGGGCAGGAACTCAATAAATAAAGGCAGAAGAAAAAGAACTCAAATAAAGAGCATCAATTTAGACATGAAACTAATTTCTAAGATTCATAATTTGAGAACAATTTACCAACTATTCTAACCAACCAATATAACGGACCCAAAATTTGAGATCCAATATAATCTATATATGTTATGATCTATAAAATTTTGGTGTAAAGTTGACCTGGAGAAACCATTCTCTCTTTTTTTTTAAATCTTTACCTTCCATCTTGGAATTAATACTGTGTATTGGTTCCAAGGCAGAAGAGTGGTAAGGGCTAGGCAATGGAGGTTAAGTGACTTGTCTAGGGTCACACAGCTGGGAAGTGTCTGAGGGTCATATTTGAACCGAGGACCTCCCATCTCTAGACCTGGCTCTCAATCCACTGAGCTACCCAGGTGCCCCTAGAAATCATTCTCTTAAGCCCTGGAAGACTAGCTAAGATAAGATCAAGTTCCCACTAATCAAGAAGCATCTATTTGTTCATAATTGTAATAAAATTATCAGTTCTGAATTCTCTTCCTCCCTCTTCTCCTTCTGCACCCACTGAGAAGGCAAGAAAAACAATATCCATTGCACATATGAAATCATGCAAAACCTATTTCCCTATTAGATATGTTGCAAAAAATTCAAGAAAAATAAAGAAAAGAAAAGATGTTTCAATCTGTATTCAGAGATTATCAGTTCTCTCTCTGAAGGTGGATAGGATTTTTTTACCATGAGTCCTTTGGAATTATCATGGATCACTGTACTAATCAGATCACTATTAATTAGTACAGATTACTATACTAACTCAGTCTTCCAAATTTGATTATTATTACAATATTGCTAATACTATGTACAATGTTCTCCTGGTTCTGCTTACTTCACTTTGCATTAGTTTATATAAGTCTTCCCAGGTTTTTCTAAAATCCATCTCCTCTTAGAGCACAATAGTTTTCAATCACCTTCACATCTAACTTATTCAGTCATTCCCCAACTGATGAGCATCTCATCAATCCTCAGTTCTTTACCATCACAAAAAGAGCTACCATAAATATTTTGTGTATGTGGGTCCTTTTCCTTTGTCTTTGATCTCTTTGGATACAGACCTAATAGAGGTATTGCTGAGTTAAAGGATGTGAACAGTTTTATGTCTTTTGGACACAGTTCTTAATTGTTCCCCATAATGACTGAATTAGTTCATAACACTCCAACAACAGTGCATTGATGTTCCTATTTTTCCATATCCCCTCTAATATCCTGTCATGCTAGCTAACATGGTAGGTGTAAAAATAGTAGTACCTCAGTTATTTTAATTTGCATTTCTCTAATCAATAGTGATTTAGAGTATTTTTAAATCACCAATTTTGATTATTTTAAAATTTCTTGTTCTGAAAACTGCCTGTTCAAACCTTTGACCATTTATCACCTGGGGAATAGTTCTTATTTTTATAAATTTGGTTTAATTCCCTGAATATAAAAGCATTTCTCAAGAGACAGAGCTTTGCCCTTCCCTAGACATAGAGAAAAGAATACTTGTCAGCCTGAGTTGATAAAATACTCCCCTTACCATTATACACATTCCCTCCTCTATGGAATACTTGTAAATGTATGTGTATCTGTGCATGCTGGGGGATTAGGGAGAGGTTACTGTCCTTGGGTGTATATGGCCCACCCTGCTTTTCTGCTTTTTTTAGGCCAAAGGTTCTTGATGTTTTTTGTATCCTGGACCCCTTGGGCAGTAAAGTAAAACTTATAAACCCTTTCTTAGAAGGATGTTTTTAAGTGCATATAATAAAATGCATAAACCAAACATTTGTGAAAATAAGGATATGATATCACCCCCCATAAGTTCATGGATCCCCTAAACTTATCCACAGATCTGTCAGGACAGTTGGAGTCATAGGTTTTCACCATCAAAAGTTGCCTCAAATTACATTATACAATTTGGTATTTTTAAAAACATACACATAAATTTCTAAAAACACTTACTTCGTCTATGACTACTATTTTTATACCACTGAGTTCCACAGAGCTCTGTTTCATTATTTCCAGAAGTCTCCCAGGGGTTGCTATTATAACCTTACAAAAAAAAAACAAAGGTAAAATTAGAAGGAGGAAAAAAATCAGATAACTATTTTTTGGAGTTGAGACCTGTGATTTCATATATATTGGGATAGTCCCTCCTACTTCCAATAAATTAATATATGGCAAGTCAACAAAAGGCCTAATAAATACAATGTTATTCTACCTTTCAAATGTGCCACAGAGTAATTTTATAACAAAATCAACAGCACCTGGCACAGAGCAGGCATTTAAAAAATGCTTACTGATACTGAAATTACAGAGATAGAAGAGATTTCACAGATTATCTATTCCAATCCTCACATGGACAAATCCTTTTACCATGACCATTCCTCTATCCTTATTGAGAGAGTCCTCTAACTCTATCTGAAGAACTCTAGGGATGAGGAACCACCCACTTTGGGACAGTTCTACTCCTCAGAAAGTTTTTCCTTATGTTGAGTCAAAACTGAGCCTTTCTACAACACACACTCTTCCCTCCTGGTCCTGCCCTTTGGAGCCAGGAAGACCAAGCTTAGTTCCTCTTTTGCCTGACAGCCTTCAAATGCTGGCATTCCTCTCATCACTCCCCATTCCCCTCCACAAAATCTTTTCTTCTCCAGGTTAAATGTCTTCTGATAGGCTTCTAACAATCTCTTTTGTCCTGACTTTTTGGGGCACTTGTAGCATGCCTCTTCTCCAGATGTGCCACTTCCATCTGACCTTTTCTTAAAGCTTCTATACCAGATGTATATATGGCCGAGGCCTTCCTAGCATCTTTTGGCCTAGTTCATCAGAGACAGGCCATGAATCCAATACACCTGAGAGGAAGAACCTTCCCTCTCCTTATACAAATCCACAGTGTATTTCCATATCATGAAGATTCCCTAATGTAGAGATGTCAAAGGCTGAGCATCCTGCCCATCAACCATAAGGAAATGATTAGAGATGGACAGATCCTGAGTGTCCCAAACACAAGGGCAAGGGACCATCATTTGCCAATAGCTCCTCCTCTGCATGTTCTGAAGAGTTGTGATTGAGGTCCACCAGCCTCCCAGTTTTTAGTTTTAATTACCTCAATCACTGGGATGTCTCATGTTAGGCCTTAAGCTTTCTCTTATGCAAGTTAAAACACATCATAATAAATATTTATTACAGTATCACTAGTCTGTATTCTTGGGGAAAACCTCCCTAAGTCATCAAACTGCTAAAACTCCCTGGGATATCACAGGTTCTACAATAGACCTCGTAAGGCATGATTTCCAATCTCCTCAATGTTCTGGTTGCCACCTCACTGCAATTTGTTAATGTCCTTCTTAAAATGTTCTGCCCAGAACCAAACAGAATGCCACAGATGTGGTCAGAGGGGATGGAGCCCAGTGGAGCCATACACTTCCTGGTTTTGGAGGCTCTACTTTCATTCACACAGTTTATGTCTGTATCAGCTTTGGGGCTATCGTGTCACATGGTGGATTCATCATGGAGCCTGCAGTCTTCCTCAGTCCTCTATCATCTGGTCAAAAATCTTCATTTGCATTCCTGCTTGCTTGACTTTTTGTATTCAGGTATCAGAATTTGCATTTCTCTATATTAAATTTCACCTTATTAGATTCAGTCCAACAATCCAAATCTGTCTAGCTCTTTTTTTGGATCCTGGTTCTATCAGCTAACACATTAACTAATCTTCCCAGCTTCATGTGATCAAACTTTTCTGTGCCTTCACCCAAGACAGTGTTTAAAAATGCTGAACAGAAGGGTTTAGGGCAGGTCCCTTGGGCGCTCCACTAGAGAGTTTCCAGCACAATGACATCACCCAATGAACAATACTTGAGGGTGCCTTACATAATTAATTACAAACCTATCTACCTCAATCATCAAGCCCCTATTAGCACAGCAGATAGAGCACTGGGCCTAGACCCTGAATTCAAATGTTACCCTAGACACTTACTAGCTGTGTGACCTGGGGTAAGCCATTGAACCTTGTTTGCCTCAGCTTTCTCATCTGTAAAATAGGGATAATAATAGCACCAAACTCCCAGGGTTGTTGTGAGGATCAAATGAGTTAATAATTGTGAAGTGATTAGCACAGTACCTGGTACATAGTTAGCTGTACATACATACACATACATAGTGTTAACTACTACTATCTATCTACCTACCTATCTGTCTTGCAGGGTTGTTGTGAGAATCAAATGAGATAACATTTGTAAAAAGTACTTAGCTCAATGCCTGGTACATAGTAAATGATACATAAAGTCTTACACTTTTCTCCTCTTTCCTACCTACAAAGATATCATGAAAAACTTTGCTAAATGTGTTGTTAAAATATAGGGAATATATATATATCAATGATTATTAAGTTAGTCTTACTTGACCCACTCTTGAATCTTTCCTTTATAGGTGTCTATTCTTTCTTTACCATACAATTATCTATTTTTCTATTCTCCATTAATATTACCTCTTGAAAATATTTATCACTTTTATCCAAGTATCTTAACATATGTGGGGAAGAAAATGTTCCATAGAAAACATATGGAGTGTTAAATGTCTGCTTGGAAAGGCTATCTGAAACTAAATCCTACAATTTCCTTTGAATTGAAACTTTTTCCTTCCTCTTTTGTTTGTAAAATGCCAAGCTGGTTCTTACCTTAACATTCTGTTTCAGGCGATACAGCTGGGGAGGTAAAGGTAAGCCTCCAACAAGCAGGACTGTTCTCATGTTTGGCAGGCCACACATCAGCTCCTTCGCTTGTCTTTCTATCTGAATAGCTAATTCCCTGGTTGGAGCAAGAATAAGTGCCGATGGGGTTCTGTTCTACAAATATAGGAAAGGAAAAAAAAAGACTTTCAAGAACACCAGCCAATTAATCTTTTTTTAATACCTGGAACAGCTCTTCTAACATCATCCCTTAATGAGTTTTCACCATTGGAGGACCATGCAATCCATTTATACCATTTTCCCTCCATTCTTGTTCTATGATCTGCTACCTTCTCTCTGCAGACCAACCCAATACTCTTTTCTTCTTTCTCAGGCTGTTTCTTATGCATGTAATTCCTTCCTTCCTATTCATCTTTTAAGATACTTCTGAAATGTCAACTCCTCCAAAAGCCTTCCCTTATCTTTCTGAGACCTCTCATAAATCTTTGTTGTATATGCTGTGTATTATAGCTGCCCTAGTACTCTGCCCCCTACTGGATTAATGAAGAAACAATGCTTTATCTAAATTTCCTATCAACCCCACTACCAAATGCCGTGATCTGCAGTATTATTATTGTTTTGTGAAGAAGCAGGTAAGGTGGGTAACTTGTAATGCTATTTATTGAGAAATGAATGGGCGTCTATCTGGTTAATACTAGAAAAACTTGTACAAAAAAACTGTAACTTTGTGAATTGAATTCAGACATTCTTCCTTTCATCATCAGTCACACTTTTATCGGGCTCCCTGATCTTCTCTAGGGCAGATAGGCATTTCCAAGTAGGACATTTTGCAGAGGGGAGAAAAAGATCACAATTGCTCTCAAAAGTGGGAAAGCAGGAAGGATTTCATTCACAAGTAAATTTGGTCATTTGAAGGGACTATTCATTTTTTGGATCATGAATCCTATTATTATTGTTCATTCTTCATTTTCAAAGAGGCCTAATGACATCATAGGATGATATCTTTACTCCTACAGGGACTGGATTTAAGTAAGGCACAGTTGCACAGAGTTATTGGTCTCACTCTCTTCCAGACTAGTGGCAAAATAAAAATCAAGGCAACTGGTGATAGCCAGAGATGCGGTGAATGACCCTGGCATCTTCAAAGTCTGACCAGGCTCTAGACACTCCCTAGCACCTGCCTTTAGCCGCCTTCATGGCTGTTGGAACAAATTGTTCTCATCCACCCATTCTGCTGGGGGAAGGCTTCACATGCTTGGAGTAGACATGTCCCTAAGTAACTGATGGGTCTGAGGCCTGCTGGTTACCCTCAACCTGGTTTAGGCATCTGTCAAGATGATTTTACCAGAGTGTGGACCCTGCACATGCTACAGCAATAGCACCCAGCTACTTTATTTTTAGAGTCCCCAAGTTGATTTTATTGTAGATTCAATTTGTCACTCATGCCTCTGAATGACAAATCTTGCTAGGTTTAATTACAAAAAAAATGCCACTGTGAAAACTTTCATTGGCCACCATTTGTTTCAATACTGCAGAGTGCTTGTCCCACAAAGAACATTACGGTGATATCAGTTAATACTATACTGTACTCAAGGAATTTAAGATCAGTCAATTCCTTCAAAAATTATCATAGAACAAAACCCACAAGATGCCAAGTTGAAACTAAGACTTCACTATGGTCAGGTGGATATTTCTAATTTTACTTAAAAGCTCATCTACAAGAAAAGTATATTTTTATTGTTGTTGTGCAGCTATATCCAATTCTTCATGACCCCACCTTGGGGTTTTGTTGGCAAAGACATTGGAGTGGTTTGCCAGTTCCTTCTCCAGTTCATTTTACAGATGACAAAACTGAGGCAAACAGTCTTAAGAGATCTGCTGAGAATCACACAGCTAGTAATTGTCTAAGGACAGATTTGAACTCAGGAAGACTTGTCTTCCTGACTCTGGTCCAAGCACTCTATCCAATGCTCCATCTACTTTATGGAAAATTTATAAAAGAAAAAAATTATAAAGAAAAATTTCTTGTCAGATTTTCAGGGAATATTATTCATAATATTTTCCCAAATATTTAAATGAAACCCTGAATACTACAAATCAATGCATACACATATGATATACAAATATATGGCACTACGATCATAGATGGAAAGAGTCCCTAAATGAATAAAACAGATGAATAATTCTAAGGAAAGAAAGGCTATCTAGAAATGAGCATATAAAAACAAAATACAAAATCTGTTTGTGTGCCAATTTAAAAGGTCAAAGACCCAGAATAGTTAAGTTTTCTTGTCAATGATTTCAAGTCACAGAATTTCACATTTGCAAAATTTCATTTTGCTAAAAGGTTTCCCTCCAGTGCAGGGGAGTCCACAAACCTCTCAAGCCAATACTCCACTTTTGAAACCCTCAGTGGTTTTCCCTTATCTCTATCCTAAATCTGTGCCTTTGTACTTTCATCCTATTATTATATTTTCACTCTCTGGCACTAAATAGAAAAAGTCTAATCCTTCTTCTTCCAAAAACCTTTAAACCACTTAAAGTTTAGCAACAATATTCCCTAGAGTTTGTTTTTTACTATAATTCTGACTATATAATAGTAATAAAAGCTGACTTCTACATAGAGCTTACAGCTTTTCAAAGTCCTTTACACACATCTTATTTTATATATGATCCAAAAGAATGAAAGGGGGTAGGGACTACTTGGGGGTTTTGTCTATTTCCCCAGCACTTGGCTGCCTGGTAAACAGTGTTTACTGAATGCTTGCTGAAGGAATTAATTCTATATTTTTGTTAAGTTAATACTTTAAAATACTTTTTAAAAAGAGGAAATGAAGGTGGTCACTACTGACAGGAAAGCAAGATTTTGTTCACATGTTTGCAATTTGTAATTTCAGGATATTAAGAGAATACCAGACTGTACATGTGAACTTTAACTTACTTTTTCCAAAGCTCTGATGATAACAGGAAGTAGGAAAGCTGCAGTTTTTCCTGAGCCTGTGTCAGCACTGCACACTATATCCCTTCCCAACAGTCCAATAGGAATCATTTGCATCTGAATGGGAGTTGGCACTTCATAGCCTGACTTCTTCAAGTTGCAATTTAAGATGTCAGGAAAACCACAATGTTCAAAGTCAATGATGGGCCTTGGAACTTTCTGGCCTTGTACTGAAATTCCTAGCTGTAGTTTAAGGTTCTCAATCTGGTCATCCTGAAGATTTAAAATAAAGGAATGTTCCTGATAGGTATAAAAGGCATCAAGTAGAGGAGACTCAAGCTCACAGTTGGGTTTCTGGAGGCTGTCAAGCTTTCCTTTTTCTTCATTGTCTGTAACTTGTAAAAGATGTTTTGCTTTACACTCCAAACTACAAACATCTGCATCAGTCTTATCACAAATATATTCTCCATAACGACCACAAACCACGCAGACTGGCTCCCCTGGTTCTGCCCAGCGCTGGGTTTTAGCAAAAGATTTTACTGGCTCTTCCTCAACACAGCTGTCTTCAGCACACTGCTCAGTTCCTCCTAAACAAACTGAAGCAAAGTGGCCATCTGAATCTGGCAATGAGCCTAATTCAGTGATCTGCCCTGCTGATGCTGCTGAGGTTTCTTCTTCCACTAAGGCAACATTTAGAATTTCTCTGTCTTCTTCTGATGACAGCTTTTCTCCTTGTGGTTTAAGTTTCTTAGCCACACAACTCTTGTCATCATCAGAAGCATCCCGCTTGACTTTTAGAGATCTTGGAATAAACATCCTTCAGTATGCTGTTGAGGAAAAACTATAATGAAACTCATTCCCTCCCTCCACCCCATTCCCAAATCATTCTTCACCTAAAAAGCACTAAACTATTATCTATAAAGCACTGGACTTAGAATTGGGAAGTCTTTTCTAATCCCTCTTAATTCTTGTTTTTTAAATCCTTACCTTCTGTTTTAGTATCAATCCTAAGAAGAAAAAGCAGCAAAGGTTAGGTAATTAGGATTAAGTGATTTGCCCAGGGTCACACAGCTAATAAGTGTCTGAGGCCAAATCTGAACCCAGTTCCTCCCAATACCAGGCCTGGCACTCTCTACTGTGCTACCTAGCTGCCCTCCCTTTTAATCCTAGTGTCTTCTTTCTGTTGATTACTTCCTATTTAATTTTTTAATTTTTCTTTATATACATTTAATTTTTATTTTCCTCAATTACATATAAATAAAAATTTTTAACATTCACTTAAAAATTTTTGAATTCCCAATTCTCTACCTCCTTCCTTGAAATGGCAAACAATCTGATACAGATTATACATGTGTAGTCATGCAAAACATTTCTATATTAGCTATATTGCAAAAGGAAAAAACAGGCCAAAAAAACACAAATAACAGAATTTTTAAAGTATGCTTCAATCTGCAGGCTCCATCAGTTCTTTCTCTGGAGGTGTAAGGCATTTTTCATCATAAATCCTCTGGAATTGTTTGGGATCATGGCATTGCTGGGAATAGCTAAATTACTCACAGTTGACTGTTCTACAATATATTTCCTATTTATCTTGTATACAGTTTATTTGTACACCCTGTTTGCATGTTGCCTCCTATTAGGTTTTATCTCATTGAGGACAGGAACTGTTTTTTTCCTCTCTTTGTACCCAAGCTCTTATGCACAGGGCCTGGCACACAGTAGGAGCTTAAGAAATGTTACTGACTGACTAAAGGAATACAAAGAAATATATCAGAAAGATTTTATCTAATGTTATGATTTACCCACAAAGTGCATTCAGTAACCATTCTCAGTGGGTATGGATAAATTTCATTAAAAAAAATAAAATGCTATCTAACTTTTGCGGTATCTCCATCTTTATTTTGAAACAGAAGGGAAACTCCAGCTTCTGTAAAATTTGCATTGCGGCACAAATCTATTTTTACCTAATCCCACGTTAATGGACAGGCAAAATGAAAGTGGGTAGGCAAAGAGATATAAATCTATTTTTATAAGGATAATTAACCTTTTACCTTGGGGTTTTCTGTAATCTCTTGCATTGACAAAGAAAGAAGGGCAAGGGCACGTGTTGCTGGCTTTCAAATTTTTTTAAATTATTTCAATAAAAGCTAAAGGATCAATTGCCAATTTCTATTTTGTAGTTCAGACTCCCTTCTCCAAAACGAAGTCTATAATTTGGCTCAGGGTGGCCTCCTGAGGCCAAAACAACGGCGGCCACCTTCCTCCCCTCCCATGCCCTCCCCTCATTTCCCACTCCAGCCCCTCCTCCCGTAACCAGCAGTTCTAGACCAGTCCATCCAAGCGAGGAAGTGGGGCTTTAAGCCCCACCCTACCCCTCCCGCAGGGAGAGGCGTACTCCCTGATGCGCAGCCGCAGATGCAGCAACTTCGTTGGTCGACCTGCAATCCCCTCCCTTCCTCCCCAAACCCTAGCCCAGACCTCGTCCCGCGGCTTTACGTCAGCGGCGTTGCTAGGATACGGGGAGGGGGCGGGGAAGCAAAGGCGTCCGTGGGAGGTGCTGCAAGAGCCGGGTAGGGACTTCCTCTCTCCTCCTTTTCCTCCGCCTTTCTTCCTCCATAGGGAGAGAAGAGAGGACAGGAAGGAAGAGAAGTCGTTCCTCCTTCTCTTGGAGCTGTTCCACGCTCTGGGCCATCTCACCCTCCGAGGTCCTCGGGTGCGTCCGCTCCTTCGTGGAGTGCCCGGCTTCGCCCTAGAGGCAGGCCTACGACGTGCTGCGAGCCGCGCCCGGCCCCGGAGCTGCCCGTGCGCACGCGCACACTTAGGCAGGCGCGCGCGTGTGTTTTCCGCCGCCCTAGTTTTTCTACCGGGGGTGGTCAGGGGAGGCCGGGAATCGCAAGTAGGGCCCCCCCCCCGATAGGGGAGGGAACTCGGGGTGGGGGAAGGTGGAGGCGGTGTTTGGCTGGGAAAAAAAGAGACGAGCCCCAAACACTACGGGAAAGACCGGGAGCCAGCTAGCATTTCCGGGGCCGGGCTTGGGACTGGGGCGGAGCATGTCTGAAGATGGACGCATCCTGGGGGGGAAGCGGGGGTGGAATGCCAAGAGGGAGAGTGGGTTCGGCTCCTGCCTCCTGACTCAACCCTGAGAGCCTGGGCTTGTGAGCAAAAGTCTCCGCTGTTCCCAGACAAGAGCAAAGGAGCAAGAAATTGTAGGGCCTGCAGGGTGGAGCCCTAGGGAATCAAACATTGATTAAACGCTTATTGCATGCCAGGCGCTGTGCTAAGCGCTGGAAATACAGATAGAAACCGGAGGAAAGACCTAGTCTTCAAATAATAATCATGCTGGGAAGCACGTAAAAAACGCAGCGGTGGCAGCTGGGTAGCTCAGTGGATTGAGAGCCAAGCCTAGAGATGGGAGGTCCTAGGTTCAAATGTGGCCTCAGACACTTCCCATCTCTGTGATCCTGGGCAAGTCACTTGACCCTCATTACCTAGCCCTTACCACTCTTCTGCCTTGGAACCAATACACAGTATTGATTCCAAGATGGACAGTATGGGTTTAAAAAAAAAAAAGCAGAGGGGTGGTATTTAAAGCCTTTTATAACTATGCCCCTCCAAACTTTACCAATCTTTATAACTTCACCTCTTATTTGTCTTTCCAGTGACTGTAGCCTCTTTGCTTTTCCATGAACAAGCTACGACAGCTCCCAATTCTGGGGATTTTCATTGACCCTCATACCTGGAATTTTCCCTCTCTTCACCTTCACTTGCTGATTTTTTAACTTCTTTCAAAGTCCAACTGAAATCCTGTCCTCTACAAGAAACTTTTAGTATCCCTTAATACTAATACCTTTGTGTTGTTAATTGTCTCCAATTTGTCATATATGTACACATTCGAACACATATAATCTTGTTTTAATATATTTTTCATGTTTTGTCCTCTATTAATAGATTCAATCTCTGTGTCCCCAGCTCTTAATTGTTCGTTACTAATCTGTTCTTCTGACCCCTTGGACCATAAGATTTTCTTGGCAAAGATACTGAAATGGTTTGTCATTTCCTTCTCCAGTGGATTAAGTTAGTGGTTAAGTTGCCCTCTGACTTAAAAGGGAAAGTCTTATAAACTGTCATTTTTGATTACTATATTACAAAAATGAATAATATAGAAATAAGTTGTAAGTGATAATGTATAACCCAGTGGAATGGCTTGTCAGCCCTGGGAGGGAGGAGGAGATAGGAAAAGGAAAAAACATGAATCATGTATTCTTGGAAAAATATTTTTAAAGTAAATTTTAAAAAGCTAAAAAAAAAGATGAACTCATTTTTCTTAAATTACATGATATTTTCAGTCTGACTTTACAAATGACAGGCACTATAACTTTGGGGGGCTTGTATGGATGATGGCTTGTTGAAGATAGAATGGTTTTTATGAGATAAGAAAATGGGATTCTACACATGAGATTAACAAAGCTTCAGGTATAAAAGAAGATGGTACTATTCTCTCACCATGTCCCTGTAAATATCCAGAGCAAAGTTCTTAATCTGAAGTCCATGGACCCTAAGATTTCAAGGGAATCTGTGACCTTAGATGGGGGAGGGGATATTTTAATATAATTAATTTCCTCTTTAATCTATTTTATGCATTTAAAAACTATATTCTGAGGAGTCTATAGGTCCATAGGATCCGAACAGGGCCTATGACAAAAATAGTAACCCCTGATCTCAAGTTTTGTGGCAGAGAGGGCATGTACTCAGTTTGTGTAGGCACCCTAATTTTCCCATGTATCTGCATGGCCTTGGGCAGAGCTATCTCCTAATCTGGCCTCAGTGCACTCATCTATAAAATGAGAAGTTGGATGATTTCTAAGATCTCTTTTTAGCTCTAAATCCCATGATTCCTATTAAGCTGTTTATTAGATTTAGAGTTATTTCCACATTGAGTTCAATTTGCTGTGCATTTACAACTCTAAATATGCCAATACCTCATTAAATTAGCAAAGTAGGGGAAAGAAAGGGAGAAATTAAAGCAAATTGCAAACCATAGGCTAGTGAAAAATTTGGGCCATGGGGAAATAAAGGCTCAGGTTAAGTTCCTGTAAAGCAATGCTTCAATGATTTCCAAGTTTAATGAAAAAAACAATTGCTACATCCAGCTGGCAGCTGTATTCTAGGACAAAAGAGAAAAGAAAATGGGCATAATGCTTCTTTGTAAGTTTAACCATTGTGACCACATTTGATAAGATGTCATAATAGTTAAATGATAAATCACTAACTTGTTCATCATCTGGTTGATTTACAAATCTCAAGATTCTACCTGTACTTGAATGGATTTGGATAATGTTGACTAATTTTATCACTCTCTAGCAGTACTTCAGTTATGTATACCTTTCACATTTTCTCCCACCAGAACCAAGAATTGACTCAGTTTAGGCTTTGGTATAATACATTTTCATAACACTTTATGTTAAAAAAGTACTTTGCAGAACCTTGACCCCACTTCTTACCATTTGATAATCAGAACAATGGCAAAGGTCCATCTTCAGTTTTGTTCTATCTCTTCATTCTCCAGAACTTTCCAAAGAACTCCAACAGCAGTTCAGAAATCAAGTTTTTTTATACACCTACTATGTGTCAGAAACAGCTAGGTTCTAGGTTTGCAAGTATAAAAAATGAAATAATCTTTATGGTAAGCATACATTCTAACAGGAGAAACAAGTATATATGAAAGTATTCAACATGAATAGAAAATTAATAAATGGAAATATGTACAAAGGGCTTAAAATATAAGGCAGTTACAAAGAGAGGGCATCAACAGTTGTTAGGAATCAAGAAAAGCTTCATGCAGAAGAAGATGCTGGAGGTGCATGTTAAAAATAAGAGATGCTATAAAGTGGAAGTATGGAGGGAGTGAAGTCCAGGAACAAGAGACAGCCAGTGCAAATGGCACAGAACAACAAATCATTCAACAAGGACTTATTAAACACTAGGTAATGGAGTAAGGACTGAAAATACAAAGAAAAGCCAAAACAAGTGTCAGGAAGCTCACATTCTGAAGGAGAAACAAGATGCAAAAAAAATTGTCCATCCAAAGTATACAGTGTAAATGGGAATGAGAGAGGATATAAGAAAGATGTCCTGCAGAAGGTGGAATTTTACTTTAGTCTTGAAACCTTCAGACAGAGGTGAGGAGGAAAATCTCAAGGCATGGTAAACTAGCCAATGAAAAAGCAGTGTTAGTTGTGGAATGTGGTATGTGAAGAACAGCAAGAAGGGTCAGGATGCTGGACTTTAAGGGAAAGGGAGTAAAGTATAAAATACTGGCAAAAAAGGAAGGAACCATGTAGGGAAGTCAAAGTCAAAAATAAAAGTCAAATTTGGACCATTTTATTGAGTAAGATATTGATATCGTCAGACAAGTGCTTTAGGAAAATACCTTTGATGGCTGAATAGAGAACTTTTGAAATGGGGAAGAAATGAAGCCTGGGGACCAGAACACTATAGAACTGTTGTGTTTGAGGAATCACTGGATGACAGGATGAAAGGGGAAATACTATATGATAAGGTTGGAAATATAGCTTATATTTTGTCCCAGTAGGAAATAGGAAGCCTCTAGAATGAGTTGAAAAGTAGAATCAGATGATCAGGTTTACATTTAATGAAAATCACTTTGACAACAATCAGGAAAAAGGACATCAATTAGGATGAGTCTTAAACTAATGAAGAAGCTTTTGTAGTAATTGAGCTAAGAGCTGATGGAGACCTGAACTAGGATGGTAGCTCTGAGATTAGAGAAAAAGGATAAATGTGAGATTTTAAAATTGAATCAATAAAACTTTCCAACTGGTAGATCTATAGGGTGAGGGTGAGTAAGTAGTCATTAATGATTCCAAGGTTGTGAACCCATGTAAGAAAGGATTGTTGTGCTCTCCACTGAAATAGGGCTCAGAAGAGGGATAGGATAATGAGTTTTGTTTTAGACATGTTAAATTTGAGGTATCTGCCAGATTTTGTTGTTCAGGCATTCAGTTGTGTCTGACTCTTCTTGAACCCATGAACCATACTATCCCTGGGATTTTCTTGGTAAAGATATTGGAGTGATTTGCCATTTCCTTCACCAGTGGATTAAGGCAAATAGAGATTAAGTGACTGCCCAGGGTCACACAGAAAGTAAGTGTCTGAGGCCCCACTTAAACTCGGGTCTTCCTGACTCTAAAAACATCAGTTCTATCCACTGAACCATATAGCTTTCTACCAAGTAACCAGTTTTAAAAGTCTATAGGCAGCTAGTGAGGTGAGATTGTAGCATAGGAGTGTGATATGGGCTGAATACAGTATATAGATCTGAGAGTCATTTGCATGGGAAGTCACCAAAAGAGAGAGGAAAAGAGGACCCAGTACAGATTGTTGGGAAACACTACAATTAGGGAAATGGAAATGGATTCAGGACAATTGAGAAGGATTGGCCAGATATATAGGAGATTTAAGAGTGGTGTTATAAAAATTCAGAGAGAATATTCGAGTGTAAAATGTGATACATATCAAATGTAACAAAGAAGTCAAGAAAGATGAGGACTGAAAAAAGGCCATTGGTTTTGACAAAAAGAAAAAGAATTTGGAGTTATAGTGGATTGCAAACTCAATATAAGTCAGTAGTGTAAGGTTGCTTGTAGCAAAGAGACTAAAGAGATTCTAGTTTATACCAATAGTGTCCAGAGAAAGATAGAAGATAATCCCACTGTATTGCTGTTTACACCACCATTAGAGTATTGGATATAGTTTAGGGTGCCATATTTTAGAAAGAAAATTGATAATTTAGATCCTATCTGTAGAAAGAGGAACTAGATGGTGAGGGAACTCACTTATGCTATACTTGGATTGTTTGGACATTTTTAGACTTCGGAGTTTGGAGGTGATATATCTGTCTTCAAATATTTGAATGATTTTTATACAGAAAAGAGATTAGAATTACCAGGTGTGGAATGGGGTTGGAGGTGGTGGTGAGAGAAAGAAGGTAGATTTCAGTTCAATATAAGAAAAAACTAGTAGAATTGTCCCAAAGTAGTATAGACTGTTTTTGAAGGCGATACAAAGTAGAAGCTAGATGACTCCTTGTTAGAAATATAGTCATAAAGGCTCAGGCTTTAGGTAATATTTGGTTTAAATGAGTCCTAAGGTCTGTCCTAAATCTGAAAAATATTTTTATCATTCAACTTTTGGCGTCAATTCTCTTGGGCCTCAAAGATAACTACTTGACAGTACTCTCTCCAATAAAGAACACATCTGGTTTCCCTATAAGACACATTGCTATTATTAATGTATACTATTATAGCTCTTGACTTCCCATGAGACTTCACAAATGTATCTAATCTGCTAGTCTATTTCATGATGAACTTTTACTCAAAAAGACTTTTTGAATGCCTCTCTGTATAGTAGGTCATGTTGAAACCACCAGCAGGATCACTAATGCATTCATATTCCATATTCTGTTTTGTGAAAGGGAGGAGCCCAGAAACATGCTCTCTATAGGACATCAAGGAGGGGCTGAGTTAGACAAGAGGTATGGAATGTATGTCCTATATAGCTATACCTCAGAGTTGTGCCTAGGGCTGTGTCTTGGAACAGGAAATGCTGCAATTGTGTAGGCTGGCATATGTATCAGTCTCATGTGTTGTTGAGACATGTACTATAAAAATAATACCTAGCATTCTTTTATCTCAGAGAGCTAAAGTGCTTAGACCTATTACTTATGAGTTTAGTTTGCTCCTTACATCATGTAACATTCCAATGAAATTTCGTTGGCAAGTAGAAAATCCCTTCCCTACTCTAAAATGAAAAAAAAAAGAAAGCATAGCTTAAGTTATATCTACTTCCCCTATATTACTAATTGGCTCAGATCAGTACTCGCAGCCCTAATTGTTTCTTTTCTTTGTCAGTGGTACATCCCAGCTTTGAAGGTTTCAAAACAGGCTCAATATTACAGTTTTAGATTGACTATCAATCACAATGTGAGGCTATGTGCTTTTGAAGAAAGGATAATTTATAGCAACATATTTTGTTGATGATTCTGAATGAGACCTCAACTACTGACTTCTTGATTATCATACAGTCTCAACTTTTTATGCTGATCAACAGGAATTTTTCTGAACTAAATTTTTACCATAGGGATGCCTATTAGTATAACTTGGGCTTCAATCCTGGATAATTTCCATAAGTGTCTATTCATTGATAATAGAAATAATACCTTGGAGTTATATGCCCATGCATAGGGTGAAGTTGTGAGTTTTGGAAAGGAGACATAATCTTCATTCTTGTGTCCAGAAACTCACAAGTGGTTCTAGACTTTCTTCAGAGAAAAACTCATAGGGAGAGAACTACATAACCACATTTGGGCTCTCTCATATCCGGAATTAGGAATATCTTCACTCTCGAAAGCTCTCAGGCCAGTTATTATCTCATGCTTTGACTCTCATAGAATCATCATTCTCTCCACCAATGAGAAGAGTCTTATGAAAATACTACAATCTTGAAGCCAGAATTATAGTACTATAATTCCTCAAAGTGAAAGTTCTAGGACACCAAATTACGTGTTTTTCTAATCAAGGCATATTGGCGACTTTTCAATTTTTCCTTCTTCCTACATCTTCAGTTTATAAAGTACAAGTCATTGGACTTACAGGATCACAAAAGACCTTGGGCACAAGGTGTTTTTAGTGCAGAGCTACAAAAGAGTGTGTGTTTGCAAGCTTGTGAAGCTGGAGAAACAGGAATGACTTGATGGGAGATTTAAGCATGTTGAGATTCCTGTGAAAATGTTTTAAGATTCTGAATGAAGTACACTAAGAAGAACCTATTGCTTAATGTGCTGTTTTCAAAATTCTTCATGTTCTTTCTTATGGTCAACAAGTTCATTTGACAGAATTTGTTCAACTGCTTTCTAACCCTTGAGCTTGCTTTTTGCTACCATAAAAAGAATTCCTGTGAATATTTTCTTTCTTTCTGTCTTTGACTTCTTTGGTATATGTACCCAATAGTGTAATCACTGAGTTAAAGGGTATGAACAACTTAGTAATTTCTCACACTCTTCCAAGCTGTTTTCCAGATAAGTTGGACCAGTTTAAAACTACACTAACAGTGCATTGGAGAGCCTGTCATCCTATATCCCCTCCAAATCTATTTTTATCTTTTATCATGTTTGCCAGCTTGATGGGTAAAATTTCAATGTGGTTTAAATTTGCATTTCTCTTATTCATGATTTGTGGCATTTTTATATGGTTTTTAATGTCTTGAAGTTCTTCTAGGACAGGATTGTTTTTAAAAAGAAAATCCCCATCCTACATTCTCCCTTTCAAGCTTGAGTGCTATGGCAAACTCCCAAAACGTGGGAGACAGATCTTCTGTTGTGCTCCTCACTTTTATTCTGTAGTCAAATTCTCCACTCTGTGACTTGAAGTGAATGTCCCCCAGTTTCCCTGCTAACATAATAAGCAAAGGCTACATTGAAGCACAGAGTGACTGATGAGCACACCTCTGAGAAATGCTGGAGGAGTCTCTCTGATTGTTTCTTCTTTAGCCCATTTTTAAACTATACCCCTTATCACACATTTCTTACTGTTTTCCCATCTTCTTCCTTTCCCTTTTCCTCCTCATTTTTCCTGTTTAGGAGCCATTAAAGATGTTTAACAGCACTCCTTACGTTCCTACTTGTAAATGAATAGAACGAATTAAAAATTTTAGTTAGGGATCCTTTTAAAATATTGCTTTCTTAAATTTTGGCTCTTGCAAGGGATATCTTTTTTGGTATGTTACTTACCAATGCCAGGAATTCTTTAGCAATTATTCCCTTTAAAGAAAATATTGTACATTAGGACCTTGTCTTACATGAACTTAATACACATGAATTCAGGTAAAAACAATTAGCAATAAAAAAATAAAGACAGAAAAATATGTTAAATATCAAAACAATTGACAATGTTAGCAAAGTTTCAGGATATAAAATAATCCCATATAAATCATCAGCATTTCTATATGCTACCAATAAAGTGCAACAGTAAAAGAAAAATACATTTTATCTAAAATAATTGTAACCAATAGAAAATACTTGATGGTCTACCTGCAGAGAAAAACTTAGGAACTATATGAACACAATTACAAAATACTTTTCACATAAAGTCAGATCTAAACAACTAGAAAAACATCAATTGCTCATTGGTAGGTTGAGCCATTATAATAAAAATGGAAATTTTACCTAAATTAATTTTAGTGTCACACTGAACTACCCAAAAAATATTTCATACAGGAAAGAAAAAAATAATAAAATTCATGTTGGAAGAACATAAAGTCCAGAATATTAAAGAAATTAATTAGGCAAAATTAAAAGAAAGTGGTCTAGCCATTGCAGAAATCAAACTATATTATAAAGCAGTAATCAGTAAAACAATGTAGTATTAAGAAATAGAGTAGTGATCCGATGGAATAGATTAGGTTCACAACACATGGTAAAAAATTATTAAAGTGACTTAGTGTTTGATAAACCCCAAAACACAATCTTTTGGAGAAATAACTCATTTTTTTAATGCTAGGAAAACTGGAAAACAGTATGGCATAAAGTAGGCATAGGTCAACATCTCATTCTGTATACCAAGATAAAGTCAAAATGGATACATGATTGTGAAATAGTGAGACCATAAGCAAATTAGAGGAGCACAAAATAGTTTCACTGCCAGACCTATGATAAGGGAAGAATTTATGACCAGAAAACCCCACAGGGAATAAGATGTAAAATGAATAATTTTTATTACATCGAATTAAAAAGCTTTTGCACAAATAAAACCAATATAACCAAGATTGGAAGAGAAACAACAAACTAGACAGAAAATTTTATAGCAAGTGTTTCTGTAAAAGGCCTCGTTTTTCAAATATATAGAGAACTGAGTCAAATTTATAAGAATACAAAGCATTCCCCAATTGAAAAATGATCTTGGGATATGAGTAGACAGTTCTCAGCTGAAGAAATTAAAATTATTTATAGTCATATAAAAATGCCCCAAATCTTTATTGATTAGAGAAATGCAAATTAAAACAAATCTGACATACCACCTCACATCTATCTGATCAGCTAATATGACAAAAAGGGAAAATGATAAATATTGGAGGGGATGTGAAAAAATTGGGACACTAATACACTGTTGGAGTTATGAACTAATACAACCAGAGAACAATATGAACTAACACAAAAGACTATAAAACTGTGCATATCCTTTCATCCATCAATGACACTACTAAGTTTATTTCCCAGAGTTTAAAGAAAAGGCGAAAGGAGCTACTTGTGAGAATTTATTTTTAATATATTGCATTATTCCTATACCAAGGTCCTGGATTAAAAAGGTTCCTACCAGTCCCTAGGCTTTTATCTTCCCTTTGTTCTTGGGAACTCCAAAGAATGTTTCTACCCATAAAACCTGGTTAATAGATAAGGCTCTTCCAGCTAGATATGTGACTGTCCTCCCTTCTCCCATCACCTATGGTGGTAGGCAGGGATTGAGAGTGTTAATGGACAGCTTTTTCATTAACTATCCACCAATTAGAAATATATGGGGATGTACTAGGGAAGTACTAAATAATGAGCTCCCAAATTGTATTTTAGAAACCTGGACAGGATTACTGAGGTTGTTGGTTCAAATCTAACCTCAGACACTTTCTTGGCAAATTACTTAACCCCCATTGCCTACATCTTTAAACTCTTCTTTCCTAGAACCAATATACAGTATTGGTAAGATAAAAGACAAGTGTTTAAAAAAATGCTGGCCTAATCAATAAATTGACATTCTTACCCAAAAATCCATCTCTTGAATATTTTTAACTGTAACATTATACATAAATATTTCAGTAGGCAAAGAATTGGAAACCTAAGGATGTCCCTTAGCTAGGGAATGGCCAAACAAGTTGTGGCATATTGTGTTATAAGAAATAACAAACAGAATGATTTCAGAAAACTTGGAAAGAATTCTATGAACTGATACAAAATGAAGTGAGTAGAATCGGGAGGACATTCTACACAGTAACAACAAAATTGTACAATGATCAGCTATGAAGGACTTAACTGCAAAGATCCAGGAGAACTCTAAGGGATCTATAATAAAAAAATGCTATCCTCTGTCATAGAAGGAACTGATGGAGTCTGAATACAGAACTAAGCATACCATTTTTCATTTTATTCCCTTCATGAGCTTCTTCTTGTATATGCAATGAGTCTTTTTTTCACATGATGAAAATGGAAATATGTATTGCATGATATTATACATATAACCTCTATTTGCCATGTTATGGAAGGGGTAGGGGAAAAAAGAAGGAAGAGAATTTTAATTGTAAAATGTCAGAAAGCAAATGTTAAAAACTGTTTCTAATAGATGCAGAAAAAGCCTTTGATAAAATACAACACCCATTCCTATTAAAAACACTAGAAAGCATAGGAATAGAAGGGTCATTCCTAAAAATAATAAACAGTATATATCTAAAACCAACAGCTAATATCATCTGCAATGGGGATAAACTAGATGCATTCCCAATAAGATCAGGAGTGAAACAAGGATGCCCATTATCACCTCTATTATTTAACATTGTACTAAAAACACTAGCAGTAGCAATTAGAGAAGAAAAATAAATTGAGGGTATTAAAATTAGCAATGAGGAGACCAAGCTATCACTCTTTGCAGATGACATGATGGTCTACTTAATGAATCCTAGAGAATCAACTAAAAAGCTAGTGGAAATAATAAACAACTTTAGCAAAGTTTCAGGATATAAAATAAAGCCACATAAGTCATCAGCATTTCTATATATCTCCAACACATTTCAGCAGCAAGAATTAGGAAGAGAAATCCCATTCAAAATCACCTTAGACAATATAAAATACTTAGGAATCTATCTGCCGAGACAAACACAGGAACTATATGAACACAACTACAAAACACTTTCCACACAACTAAAACTAGATTTGAGCAATTGGAAAAACATTAACTGCTCATGGTGTGATTTTTAAATCTCCATCTTGCTTGGTCTAGCACCCAAAATTGTGCACACCCACTATACACAGGTATGTGCTAGTTGATGACAAATAAGAAATAACTGACTGCCCACCTGGGCTGTCCTAACCCAAGCTTGAGACACCATTGGCACTTGTGAGGCACAGGAATTGAGGTAGAGAACAGCCTCTGGAGTTTGCTCACTTCCTGGGGACAGGGCTAGGCGCCAGTTCGATCTAGGAGTTTGAGCAGGGAGGAGCCCCACAGGCAGCTTTCCTTCAGATCGGTCACGTGAGTCAAGGACTGATTCCCTTCTCTACCTTGGCCTTCCAGGCCTGAACTCCCTCTGGCTCTGCCAGAAGGTTAAGTTAACCTTTTTCGTTTTCCCCTTTTTTCCTTCTCTCCCTCTCCTTCTTTCTTACTCCCATTGTAATTAAACCACAACAAAACTCCATACTGGCTTGAGTGTTCATTTAGGAATTTCATAAGTGAATTCCTTGGCGACTTTAAATTAATATCATCAATTTTTAAAAGTGATTTCACTATCACAATGGGTAGGACGAGCTAACATAATAAAAGTGACCATCCTACCCAAACTTATCTATCTATTTAGTGCCATACCCATTGAGCTACCAACAAACTTTTTTACTGAATTAGAAAAAACCATAGTAAGGTTCATTTGGAAGAACAAAAGATCAAGGATATCCAGGGAAATCATGAAAAAAAAATGCAAAGGAAGGTCCCAGATCTCAAACTATATAATAAAGCAGTGGTCATCAAAACAATTTGGTACTGGCTAAGAGACAGAAAGGAGGATCAGTGGAATAGACTTGGGGTAAGTGACCTCAGCAAGACCACCTATGACAAACCCAAAGACCCCAGCTTTTGGGACAAAAATCAACGATTTGATAAAAACTGCTGGGAAAATTGGAAGACAGTGTGAGAGAGATTAGGTTTTGTTATTGTGAAAATCACCTTTAAAGTTTGTTATAATATTAATTTATGGTCGCCAAGGAATTTACTTGTGAAATTCCTAAAATGAAACACTCAAGTCAGAACGGAGTTTATGGTGGTTTAATCACAATGGGAGTAAGAAAAGGAGAGGGAGAGAAGGAGAGAGGAGGAAAGGGAAAAAGGTTAACTCAACCTTCTGGCAGGGCCAGAGGGAGTTTAGGCCTGAAGGCCAAGGTAGAGAAGAGAATCAGTCCTTGACTCACCTGACTGAAGGAAAGCTGTCTGCCGGCCTCCTCCCTGCTCAAGCTCCTAGTACGAACTCCCGCCTAGCTCTGTCCACAGGAAGTGAGCGAATTCCACAGGCTGTTCCCTACCTCACTTCCTGTGCCTCACAAGTGCCAATGGTGACTCAAGCTTGGCTAAGGACAGCCAAGGTGGACAGTTAGTTAATTCTGATTTGTCATTGACTAGTACATGCCCGTGTAGTGTGGGTGAGCACAATCCTGGGTGCTAGACCAAGCAAGATGGAGATTTTAAAATTCACAGTTTGGATCAACACCTCACACCCTACTCCAAGATAAACTCAGAATGGGTAAACAACTTGAACATAAAGAAGGAAACAAATAAATTATATGAACACAGAATAGTATACATGTCAGACCTTTAGGAAGGGAAAGATTTTAAAACCAAGCAAGACTTAGAAAAAGTCACAAAATATAAAATAAATAATCTTGACTACATCAAATTAAAAAGTTTTTGTACAAACAAAACCAATGTAACCAAAATCAGAAGGGAAATAACAAACTGGGAAATAATCTGCATAACAAAAACCTCTGACAAATGTTTAATTACTCAAATTTATAAAGAGTTAAACCAGTTGTACAAAAAATCAAGCCACTCCCCAATTGATAAATGGGCAAGGGACATGAACAGGCAATTTTCAGTCAAAGAAATCAAAACTATTAATAAGCACATGAAAAAGTGTTCTATATCTGTTATAATCAGAGAGATGCAAATCAAAACAGCTCTGAGGTACCACCTCACACTTAGCAGATTGGCTAACATGACAGCTATGGAAAGTAATGAATGCTGGAGGGGATGTGGCAAAGTAGGGACACTAATTCATTGCTGGTAGAGTTGTGAATTGGTCCAACCATTCTGGAGGGCAATTTGAAACTATGCCCAAAGGGCGATAAAAAACTGTCTGCCCTTTGATCCAGTCATAGTACTGCTGGGTTTGTACCCCAAAGAGATAATAAGGGAAAAGACATGTACAAGAATATTCATAGCTGTGCTCTTTGTGGTGGCAAAAAACTGGAAAATGAAGAGGTGCCCCTCAATTGGGGAATGGCTGAACAAATTGTGGTATATGTTGGTTATGGAATAGTATTGTGCTTAAAGGAATAATAAACTGAAGGAATTCTATAGGAACTGGAATGACCTCCAGGAACTGATACAGAGTGAAAGGAGCAGAACCAGGAGAACATTGTACCCAGAGACTGATACACTGTGGAAAATAGAACATAACGGACTTCTCCATTAGTGGTAATGCAGTGATCCTGAACAATTCAGAGGGATCTATGAGAAAAAACACTATCCACATGCAGGGGAAAAACTGTGGGAGTAAAAACACCAAGGAAAGGCAACTGCTTGACGGCAGGGGCCAAGGGGATATGATTGGGAATATAGAGTCTAAATGAACATCCCAGTGCAAATACCAACAACATGGAAATAAGTTCTGACCAAAGACACATATGATACCCAGTGGAATTGTGCATCGGCTATGGGAGGGGTGGTGGGAGGGGAGGGAGGAAAAGAAAATGATTTTTGTATCCAAGAAATAATGTTTGAAATTGACCAAATAAATAATGTTTAAAATAAAAATAAAATAAAAACAACCTGTTTCTATATGTAATTAAGAATTTAAAAATATGTACAATAACAGATTTTAACTTATGCAAAGGGGCTTGGAATGTATTGGTTGGGTAAAACAAGGTCCCACTCATATCTAAAAATCTCATTTAAGGTGTGTCATTTTTAATAATACTTTTTAGTGCCCCTACATAATGGACTTGAAAACGTTTCTCTCCTTTTTTATTATTTTTGTTTTGGGTAGTAAATTAGAATACTTGAGTTCTAAAATGAGCTTGCCGAATTCTCAGTATATCTTTTAGCAAAGAAGGGACTAAAATCTGAACACCTCAGCAGGGCCAGCTCTTTTACTATCATTGGTAGTTTTCTTTTGCTTGGCTCTTGCTTTTGAGGATAAGGAATTGATAGTAGCTGATCCAAAAAGAAAGTGTAGCTAGGGAAGGGAGTATGTCAGAAAACAGGACCACCCTAAATTTCAAAATGGATACCCAATCTAGATATAAAAGGTCATATTAAAAAGTTACAGGAGGAGGGAAGGAGATGGGAATATCTTTCACAATTAGTACATGAGAATTCTTAAACAAATGATAGGGTGAGAATAGAAGAAAAATGGACAAGACTTTTTATGTTTATAAGCAAAATAAATGTAGTTGAAGGGAAAAAAAATTACTTGGAATAAAAAAATTTTTGCAGCAAGATCCACATATGAGGACCATAGATGAGTAATATTTTTAATTGATCCAAATATGTGAATCATTCCCCAGTTGATAAGTTGTCGAAGAGGTTGTCAACACAGAAATCTAGAAGTCCCCAGTTTACTTAGTTAGGAGGTAGAAACCCCAGGTTTTGACCTAGTCACAGGAGAGGTTTCCCCCTAAGGGAAGGTCCCACTTCACCAGACAATAGACATCCAATTCAGGTGGGAAGTAGACCCCATCCGAAATCAAGTAGCTCTTTTATCTCTTTGTGGACGCACAGTTGTTTACCCTCAGGGTGGAATTGGCCATTCCACATCAAAATGAGACAGAGACAGAGCATACCCCAAGATTCCCCTTTGGGATATACTTCAAAATTGGGAAGAATTGGATCTATACAACTTGAAAAAAGAGAAACTAATTTCTTTTTGTAATGTTAAATGGTCACGTTACACTCTTGATAAGCAAGAAGCATGGCCTATCCATGCCACCCTAAATTATAATACCATGCAACAATTGGACCTGTTTTGCATGAGGAAAGGGAAAAAGATAGCACAACCCTATATTTCAGCATTTATTAAACTCAGTCTGAATCCTGAGCTTAGGAGTGCTCGCCATATGCACCTTTCGGCACTTTTGCCTTCACCTCAAATTCACTGATGGGTTCAATCCCTTACCCTGCAGTTTGACCTGTCCTGGACAGATCTGCACATTATTACCTCCACCTGCTGGGAGAAGCCCTCCAGAGGACATTTTGGATGATTCAGCACTCAATGGCAAATTTGCATCCCAGAGGAGAGGGGAGATAACAGATCCCCCACCAGCTGAGGTTGCACCACAGCCTTCCTTCCTCTCTCCCAACCTCCTTAGAACTAACATTCACTTCAGGATCCCCTCCTCTAGGTTCAACTGTTTCCTCTTCTCAACTCTCTGCTCCAAAACCCCCACCTTACTCTCCAGGCTCAGAGCCTGAGGCCATTCCTGTCTCCTAAACCACACTCAACCAATAATATCCTGTTGTACCCACCATGGCCTGATGTTACCTCACCCATCCCCCAACCCAGTGGGCTCCATCCCCAGATTGAACTGAATTATGGTGACAATGACAGGGTCCATCTCCTCCCTATGAGAGAGGTGCCAGCACCTGATGGGCTGCTCTATGTCCCTTTTTCTATGACAGATTTAGCCCAAATTAAGGAGAAATTAGGTCACTACTCAGAGAATCACTTCAAATTCACTGATGGGTTTCAATTCCTTACCCTGCAGTTTCACCTGTCCTGGACAGATCTGTATATTATTACTTCCACCTGTTGCACCCCAGATGAGAAAAAGCTGATCTGGGATTTGGCTATAGAAGTAGCAGATGAGGAGGCTCAAGGCGGCACATGGGCAGGAGGCCCTGGTACCACCGCTGTCCCAGGGAAAGACCCCAGGTGGGACTATAAGAATGAAAGACACAGACAGCTTAGAGATCACATGATTGACTGTCTCCTGGAGGCCATGCAGAGAGGGATGAGGAAGCAAGTAAATGATAAGCTCAAAGAGGTTACTCAAGGAAAGGAGGAGAATCTAGCTCTCTTCTTGTCCTGAGTAGTAGAGGCCATGGAACAGTATACAGATGTTCACCCAGAGAGCGCTGAGGGGGCAATTATCTTAGGCCTCCATTTTAGAGCACAGTCAGCTCCAGACATCAGGCGAAAACTGCAAAAGCTGGGTCTGGGACCGCAAACTCCAATAAACCAATTAGTAAATGCTGCCTTTAAGGTTTTTCAAAACAGGGAACAGGTGAAAATGGAAGGACAAACCCCTGAGAAACTACTCACAGCAGTTCTCGCCTCCCTGACCCATGGGAAAAGGCCAAGGGGCTCTTGCTACACTTGTGGACAGAATGGGCATTATTCGAATGGTTGTCCTTCCAAGGGAAGACTGCCCTCGACTCCATGTCCAGCCTGCGGACAGCGAGGACACTGGAAAAACCAGTGCCCCTCCACACAGAGACCCCAGCCAAGAGGCACCCCCTGTCCTCCAGTCTCCTGAAGACTCAGAAAAGGTGTGCCCTGGGGCTGGTGTGCTCCTAGGTTCCACCACTATGGCTGAACCCGGGGATAATCTCAAGGTAGAAGGTAAGATGATTTGAGTTTCTCATAGATGCGGGGGCAACTCACTTTGTCCTTGCCTCACATGAAGGTCCTACAATCCCTTCACAGCACCAGGTAATTGGAGTTTGGAGTTAGACACTTAGATGTAGGGAAACAGCACCCCTAGCGTGTGCCCAATTTCCCCGTAACTCAACTCTAACTTTCCTAGCCACTCCCCTGCAAAAGCCTCCAACAATCTCACCAGAAATCTGGGAGAAAGTACCTCCCAGTGTTTGGAATCAAGGCATACTAGGACAAGCCATTTATGAGAATCACTTAATGAAAAATCTCAAGCCTAATTCTCCTTATCCTCACTGGAAGCAATATCCCATTTCCCCAGAGGTCAGAAAAAGATCACAACTTCTCATTGATAAATTCCCAGCCCATGGTCTCTCACCTTTCCTAGGACAAAGGGCTACAAGATCTCTGCCTCTAAAGCCCAACTGGTGTCCCAGTCTGTAACTCACTTGGGACACAGCCTAACCCCAAATTCCTTCTCATTGACCACAGACAGGAAACAGGCCATTCTATCCATACCTGTCCCCCCCTCTAAAAGACAGCTCCGAATTTCTCTGGGTATGGTGGGGTTTTGCCACATTTGGATCCCTAATTTTGGGATCAATGCAAAACCCCTTTATGAGGCCATGAAGGGGCCTAACTCGGAACCCCTGGAATGGGAGAGGGGGTGAACGAAATGGAGCCTTTTTACTTCTAAAATCCAGGCCTTCTGCCACCTAAGTCTTAGGAATTCCAGACCTTGAAAATTCCTTCTTTTCATTGTGGATGAGAGAAAGCAATTTGTCCTAGGGGTTTTAGCCCAGTACTTAGGACCCAATCTAAGGCCCATGGCGTGCTTCTCAAAAAAATTAGATCTGGTTAGCCAAGAATGGCCACCATGGCTAAGATCAGTTTCTGCTACAACTCAAACGGCCGAAGAGGCATCTAAAATAATTCTAGGCCAACCCCTAGAAATTCTGACCCCACAAAGGGGTCTAAAAGTCACCCACAGATCACTAGAGACCTTCTCACTAAATACCAAGTTCTCACATTGCCCTAACCAGAATCAGGATAGCCCCTCTAGGGGCAAATCCAGTGCTGAGCCCATTTGAACAGTTGTATAAGACTGCTTTTTTAACCTCTGATGTTCTTTTAGATATAGAAATTCTCAGCATTGTTAGGTTTTCTATGCAACTTGGCCTGATCCACCAGGTTCTGAGAGACTACAAAAATCATATCCTTCCCAAGCCCTCAAGAGAGGATAAAGAGGAATCCTTCCACCCAGCCGGAACAAATTTGGTATATCAGAATACATGAAGTGGATCAAACCAGCTAACACCTCAATGGGAGGAGCCTCATCCAGTCATTCTATCTACCCCCTTCCTCCTTGTTATTTCAAATCTCTCTTGCTCTAGCCATGACTATCCTTTTCTTACACTTTCTGTCTTTTCCTGTTTTTTTAATCATGCATATCCCACTAGCTGGACAGATAATTCTATGATTTGTAACCTTGTCACTTCTCTAGTTGCTTGTAGGGTAAAAGCTCCCATTGGAGTCACTGAGATGCAATTTCAACCCTGCAACCTTCCCAGCCTGAACCCCAGGACATTTCCTATAACCAATACCTCTCTCTCCTGACAATAGGCAGGGACGTCTGTACAACCATTCTCAGCTCTGAAGAAGCTACAGAAGTCTGAGACCATCACCCTTTTTCCCCTTCCATATTTGGAGAGGGGGGAGATGTCATGAGCATTGTACCCCCAGAAATTCAGGCAAACTATTATCAGGGAAATTCCTTTGCTCCCTTATACCCTCTGACTCCCAACCCAAAACATCTGACCCTGAGAGGATTATTCTCCTTTGATTGTCCCATTGATCCAAATCATGAGAACTATCCCCATGCCTTCAGAGAAGCCTCCTCCCCAACCCCTTGCCCCAGAGCAACCTCCCAGGTTGCTCCACTCATGTTCTCTTGCTTGCCAAAAATTCAACATTACTAATAAATCTCTCTTTACTTTTAAATTTGGAATCTTACATTCTTACAAAAAAGTATCCTTCCCGAACCCCAGGGGTACACCTCTACCCCCACAACATCTGGCACCCAATGTGGGGATACCCCGGATCGTCCACGTGGACACAGCTTCTCAGGTAGGAAGGACCCTTTCTTGGACTCCTGAAAAACCCCATCCTTTGGATGACATCTTTGTGGGACCTCTTTCATGCTCTCTGCCATTGGCCCCAGAAATCATTCTACTCTGGCCACTGGTTCTGGGGTCTATCAGCTCCCCTTTTCATACTAGGAGACATTCTGGTGAAGGGGAGACTTTCGCCTCATTAACGTGAGTGCTATAGTTCGGGCAACCTCTGGATGCACAGTTGTTGACCCTCGGCATGGAATTCACCATTCCACATCCATCATTGTGGAATTTCATGCCCATCAGCCCCAGAAGTCAGTCAGTCTGGTCACTGGTTCTGGGGTCTATCAGCTTGCCTTTTTCATACTAGAAGACATTCTGGTGAGGGGGAGACCCTCACCTCACTAATGTGAGAGCTATAGGTTAGGCAACAATTGTGAATAATTTCAAGATGCTATGCTGAGTGTTAGAGATATAGGGGGATGGAAAGAAACCTATATTAAGAAGTAATATGTATACACAAATATATGCAAATCAAATACAAATAAATTATAAGGGAAGAAGGCATTAACAGTTATGAAGATCAGGAAAAGCTTCTTTTCGGAAATGATATGAGCTGATCTTTAAAAAAATGCTAGGGATTCTCAGAGCTGAAGGAGAAGGAGAGGAAATGCATTTTAGTCATGAGAACAGAACAGCAAAAAGACCACTTGATGATATAAAATTGAAAAAGTTGTCACAAAGTCCAGAAAAAGACCTCTAGAAGGATCCTTGATATCTTAAAGGATTATATCTGGCTACCGTTTCCCTTCTCAAAGATCTTCAGTGGCTCCCTAGAATCAGAGATTTTAAGAACCTCAGCAGTCATTGAGTCCAGCCCATTTGCAAAAGACCTCCCTATAACATACTCAACAAGTAGGTGGCAAGCCTGTGAGTAATGCTCTCCAAGGAAGAAAGAACCTACCATTTCTCCAACTAGCCCATTCCACTTACAGACAGCTCTAATTGCTAGGAAGATTTCCTTGACCTCAAACTTAAATTTACCATCTTGCAACTTCCCTCCCATAGCTCCTGGTTCTTTCCTCTTAGGTCAATTGGGAAAGTCCACTACTTCCTCCACTTGATAATCCTTTAGGTATCTAAAGACAGCTATCCTCTCCTTAATCCTCTACAATAAACATCCCTAGTGCCTTTGACCAGTCTTCATATGACATGTACTCATGATTCGTCACCATTTAGGTTTCTTTCCTCTGGATGCCCTCTAGCTTACCAATGTTCTTCTTAAACTGTGGTGCTTATGTCTCAACACAATACTCCAGAGAGAAGGCTCCCTATTGTCTCCAGTATAATATGCAAACTCTACAGTTTGACATTTAAAGTCCTCCACAATGGGGCTCCAGCCCCTCCTACTTGTGGCTCTACATTCCAGATAACTAGTTTACTAGTTCTTCAAATTCAGGGTACCATCTCCTATTTTTAGCCTTTTAACAGATTACCTGCCATAATTGGGGTGCTCTGCTTCCTCACTTTTGCCTCTAAGAATAACTACCATTCCTTTTGGACTCTGTTCAGATGCCACTTCCTAATTCTCTTGATAGTGTTTTCTCTTTCTTCAAATCACCCAGTAATTAGTGCTTTATGTTCCTGTTGTAGCTCTCCAACTGAGCCCTACTCCTTCCCTACCCCTTGTTGGCTTGGAAAAAACCCAGAACTATGAAATAGTCAGAAAATCACCCTTTAATCAAGGAAAAGGAGTTCAGTGTAATAGTAGGCCTCCATGCAGAGCTGTGCACTAACCACCATACAGTCTGATTGAACTCTGGACGCTCTGGCCACTGACCCCTGGGAGAGCCAACCAGGCTAGACTGACAACTCCAAGAAACAAAAGAATTTGGGGAACCTATATACCATTTGGGGAGATCCAGGGGCAGGGAAAGATGATTGACATCACTATAGCTACAAAGAAAATGGGAGTGTTCAAACTAGACAGAATACAGTCAAGCTTTGGGAAAAAATCATAGCTAGAGGCTATGGGCAGGGGCTGCTTACAATGGATACTTAAAGGATCATCTCTGCCCAGGTGGAGGTCTTCTTGGGAGAAAGGGTTTCTGCTACAATAGGGTCCATTATTCAATCTGAAACTGTCCTAAACTAGTCAAACTAGTCCTAAAACTTGGGGTCCATCAGATCTTCCTAGGCTACAAGTTTGGGGTTTCTAGATTCCCTGTTGACACCCTAGACAGTGAGATCCCTAAAGGGGAGGAGCATTTTTAAAATATCTTTTTATCCCAGTGCCTAGTGTTAACTTGGAAACAACACAGAACTATGAAATAGTCAGAAAAACCATGTTTTAACTAAGGAGAGGAGTTCAGTGCTTTCCTCAAGGTCTCCACACAGAGATGTGTGCTACACACCCACGCAGAGTGTCAAAACTGGTTGCTCTAGTCACTGAGTCCTGGGAGAGCCAACCATGCTGAAGAAAAGAATTTGGGGGACCTAATTACCATTTGGGAGATCCAGGATCTGGGAAAGATGATTGACATTTCCATAGCTACAAGGAAATAGAGTGTTCAAACTACACTGACAGGATACAATCAAGCTTGGGAAAGGAATCATAGCTGGAGGCTGGGTGTAAGAGAAGGGGCTGCTGACTATGGATACTAAAGGCTGGTCCCTGCCCAGCTCTGGGTCTTCTTGGGAAAGGGTCTCTGATACAAAAAGAGTACTTAGCATTTGCTTAGCCCCACATCACTGGGATTGTCATTTACCTTGCAATCCATTATTCAGTCTGAAACTGCTACCATGAGATTCCCTTCTGATATATTCTCATGGGAACCAGGAACAAGGAGGAGCTTTGGGGTCTCCAACTTACAAACTAGTCCTAAACCTTAGGGTTCATCAGATCTTACTAGGCTACAAGTTTGGGAATTTCTAAATTCCACGTTGACACTAGCATACAGTAGGTACAACTTTAAAACATTTGTTGAGGGTATATATAGCTGGGTAGCTCAGTAGCTCAGTGGATTGAGACCCAGGCCAAGAGATGGGAGGTCCTAGGTTCAAAACTGACCTCAGATACTTCCCAGCTGTGTGACCCTGGGCAAGTCACTTGACCCCCATTGTCTAGCCATTACCACTCTTCTGCCTTGGAGCCAATACTCCAAGAAGAAGGTAAAGGTTTAAAAAAACAAAAACAAAAAAAATTGTTGAATTGAATGGAATATATTCTTTCTTTCCAGTTAGGTCCAAGGGCTAAATTCTTGTCATTCTTTAATGAAACTAACCCCAAACTGACTCCCCTCCTATCTCCAGGCACTGCTTATCTCGTGAAATTTAAATTATGGAATTCTTTTTTTTTACCTTCCCTCTTGGAATCAATGCTGTGTATTGGTTCCAAGGCAGAAGAGAGGTTAGGAGGCAATGGGGGTTACACAGCTGAGGCTAAATTTGAACCTAGGACCTCCCCTCTCTAGGCCTGGCTCTCAATTCACTGAGCCACCCAACTGCCCAGAATTATAGAATTCTTAATGCAGTTTCTGAGTCCAATCACTGAATGCAAAACCTTTTTCTTTGTAATGAATTGTGAATTTATATTAGTTCTTAACATTTGCTTACCCTATAAGGAAAACTAATTTAAAGGAATTTGCTTCCAGTGCTGCCAAAAAAAAGAAAGAAAGAAAGAAATTAAATTCTCTCTACAGGAACCAAAATAACTTCAAATCCCTTTCATTAAAAAAAAATAATCTCTGGAGAAATTTAAAAATTTGAGATTAAAAAAAAAACATCAACATAAGAATTATCCAGCTGAACAATATGACTCTTCCTATATCCTATATTTAATCTTATATATGTTGAATCTATTAAAATATATAAGATCAGAATTATTCTTTGTGCCATTAGTATTCTCTTTCCTCAAATATTCATAGTACTCTCTAATCTCTTTTTTGCCTCTTCACTCCCTACCTAGTCTCTATATCAGTTGCATTTCTCCAAATAAAATTTAAATTCCCAATGATAATGGACTGTTTTGTTTGTGTCTTTGTATGTATACCTAGCACCTAGTTTGGCATTTAAACAATATTTATTGTATTGAATTGTATTTCTGTTTTTCTGTTATATATCCTTTAATGTTTAAATAAAAGAATTTGATCTTGTTAAAACATAAAGTTACTGAACACCACAATTAAAGTATTGGGAAGGATGTAAGCTAGGAAGAAAAAATATTTTGCCCTTCCTTTTCAGGTCTGGGGGATGTGGTACAGGGAGCAGGGTAAGGGCGTGGGCGGTAGGAAAATCCCAACTAGAGCCTGTAATAGGATGTCAAAATTGTATCTTGTTCTGATCCTTCTGACCACCTCTCTCCCTCTTCTAGTTGGTAATAAGTAAGTTTACAAGTAGCCAGTGTAAAGATAGAAAAGGGGGACCTTGAAACTGTCCCAACCATCAAAGGAGCACAATTTACCAATTCTATCATATAGTAACCAAAATTCACAACTTGCTAATATGTGTTGAATCAGAGGAAAACATCTAGACTCTGCTTTCAGGGCTTTTTGGTCTTGAGATGTAAATAGCAGACAAATTCCAGAGCTCTACAGTAAAAACCAGCAGATCCCCAAATGGTGCTGATAATTTTGAGATAATGTAGACATGTTAATTAAAGTTTTCCTGACAACTTGAAATGATTTGAATATTTGAGTGAATTAACCCCACAGTGGCACAGATAAGAGTCCATCCCCCCCCCCCCCCCCATAAAAGTGAAACTTCAAATGCCTGTGATCCTCCCTGACTCATTCTTCTGCATCTCTATCTGGGTCTAGGCTGCCTAGTGCTGCCAACCACAATCTATAGCTACATGAGTAATACTTTCTACCTCCCCTCCCCTCCCCACATCACCCCACCCCCACCCCATCCTCTTCTTCATTTGGCAGCCTTCCTTTACCTTCCTTTACCCTATCCTCACTCCTTCTAGTTCTGATTCCCCTTTGCCTCTTGCCTCTACTTTCTGTGCTATTTGCCCTCACACCCTCTGCGGTTATTAAAGTGTGATCACAGCCCTGTTTCCCAATGCCATTTTGGTTTTTTCCCAGACAGTATCCAAAGAACCGGTATGCCTATCCTCATTTCATTTCTTAAATGAATTATCAACTCAGCAACTATTATCATGGCAAATTGCTAATTATTATAGGCTGAGGTCCATGGCTAATCTCTTTCCCAGCTTAAGAAACACTGAATTTCAAGAAATTTACTAATCAAACAGTGGTTCTTAGCAAGTAAACTACTTGGAATTTAGTATAGGAGCTTCCATGTTCAGTTTCCTAATTTAAATCACTATACAGTATGTAAGAAAACTGTCCCTTCTCTTCCCACTCTACTTTCCACATCCTCCAGATCTCTGCAGTAAAATAGAGGAAGTTTTTTGGTTTGTGTTTTCCCCTCCCTTTATGGAAGGAATAATGAAATCAGTGGGTGTTTCTATTCTCTTTTTTTTTTTTACTGATGATTCATTTCTAGCTAAGTGCCTCTGTATTTCTGGCTTTACATTCTGTTTCCTCATAAGAAGACTCCTGAATCCATTTGCTTTTGCTTTTTTGTTTGATTAGATGCTTTTCTAATGTACTTGTGATGAGGAATGAAATGAGTCATACAGAACAACCTCACTCTCATGAGGTAGAAGATCCAGCTTAATTACTTTTTCCCCCTCCACCTTGCCCCCCAAACTCTAACCTTCTATCTAAGTATTAATTCTAAGACAGCAGGGCAGTAAGGGCTAGGCAATGGGGGCTAAATGACTTGCCCTAGATCTCACAGCTAAGAAGTGTCAGAGACCAGATTTGAACCTTGGTCCTTCCAACTCCAGGTCTAGTGCTCTATCCCTTATACTTCCTAGCTGCTCCTTTAGTTTTTTCACATTGTGGTTCAGTCCCTTACAACTTCTCTAGCTCTTCTCTCTCAAATTAAATGAGATAATATTTGTAAAGCACTGAGCAGTTTCTACCAAATGTTTATTCCCTTCCTATTTCCTTTCCCTTTCTAGAGTCTGAAAACCAGAATTTGGCAGCCTTCCCCCCAAAATCTTTACTTTTTTCTATCCAGGAAGCCAGTTGAGTCATGGGATTCCATTTTCTCCTAGGGCCACATGGCTAAGAGGTTCAGCTGCTGCCTCTTGAGCCATATGGATGAGAATGCATACAACTGCAATGGCATTATGCTTCTGCCAATTTAAGACAGATCCAGGGAAAGGCCATGTACAGATACACAGTCTCCCTCTTCTTCAAACTCCTTCATGTCTCAGTCTTGGCACTGCTGTTCTTTCTCTCCCACTGTAACACATCTTCCTACTGTTTTTCTCTCTGACCAAAGCCTTGGACTGCCTTTTATAGACTGAGTACAAAAGGGCAGCTCTGATCTTCATTGGTCTAAGCCTGTGTTAGCAAAGATGAGGTATGTGTGCCCTGGGTTCTGGAGAGAGCTGCTCCATTCCCTCTCCACCATACCTGAGGACTCTTTTTGCATGTCCCACTCCTCTGTCCAACAGCCTAATAGTGAGCACTTCCTCCTTGTGCTCTCTGGGGTAATGGGGGAAAGGGCCTCACAGGAGACTTGAAGGTGTAGTTTGGGCATGGGATTTTTAAAAGCTTTGCCAATGCTGGTCTAAGCCAATCAAATCCTCCAAAAAAAATTCTTACCTTCTGCCTTAAAATGGTCTTTTCTAAGGTAGAAGAGTAGTAAGGTCTAGGAAATGGGTCAAAAATGACTTGTTCAGGGTTACACAGCTAGAAAGTATCTGAAGTCACATCTGAACTCAGGACTTCCTGTCTCCATGCTTTGAGTCTCAATCCACCGAATCACCTAGTTGTCCCAAATCATTCTTCTTTCCAACCCTCTCTTAGACTATTTCTCTAACTACCCTCTGGAAGTCCTACAGGGTCCCTGCATGGTGGCTACTATTGATGTTGTGGGGTGCAGGTGTGCCCCTGGGGTTCGGGAAGGATACATTTTGCAAGAATGCAAGACTCCAAAACAACTTAAAAGAGAGATTTATTAGTAATGTTGAATTTTTGGCAAGCAAGACAGCATGACTGGAGCCACCTGGGAGGTTGCTCCCCAATGCCTCAGTTCTGGGGGGTTTTATATTCAATGAGGACTTGCCTCTGGGGCAAGGGGTTGGGGAGGAGTTTTCCCTAAAGGCATGGGGGTAGTTCTCATGATTTGGATCAATGGGACAATCAAAGGAGGATAATCCTCTCAGGGTCAGATGTTTTTTGGGTTGAGAGTCAGAGGGTGTAAGGGAGCAAAGGAATTTCCCTGATAATATTTGCCTGAGTTTCTGGGGGTACAATGCCCATGACATTACTATTCTCAGAGTTTAAGGAATAACTCTGATTGTCTAAATTCCCAGTAACTTTATTCCCAAACCCCTATTGGCAAGTTTCCTATTTAAAACAGTCATTTAACTCAATTAGCTTTTAGCAAAGATATTAACTTATAACATGGCATTCCAGATGTAGGACACCTGTCCTATCCTGGCATATTCTTACTGGACCAAGAGATCTCTCTACCCTCTAAGAGTAATTAATGTATATATATAAATATATATCCACCCCTTCTACAGAGGGATGCAAAATCTCAAACAAAAGTTTACCTCCCTGTTACCTCATCAAGTTGGTTAGGCTTCTGCTTTTGGAATTTCATTGTGGAATAGTTTCTGATATACAGAATCATTATTGCTATCCACTCCATGAACTATAACATTCATGTATCTTCAAAGTCACCTTCTCATTGGCTATCTTCATACATCATTTGGATTTTCTGGTCTTCTAATTATGCTTCCCTGATCAACATTTCACATTTTTTATTATGGGAGATGGAAGGATATTTGGGGTACTTGGGTTATTTCCATATTTTTTAACTGTTTAATTCTCTTTAGAGAATTTTCTACTGAAAAGTACATTGTTTTATCTGTCAATGTTCATTCCTTGATTTGATTATTTTTTCTATCCCTTTTCATCTATTCATTGTGGTTTAATATTATCACTTATAACTGAGACATTCAAAAGGTAAAGGGAAGTCATTGTGAGGTCCTAAAAATCCTTTACAAAGCCATAAACTATTTAGATTTCAACTAATTGTAGGCTTAAAAGATAAAACTTAAGTCTGGACAATGCTGAGAATACTATCATATTTTAATTGCTTACAAATTATGTCTAAAATTCAGTTCATGTACCAAAAATATTATTTTGCCAAAAAGAAAGGTATCTTTTTTCTTAGTAATGTTAAATTCAACATATTGAGGGGAAAGACTCATACTATGATTTTTATCAGCATTTCCAAAATAGACAAATGAAGGTAGGCAATTGCTTTAGGACATCCTAACATAATTGAAATTTGCAACCAGAAATAACTAATGGCTCTCAAAGTAGGTAGAAAGCACAAATGAATTCTCTTTGTGAAAGATCACTGAGAAAATGAATTTCTGTCATCTTGAAATTTTTCTTTTAAAGTGATCCCGGACTTATATCTTTTTTTTTAAGCCACAGAAAATCACTGAGCTCATCAAAGCTTGCAGAGGGAATAGGGATACCCCATTTCCCAGAAAGATCTTTCAGAGTCCTAGAGAAAGTGCAGTCAAGGTAGACAGTTTGATATATTTCTTTTACTCCAACTGAATTGGAATTTGATGAAGCTACATGTGACTTAACTATCAGCTATATCTTAAGAGAGCCTTTTGTTAGACTTTGTTTCTGGGTTAAGGTTAGATTGGCAGGAAAACTCAGTTATTAGGTTTCCTGGGCTAAATAGAATCTGCCATAGAGGGGATGATGCCTGTAGATTTCAGTCAGTGCTGTTCTGACTTTTTAGCCTAGAAAAAGAACAAAGAGAAATTGTTATCATTTGAGCATAATGAAGATAGAGATGACTACAATGGTCTTTTTTCTGGACAGGAGTACTAGGTTGGTAGATCAGAGAAATGCTATAGATATAGTATTCCTGGATTTCAACAAGCATTTGAGAAAAATCTTCTCACATTCTTGTGGACAAGTTGAAAAGATACCTTAAATCAGAATTAGTTGAATGAATGGACCCAAATAGGAGTGATTTAGATCAATGTCAACCTAGAAGCAGGCCTCTAGTGGGGTACCCTGGGGATCTGTCCTTGGCTCTGTTCTGTTCATTTTTATCAACATGGTTAAAAGAAGGTTTAAATAGCATGCTCATGAAATTTGCAGACCAGTAGGAAAATGAGCCAATACAATGGATAATAGAATTAAAATCCAAAAAGATCTGACAGGCTAGAACTATAAGCTGAAAACTGGAAAATGTACTTAAATATGGATTAATGTAATACCCTACTCTGCTTCAGATGATCAACTTCACAAATACAGAATTGGGAATGCATGACTATATACTAAGAGTTTTTATAAAAAATTAATTTGATTCTATTAGATAGCAAGCTCAATATGAGTCAAAAGCAGAAAAAAAAAAGCTATCTGGTCTTAAGCCATGTTGAGAAACAGTGTGGAGGACTGGAGATATATTAATCCTATTGACCATAGAACAGCCCTCAGCACTTTGGTTCTAACATTTATGCCCTCATATTCATGGGCATCTCTTCATTGTTTAACATTATTTGCATGTATGTGAAATGAACCCAATCCTTACTCCTTTGTTCCCAACATCCTGTAAAGATTAAAATTTAGGGGAGATGGGGAGACTGAGGCAGGTAGAAATTAGTTTCTCTCTGCAAGGAGTATTATATTTTTTAGAGGTTTATTAAAGGTTAAAGATTAAAGAATATACAAGTAAGAAACATGTGCCTAGGCCAGAGGCCTAGACAAAATAACCTCACATCACGCAAGAGACCGGCTGCTCCAAAACGGAAGTCCAAAAAGACCCCTCAAAAGCCTTTGAATCAGCTTAAATACCTTCTCGATCTCGGCCCAGGTGAGATTACAAGGCATTCTGGGTAAGTGGAGCAAAGGCTTGTGGGGATTGTGGTCCTGTATTCGAGTCTATTTTTTACAATCCTCAACCCTTTCCCACAATGTCCTACTCCAGATATATTTATCTCTTCCATGGTGTCCTCTGTGACACCTTTCCAAACTGACAAACTTTTCTTTTATCTGAAATTTCTTCCTGTCTTAGTCCTTCAGCCTTCTGTAACTTTCTCAGACTAAGTTCTCTCCCATCCCCACTACATCCCTAGCCACCTAGTTACTTTTTCTCATATTCCTAGATCCACTGATTATGGTGGGGGTCAGTCTTAATCCTCAATGACATGGACAGACTCTCTATTACCATCACTCCTCAGTTAAACATTTTGAAAAATGTGTCTATACTCAGTTCTCCTACTTCCTCTCCCCTCATTCTCTTCTAACGCCTCAAATCTGGCATCTGATTCATAATTTAGCTGAAAGTTACTACTGATTTTTAAAATTGACAAATCTAATAGCCTTTTCTCAATTTTTATCTTTTGTGACTTATCTCATGGATACTTTCTCCTCTCTGGGTTTTTATGAAATTGTCCTCAATGTTTTCCTCCTACCTATTTGCTCTTTCTCATAGAGGAAGAGAATAGGGGAAGGGAATAAGTATTTATATTGTACCTACTATGTGCCAGGCCTTTTTTTACAGATATCATCTCAATTGATTCTCACAACAACCTTAATAGGTTGGTGTTATTATCCCTGAAGCAAATAGGGGTAGAGAGACTTGCCAGAGTTACACAACCACTAGGTAGCTGAGGTCGGATTTGAACTCAGGTTTTCCTAACTTCAGGTTCAGCACTCTATGTGCTTTGTCACCAGCTGCCTGTGGTGAGGTAGAGAAGAAAGATTATCCATCTTCATAACTAAACTTAATTCTTAAATAGGATATATTTTACAAAATTCAAAGTCTAACCCTCTTGCCTAAGGTTTGTATCCTGAAACTGTAAAGATTAAAATTTAGGGGAGACCGAGGCAGGTAGAAATTAGTTTCTCTCTGCAAGGAGTATTATATTTTTAGAGGTTTATTGAAGATTAAGGATTAAAGAAAATATAGGATAAGGAAAACGTGCCTAGGCCAGAGAGGCCTAGACAAGACCTCACCTACATTATGGAAAAGCCATGTCTGCCCCAAAACGGAAGTCCAAAAGAGAGCTCAAAAACCTTTGCAATCAGGTTAAATACATTCTCGATCTTGGCCCACGTGAGAATTCAAAGCATTCTGGGGAAGTGGAGCAAGGACTTCTGGGGATTGAAGTCCAGAGTTCGAGTCTGTTTTTTACAGTACTCCGACTTTTAGGGCTTTCCTAGTGGACTGGAAACACCATCCATCCTGGACTCCTAATTTCAAAGTTACTATGACCTCATCTCCCAGATCCAAAGACTCTACCTCTTGTGCCTAGTACTGAAAAAGACAAATGAAACAGACCAAAATCCCAAGCCTATTTCTCAGGGCCATAGAACCCAAATAGAGAGATGTTGGGACTCCCCATACCTAGTTTAGTACATGGCACCTGTACTTCTTCCCTCTCTGGACATTGCCAGAAAGAGGATAAGATGGTCTCAGTCTGGGAATTCTTAGCACAAGCCCATCCCAATTACCCTACCAATGGAAAAAGATTCTACCCACAAGGAAAGACAATGTAGATTGTCTTCTTCCAGAAGCAAGTCCCTGGCATCTCTCACATGGATGCCTCCATTTGAAGTAATCTGGGCATGTACAAAGCTCCATTACATACATTATAACTCTTAATCTGCCAAAGAGAACCTAAATGGAAAAGAAAGGGAGCACAGTGGGACTCTCTTGTTTCTCCTGGTCCTTTCTCCTCCCCATCTCCCTACTTCTCATGCTAGGAAGCATCATTTCTTATGCTAATTGTAGATATTACCCTCAAGCAGTGAGACTCTCCCTAAATTCCTGGTTCATACCTTTCAGGAGATAGAGAATAATTAAATACTTTTCTATAAAAACCTTATTCTAGATTCTTCAATAGGGCTAGAATAAAAAATGATTCCATTTGTGTCATTCTAGTATTTAATTAGGTAGGGCAGATGAATGTGTTAGTAAATGCTTGGAAGCAAGATCCAAGAATTCATTCTAACCCCAAGGATAAATAAATGATAATAAAGGAGTAAAATCATTTTAAAATTAAGTAAATGGTTTCCAGGTAAATTCTACTGATTTGGGAATTTTATCTAACAAATGAAGAGAACAATATTGCTAAGTACTGCAGTACAGACTATGCCAGGTCAATGTGATCATGAGCTCCAAAATATATGATTTAAAATTCATTCCCAAGCATAAATAATTAATGGTGGATATTATTGTAAATTTAATAATGCTTTAAAATTATCCTGTATTAGGAAGAATTTTCTCTTGCCTGTAGCTTATTATTTGAAAGAATCAATTGGTTTCTCGATTGACATAGATTCTATATCACTTCCCTAGGATTTTTCAAATGAAAAACATTTTTTTCTTGCCACTTAAAATGAATAAATAATTTAAAGGAAAGAAATATGATATTAAATGTAAGGTAGAACTGATCAGACTCCTTCCAAGTTGGCTTAGTAGCAATGTGAAACTATAAAGACAGACCACAACTTAGATTTCCACAAGATTTTTAGGATTCTTAAACTTTAGGACCATTCTTAAACTTGTGAACAAGAAAAAGAATCTAGGCACAGGTAAAAAGCATTCTAGGCATAAGAAATAGCTTGAGAAAAGGCTGGGCATATATGGGAGATGACAAGTATCCTAGTTTCACTGAATCCTAGAAAGTATATACAATCATCAATCAGTTAGTTATTAAAGTAGTTATTTAGAAGTTATTGGGACAGCTGGGTGGCTCAGTGGAGAGAAAACCAGGCCTAGAGATGGAGGTCCTGGGTTCAAATCTGACTTCAGACACTTCCTAGCTGTGTGAACCTGTGCAAGTCACTTAACCACCATTGCCTAGCCCTTACCATTCTTCTGCCTTAGAACCAATATACAATATTGATTCTAAGATGGAAAGTAAGAGTTAAAAAAAAAATAAAGAATGTTAGAACTTCTTATGTTGGCCAGGCACTTGTTAAACATTGAAGTGACAAAGATAAAAGGAAAACTCTTCAAGCAGCTTACATTCTATCCAGAGAGACATGTATGCATATACTATAAGCATATATAAAATAAACACATACTCCTCTGAGATTCATCCTACCAATACCAGTGCAAGTTGGAGGAGAGAGTCTAGAGAAGATGCAAAATAGGCATGACCAACATAACACAAATTTATTTTGCTTGACCATACTTATTTGTTATAAGGGAACAGGTTTTATTGGGGGGAAGAGGGAATGTTGTGCATCAGGACAGAGGATACTGATAGTGATAGAAAGAAGGGAAGACAAGAATAATAAAATGTTAAAATACACAAGAGAGAACAGAAGGAAGTTTAGAAGGGGCACATATAAGAACAATTTTAGTGCTACTATGCTACAGCACATATGTATTTTAAAATTTAAATTTATTTATTTATTTGTTAGATTAAAAATCCCATGTAACACCCTCCTTTTCTCCTTTCCCTCCCCTCATTAGAGAAGACATCATTTGACACAAAGATATATACAAGAACAAAGGTGCACGATCAGCCTGTGACAACTACAGAGGCATCTCACTACTCTCCACTGCTGGAAAGATCCTCACCCGTGTTATACTCAACAGACTCCTGTCATCTGTTTCAGAGCAGAACCTGCCTGAATCACAATGTGGCTTCCGACCAGATCGCAGCACCATCGACATGGTCTTCACGGTGAGGCAAATGCAGGAAAAATGCCTTGAGCAGAACCTGCGTCTCTACATTGTCTTCATAGACCTGACAAAGGTGTTCAACACAGTGAACAGGGACGCATTGTGGGTGATCCTCAGCAAGCTCGGTTGCCCAGCAAATTTCATCAAACTGATGCAGCTCTTTCATATCGACATGACAGGGGAAGTCCTATCTGGTGGAGAGACTTCCGATCGCTTCAACATCTCCAATGGCGTGAAACAAGGCTGTGTCCTCGCTCTGGTGCTATTCAAGCTATACTTCACCCAAGTATTACGACATGCTGTGATGGATCTAGACCTGGGCGTCTACATCAAATACCGACTGGCTGGCTCACTATTCGACCTTCACCGCCTGACTGCAAAAACAAAGACAACAGAGAGACTCATCCTGGAAGCTCTCTTCGCAGATGACTGTGCTCTCGTGGCCCACCAAGAAAATCGTCTCCAAACCATTGTGGACAGGTTCTCCACCGCAACAAAATTGTTTGGCCTGACTATCAGCCTCAGCAAAACAGAGGTGCTATTCCAACCTGTACCAGGGAGGCCAACGAACCAGCCGGGCATTACAATCGACGGCACGCAGCTTTCTAATGTCAACACTCTCAAGTACCTGGGCAGCACCATCACCAACGACGGGTCCCTAGACCACGAGATCAATGCCAGGATCCAAAAGGCCAGCCAGGCACTCGGGCGGCTGCACTGCAAAGTCCTCCAACACAGCGGTGTAAGCACTGCGACAAAGCTCAAAGTGTACAACGCAGTGGTCCTCAGCTTGCTCCTGTAAGGCTGTGAGACATGGACACTGTACCGGAAGCACATGAAGCAGCTGGAGCAATTCCACCAATGCTCCCTCCAGTCAATCATGAGGATCCGATGGCAGGACCGAATCACCAAGCAGGAAGTCCTCGACAGAGCCAACTCCACCAGCATTGAAGTCATGGTCCTCAGAACCCAGCTACGATGGTCTGGACACGTCCTCCGCATGGACCCACAGCGAATACCAAGACAGGTATTCTACGGTGAACTGTCAGCTGGACTCAGGAAACAAGGCCGACCAAAGAGAAGATTCAAGGATCAGCTAAAGTCCAACCTGAAGTGGGCTGGCATTACACCAAAGCAGCTAGAACTCGCTGCCTCTGACAGAAGCAGCTGGCAAACCCACATTAACCAGCCGCCGCCACCTTTGAAGATGAACAACGTTGACGTCTTGCCGCTGCGCGTGAACGCCGACACCAGGCCACAACCGCACCTCCCATAACAACTGGCGTCCCAGGCCCCATGTGCCACAGACTGTGCCTCAGCCTTTGGACTCCAAAGCCACATGAGGGTACATCAATAGATGATAATGCACAAAGACAATAGTCATTCTCAGTCACCAAGAGACTACCACTATATGTATATATAACACTATATCTTGGATATTTCTATTTATCAATTCTTTCTCTGGAGGTGGATGTACACAAGTCATTTTTCAAAAGGATTTCTGTTGCTGTATATAATATTCCCTTGGTTCTACTCATTTCACTCTTCATAATTTCATGTAGGTCTTTCCATGTTTATTTAAAATTAACCTACGCCTCATTTCTGCTGGCTCAGTAGTATTCCATCACAATCATATGCCACAACTTGTTTAGCCATCCCCCAATGGAAAAATGCTCTAAATCATTATTGTTTAAAGAAATGCATATCAAGACAGCTCTGATATATCTCACAACTATCAGACTGGCTAAAACAATAAAAGGACAAAATGACTAATATTGGAGGGGATGTGGAAAAATAGAAACACTAATACACTGCTGGTGGAACTGTGAACTGATCCAACCATTTTGGAAAGCAATTTGGAATTACACCCAGAATTATAAAACTGTGTATACCTTTTGACCCAGCAATATCACTATTAGGTTTATTTCCCAAAGCGATCAGGGAAAAAGGAAAAGAACCTCTGTGTTCTAAAACATTTACACATATGTTTTAAAGACAGGCTTTACCTGGAAGATCCAAGATACCATCTGCAGTTTTCATTTTCTATCCTTTGTATATGGAAATGCTTTGTTAGTGATTGTCAAGTTCATATTTTTGAAACATAAATTTAAAAAAGAAAAGTAGTTGGGATTATGGAGTCAAGGGGAGGTGAAATGGCTGTGATTAGAACCATCTCCCTTATTTATTTTTGGTTTAAAACAGAAAAGTTCTCATATGGGAAAAATGTAGGAACAGTAGACACATATACCACAAATCATACATAACTTGGCCTCACATTAAGCAAAATGAATGCTTGCTTTTAACTGCTAACATGAACTAAATGTCATCCTGTTCTTCAACCACATCATGACTTTTTTCCTTCCCTCCAAATTTGTATAAACATACTTGAATAACACATATATGGTTTTATCAACCTATTTAGCATTGTGGAAGAGGCATGCATGCAAAGGACAGAAGCTGGAGATGGGTCATCTGTCAATCAAAGGAAGATTCCATTGGGAATGTGACTGGGAAACAGTTGGAGGCAAGAGCCAACTGCTTGACTGGATTTGAAGTCTTTGGGGCTTTCTGGCTGATTTGACTGGTAGCTCTCAGATAGGTTGGTCTCTGTACTCCAGCAAAAAGGTAGTCTCCTCCAATGGCAATTCTCCAACCCAGGAATCCCTAAATCTTTCCACAAGATTAGGTTTTCCTAGGAGATGCCAGAGCAAAATTCTTCCTTCCAGCTCAGGGGAAACCCAGAATCAGGAGTGACAGTTAATGCCAGTAAAAACTCCCAAGATCCTTCTCTCCTTCCAGAATCCTCTCCCAGGGTCTATATCCAAATTCTCCTCCTTTCCTATTAAAGACAATCTATGGGGAGCAGTTGGATGGCTCAGTGAATTGAGAGCCAGGTCTAGAGATGGGAGGTCCTAAGTTCAAATCTGGCCTCAGACACTTTCCAGCTGTGTGAGCCTGGGCAAGTCACTTGGTCCCCATTGCCTAGTCCTTCATGCTCTTCTGCCTTGGAGCCAATACTGATTCCAATATTGATTCCAAGATGGAAGGTAAGGGTTTAAAAAAAAAAGACAATCTGAATTTTACTCCATTTCTTAGCACTTATCCTTACACATCAACAGTTCCTCCTTCCTCTTGGATGACTGGAGAAGTAAAAGTTAAGTGATCAAACAGCAAAGCATAAGACTTTGGTTTTTATTGTGAATCTCAATGAAGTAGCTAAATACAGGTACAATGAGGGAAATGTAAAGGGATTGGTGGTCCTTGTGCCCTTCCCTGACCTGATCTTAACAAGGTGATACTGGTGCCTCATGCTATATTTTATCTGTTAAAGGCTAGGATGCACATGCAATCCTAATTCTTGTAAACTTGTCTTAAAGACAGTCTGGGTATTTAGATGAGCAGATAGTCAGATAGCATTTGGGTTTTTTGGTAAGAGCAGGGAGTGGATAGGCAGGGCCTACAGAAGCAAGGCAGAGAACCTCTCAAGAGGTGCGTAGAAGTTGATTTGAGTCTAGATCTGTAGTTTTAGGACCCTTCCTACTCTTTCTCCTTATTCCAATTATCAAAATAAACTTGGTGTCAAAAACCCAATGCTTTACTGGCCCTAGGGAGGTTCCCTAGGTGGATGTTTCCTATCTCCCATTCATCTAGGCCATTCTCAAACAATTTACTTCCATTTGGAGATAGCTATATCTTTCAGATGTCTCCACAACTTACCTCTATGCTGCCCATCTACATTCCTGGGAAAGCATCATTCTCTCCCTCTTGGTGTATTGTCCATCAACTCTCTTCTGAGAGAGATATTTTTTTTAAACCTTACCTTCTCTCTTAGAATTAATACTAACTATCAGTTCCAAGGCAGAAGAACAGTAAGGGCTAGGCAATTGGGGTAAAGTGACTTGCCCAGGGTCATACAGCTAGGAAGTGTTTCTGAGATCAAATTTGAACCCAGGACCTTTCTTCTCCAAGTCTGGCATTCTATCTACTGAGCCACCTACTTTCCCCCCCTCCTGAGAGATTTTTAAAAAACTGTCACTGTAGTAAAAGGGGCAGCAAGACAACACAGTGGATAGAGGACTAGGCTTGGAATTAGGAAGATTCATCTTCACAAGTTCAACTCTAGCCTCAGACACTTCCTAGTTTTGTGTGACCCTGGGTAAGTCATTTAAACCTGTTTGCCTCAGTTTCCTCATCTGTAAAATGAACTGGAGAAGGAAATGGCAAACCTTTCCAGTATCTTTGCCAAGACACCCCTCCCCTCAAATAGGGTCATAAAGAGTCAAATAGGAGTGGTGCAATGGATAGAAAACTGGGCTTGGAATAAAATCCAGACTTGGACATTTACTAGCTTGTATGACTCTGGATAAGTCACTTGCCCCTCTTTGCCTCAGTATCCAAGAAAACCTCATACCAGGGCCATGAAGAGTTGAACATGACTGAAACAACTGAATTGTTAACAGCAAGTGCAGAAGAATATTTTTGCCCTCCCATGCTAATCCTTCAACAGCTTACTCTCTTGAGCAACAAAGAAATACAATTCCTAGGGACTCTAATGACAGGTCCCTTCATAAAGCAGCCATTCAGATCCTTGCCAGAAGGATTATTGTGCGTATAATTAATTCATTTGGGCCTCATGATATGATTGGTTTATTTCTTTTTCTAGTTTTATATATAGATACATATATATACTTATACATATATAACATCTTTTATGCCTTTTAGTTCCCCTCACTATCAAAAACCAGGATTTTGCTCCCTAGTCACCACTCCCCTATAAGCCTTATTGCCCCTTGTTAGAATATATGTTCCTTCAGGGCAAGGCTATCTTTGCTACTGTTTTTGTATCACTAATATCATCAGCACTGTACTTAATTCAATGTTTAGCACAAAACATGGGCTTAATAGATGATTTTTTTGTTTTTGTTCATTCATTCTTCTAAGGGGTATGACAAGCTTGTTTCTATGCCATATATGCTTACCTCCACCATGTTTTTTGTCCATTGTCCTTTGAGTCACCTAGAATTGTGGTAATCCTGGTTTTCCATAGTATACAACCATATAGCATCACTGGAAGAAAAATGACATTTAAAAGATGAGCTTTTACAGAAGTAAGCAGCTTAGATCATTAAAAGTATTCCATAGTTTCCCAGGTATGGTCCATTCCTCTCTCTTCTTCTAGTCCCATCTGAGCCTAACTCATTAATTATCCATCTGTAGTATCTGGCCAGGGTACATGCTCTGATGTTTTCAACATATTTATTTGTTTTACCTAACTCTATTTTCATATTATAGGGTAGAGTTCTACAAAGGAGAAGTTAACATAGAGCAAAAGAAATTTAAGGAAGGAGAGATTATTTCTATGGCTATGATCAGGGAAGGCTTTATGGAGGAGCAAATTTCTACTCTGGGACTTAATGGAAGGAAGGGATTTCAACTGGTAAAGATAGTAGAAATGGATAAGAGGGGGAGTCTATCCTGTGACTAGGGACAGCATAAACAAAAGAAATGGAAAAGAGGAAGACGAACAAGATATGATGAATTTTTCTACCTATCTTCCTTTTTGTATGATCTGGTATAAGGCTTGCTTTTTTGTCCCTTTCTTTTCATCCCTCCCTCATCCTTTTACTTTAAACAGAGATGGGATCTTTATGTCACATTAGTCACTCGACTGTTGGTCTCAAATTCAAGTGAGAAAATGTAATGAACAGGGTAGTGTTCCATGTTTAGTTGCATATTTCTGAATTGAAACAGTCCGAATAGTTTTAGTAATGACCAAAGGAAAAGCATGGTAAGTCTTTGGCACTGAATACCAAGGAAGTACGTACAGGGTAAGTATTAGTTTTGGATGAGGACCATCATGTTTTAAAGGTGGCTGTTTTGTATGGCTCTGGGCAGGGCCAAACTATGTCATGATGGAATTAAATACATGGCTCTCTAATTCTGAAATCAGAATGTTTTCTCAGCCTCCACAAGACCCTTTGGTCTCCCATGAAAATGAAAGGGAATAGGGAAAGACAAATTTTGTTCCTAACTACTGCTCTGAAATCCAAATTACAGCTTTCCAGAAGTTACAAAAAAAGTATGCTGAGGTTTGCATAAGGATAAAGTAACCATTCCTTTCTGGAAACAGATTCTGTCATTGTATTGTTTTCTTACATTTTCTGGCATTTTTCATATGATGTTTCTATTTACAAATATTCATGATGGAAATTTTGAGCAAAAATCATTTGGCCAACTTTGAGTAATTTAAGTGTAATAAAAATGTTCTTTAGAAATTGTAGTTCCAAGTTTGTTTTTATATTCAGATGACTCATACTCACTTGCAGACTACCCATTTGGCATGAAAAAATGGTCTGTCAAAACTCAAAAATACATTTGTTTTTGAAATAAAGTCTGAAAGTCTTCATGTTATATATTTGTTTTATTGATACATTTCATTTTGACCAATAAACTCTTCTCAGTAAGTATCCAAACAACTCTTCTCCCATCACCAACACAAAATATATTTCCTGAGATCAGTTAAGGAAATCCCCCTGACTAATTAGGTGGCTGTGATTGTTAAGAGTAAATTGTAGGGGTTGTGTGACTGAATGTATTATATTAGTGGTCACCAGGGATTTAAATTCTAAATCCCAATGAAATACTCAAGTCAGAATAGAATTTTATGGTGGTTTATTTACAATAGAAGGAAGAAAATTAAGTATGAGGGAGAAAGAGGAAAGGGGTAGAAGATCTGTTCCAGGCTGGCCTGAGCCAGGAGGAGTTCAGAGGCCTCACCCAAGGGGCCTCCTCAGAAGATTAAATCTAGCTCGGCTTCCAACCATAAGGCCTCCTCCAAGATGAGGGGCCTCCTTGGAGGCTGGTGCCTTCAGAAAGGTCAAAGGAAAGGGGGAGTCAGCCTTCTCACTCACCATGTCCGATTCAGGTAAATTCGCCTCACCTAGACCACGCTACAGAGCTCCTCCCAGTCAACTCCAATGCCAAGTCCTCCAAAACTGCAAGCATGCCAAAAGCTCCCAATGCCACTGAGAGTGAGCTCACAGGAAGTGACGCGAAATATATAGGCAGTTCTTTACATCACTTCCTGTGTCTCATATGTACCAATGGTGGCTTAAACTTGGCTTAGGATAGCCCAGTGGGTCAATTAGTTGTTTCTGATTTGTCACTTGCTAGCACATGCCAGTCATAGGCCATCCTCCCCTACAGTTAATCCTTAAGTAGGGGTGTATACATTCCTGGTTGCTAGAATTCTAAAGACTAAGCAGAGTGGAGTAAAACTAAAATTCACAAGACTGATAGTCTATGTCTTACTCATGGGACTCCCAGAAAAGTTCCCCCAGGTCATAGGTAATATGAAACTACTCAAAAGACCATATTTCATGAGCCCCCACTAATGTGTTTGCTTTTACTAGTGAGCTAGAAGCTACAATTCAAAGCAAATGCAGTTAATGAAATAGCATAGCAAGAAAAGAAATAGAACATTTCCTGGGTAAAACCTGGAGCACACTTTCCTACAAATAAACACATAATCAGTGGGAAGAGGGGATACATCTAGAGAACATGTGGGAGAGCACACATCTGGGGAATATAAGTGGTCAGGATACACATGCAGAGGGTTGTACACATAGGGAAAATATGAGGCCAGAGTACATGCATGAAGGAGCACGTTGTCTGTTAGTGTCTTATGGATATATATATACTTGAGCTATTTCTACTGGACCTGCTCTTCTCCCTAGCCCTAGAGACTTGACTTTGCAGGTGGTCCATGGCATGTAATCTCTACCAGGGGGTGTAATCTCATGGTTGTAGCTGAAGACATCTCTCTGTTTCTAGCTTCTAACTTCCATTCAGGCTCTCAGCTGAGAAGTTAGGTCTTCCCCATAAAAGGAGGAATGAACTTTGTGTTCTCTCTCTTTTAAAGCCCCGAATCTTAAGTTTCAGTTATTTCAGCAAGGGAGACTGAATAAAAACACCTTTAACTACTTTATTTTCATACAGTGAGGAATCTGTCATTTCCCAGAGCCTTGGCCATATGTGACTTTTTTTCTTCAGAAGAAGAGACTTGTTTTCATACTCCAAGCTGTTTGGAATACCATAGCCAGTCAGCTAAGTAGTGCTTGTGGATATTCAGTCAGTCTTTGAACTTCTTTTCTCCTGTTACTAAAAAAAAATTTCATTCCAAACTGTAAATATTTACCTTGTTTACAAGTTCACTGTTCACAGTTCTGTCTCTATTATATAGTAAATATGACATTGCTGAGGAACTGTTAGGTGGCTCAGTAGATTGAGAGCCAGACCTAGAAACAGGAGGATCTGAGTTCAAATTTGACCTTGGATACTTCTTAGCTCTGTGACCCTAGGTCAGTCACTTAACCCTCATTGCCTAGCCCTTCCACTCTTTTGTCTTAGAACCAATACACAGTATTGATTTTGATATGGAAGGTAAGGGTTTAAAAAATATACATGACATTGCTATATACATATAGCTCTTCTCTTTTCCTTATATAGCTATAAGATTTGCTTTAAGCTGAAGGTCACTCAAGTTTTCTGTTCCTCAGTTTCTTGACTTGTAAAATAAATCTTGTAATAATAATAATAAAACTTGTAAAATAAATTAAACAAATTGTAAAATAAAGTGATTGGTCTCCCTTCCATCTGGAAATCTATGCTCCCAGGATCTTTGTTGACATCTCTAAGAGAAATTATTTATAATTCTAAGAGAAAACATTTATAAGTCTAAGGAATTTTAAGGTTTACACATCTCTCCTCTGCTCTGCCTTGCTAATCTACTCTTCAAGACTCATCATCGGTTCATGGACTCTACAAAGCTTTGCTTCTAAGAGCAATTCCTTCTCTGAAACTCTATACAACTCATTTGAGATAACCTATACTCCTACTGTAAATTTTAGTATTTTAATTTTAATCTCCTCAAAGGCTAGGTGAATAAGTCCTACCTCCTTGAATCCTCAGAGTCTAGTACAAAGTAGATACTCAGTGCTAATTGATAATAACTCACATTTAAATACTGCTTAAAAGTTTACAAAATAGTTCCCTCAGGAGTAGGGCAAGCATTACTATCTGTATTTTACAAATAAGGAAACTTTGTAATGGTGGCATTTAATGGCCTCCCATGCCAGTTTCATCATTCCTTTCCAACCACCTAAGGGTCCTTGCCTCTTCAGGCTTTTGTGTTGTCCTCTACTGTACTATGCTCTGGCAGGAGCAATGCCCCTCAGCCAGACTGCCTGCCTGAATGCCTTGTACTCCAACATTATTCCTCTTCCTCATTTCCCACCATCAGAACTCAGGTTCTACCAGTGATTTCAGCTATGAGAAAGTCAATTTCATTGTCTGATTAAAGAAATTCAGACTAAGGTATACATTTTACCTGATTAGGTCATAGAATTAGAACTGAAGAGGAACTAAGAGGTCAACTAGTCCAATCTCTCCAACTTTGCACATGAAGAAAGTGAGATACAGAGAAGATCAGTGACTTGCCTAAGGTCATGGAATCATTAAGATTATGAATCTGGAAGATGCCATTTAATCCAACCCCTTTATTTTATAGAAAAAAATTAATAACAGGGTCAGCTGGCTGTGGTTCAGTGGATAGAGAGCCAAGCCTAGAGATCAGAGAGCCAAGTCTAGAGACTGGAGATCCTATATTCAAATCTGACCTCAGAACTTCCTAGCTATATGTCTGGATAAGTCACTTAACCCCCCAGTTGCCTAACCCTTACCACTCTTCTGCCTTGGAACCAACACACAGTCTTCTGATTCAAATCCAAGGTTTTTTCCCATTGAACAATCATTCTCGTGGCCATATGAGTAGAAGAATAGATTATGAACCCTCAGCACTGAGAGGATCCAGAAAAGACTGATTAAAGTTCCCCATGAAAGGAGAAACAAAACTAAATACTCCAGCAATAACCATAACTGTATGAAGACACTCTGTTATAGGTAAGTAAAGTATTTTTACATGCCAGAAAAAGTAGAATAAAAAAAAGTACAATGTTTGGCACGCATTGTTTTATGTGGAAACTTCCTGATTTCCTCAGTAGAGTCAGATCACAACCCATCTATAACTTAGTAAAGAAGTCTTGGAAAATTTATCTCAGGTCAGTGGAGTTAAATGACTTACCCTCAGTCACACAAAGGGATTTGAATCCACTTCTTCCTGATTTAAATTCTAACACTCAATCTGCCTTTATAGATTGTCTCTAAAGGCAAAGTAACAGTGGAAAGCTAAGAGAACTGGGAATCTAGGTCACTGACTTCTAGGTCTGGCTAAACCAGAGACTTGTGGAGCAAGTTGTTTGAATGAATATGTGATTCACTTTACCTATTTTAAAGTAGGGATAATAATAGCTTTTCCTCTGCTTAATTTATATGAATGTTGTTAGAATAACAGGTGAGATGAAATACCTTGAAATCCTCATAATAAAAAAAACTAGATAAACTTTATTACTTAACACTGTATATTTTGACAGATTGTAGAAAATAGATATCAAAAAATCTAAGTATGAGTTTTGAACATTTACCTTCTCAGAAGTGCTCTAATTTTTATTTTTATTTTGGAATAAATACTTCACATCATTAGGGAAGAAGTCACATCCATAGAAAACATTCATTGATTCATTTCAAGGATTTTAGTGCTTTTAAACATTTCTAAATAAATACAGGTATCCCAACCACATCAAGATTTTCCTCATTGCAATGTCAATATCTTGAGAGTTGGCATAAGAAATTAAATGAGCTAAGTGGATAGATAACCAGGCCTGGAGACAGGAAATCCTCCATTCAAATCTAGCCTCAGTAACTTCCTAGCTGTGTGACCCTGGGCAATGCATTTAAACCCTTACTGCTCTTCTTCCTTGGAACTAATACACAGAATTGATTCTAAGATGGAAGGTAAGGGTTTTTTAAAAAAAGGAAAGAAAAACACAAGTGAACATTATCTATGTTCCATTATATATTTATGTATTTTATTAAACAATTTCCAATTTACTTTTTAATTTCCATTGCCTAACCCCTACTGCTCTTCTGCCTTGAAACCAACACAGAAGATAAGGATTTAAAAAAAAAATTAAAAGGAAATTTTTTAGAGTTTTGCAGAAACCACATACAATATGCAAAGGCCAGTAGATGACACAGAAAAGGTTTAGAAACTCAGAAACTCATTTAATATATCTAGTATTACATAATATCAACATATTTTGTCATATTCATTTAATACCATAAATATACACAATTTCTTTTTTAAAGTTAAGTCAAAAGTGGGAACAGGTAGGGAGTCAGGAGAATGAGAGCCAAGCCTAGAAATGGGAAGTTCTAGGTTTAAATCTGGCCTCAGACATGTCCCAGCTCTGTGACCCTGGGCAAGTCACTTAACCCCCCTTGCCCATCCCTTACTGCTTTTCTGCCTTGGAACTGATGCACAGTGTTGATTCTAAGATGGAAAAGGTTTTTAAAAATAGTAAGAAAGCCAAAAAAATTTATGTGGATTTTCTACATTGCAGGGGTGCTCTGTTTCTAACCCCTGCAATATGAAAGAGAGACCTGTACTCAGCTCTGAAGTTCTTAAATCAATAAGAGTTCATTGGATCATCCTTTATTTTTCAGAGAAGGAAAGTGGGGCTAAAAGATGTTAAAAGATTTGCCCAGGGCCATATAGGTAATATATAACAGAATTAGGGTTCAAACTCAGGTTCCTAATCATTCAACTAGCATTGATTAAGAACTGAGAAAAAATGATCCATGGGCCCATTGATCAGGTACACTATCAGTCACTAAATCCATGATTCGGGGATAATTACCTCTGGTTTTATTATTCTCAGAGAGCAGGCTCCTTTGAAACCTAGCAATGAGTCAGGGAGCCTAGATCATTAACTTCTAGAGAATGTGGATATACAAGCAGCCTGAGAATAATGGAGTTTTATAGAAACTGTCTGGGGGGAAGACAATGGGATACACATCTGGAAACAAACAGTGGAAGGAGAAGTTCAAAGGATACCTGCTAACTGGTCAAAACTGGATCTGAGGTTTGTTTCCCAACCTTGATTTCATAGGTTTATCTTCTGTTTTATAGTGACAATGTCTAAGAGCTCAAAAATAGAGTCTGGGACTTTGTTCTCTTCTTACATTATGGCATCAAGAAATCTGATCCAACTCTATTGCAAGTAGTAATAATATGGAAATATGTCTTGATCAATGTCACATGTAAAACCCAGTGGAATTGCTCTTTGGCTTTGGGAAGGGGGAGAGAGGAGGGGAGGGAAAGAACATGAATCATGGAACGATGGGAAAATATTCTTAATTAAAAATTTAAAAATAAAATAAACAATATAAAAGATTACTCTCTTACAAAAATTAACAATATGGAAATAGGATTTGAGTGATAATACATGTATAACCCAGTGGAATTGCTTTTTGGCTCCAGGAGTGGGGAGGGAAGAGGGAAGGGAGACAACAAGAATCATGTAACTATGGGGAAATATATTAAAATAAAATAATAAATAATAATTAAAACAAAGAAATTGGACCCAGAGGTTTTTAATCTATCATTATCTTTTTTTTTCTTATCATAATGGCAGCCAGACCTGAAGTCAGAAGGACCTGGGTTCAAATTTGACCTTAGATACTTCCTAATTGGGGGACCCTGGGCAAGTCATTTAACCCTTATTGCCTAGCTCTTTCTCTTTCTCTGTTTTAGAATTGATACTAAGATAGAAGGTAAGGGTAAAAAGAAAGTATATCGTAAACCTTAAAATCTTTTTCAAGGGTGAACAATTATTATTAATCCTATGATGAAATGAAAATTAATAGTTGTATTTACTCATTTATCCTCATGGATAGCTGTTTTTGTAAGATTAACTGTGCTTAGGACTATTACATCATTAGACAGTGAACTAAAATGACAACATAAGTACAATCTACTAATTTGCTAATTTATCCTTTATCCCCACATTTGAAAGATACTGTGGAAGAGTACATAGAGGACCAACCTCTGACCTAAGGACACTTCGTTCAAGTGCTGCCTCTGTTAGCTACCAGCCACAATGAATAACTTTAACAACAACACCTCATGACTATAAATGGCAGCGCTGGTGCTCATCCCCATTGGTTCAAGGAGTTTTATCACCCAGAGATTCATATATTTATGTGATCACAAGTCTATCACCCATTCTTTTCCCCACTTCCACAAACACAAAATTCTTTGACTTAGAACAATAGCACAGGGAACAGCTCATGGACCAATGGATTGAAAGTCAAGCAAAGAGATGGGAGGTCCTAGATTAAAATTTGACCTCAGACACTTCCTAGCTGTGTGACCCTAAGCAAGTCACTTAACCCCATTGCCTAATCTTTACCACTCTTCTGCCTTCGAACCAATACACACTATTGATTCTAAGATGGAAGGTAAGGACTTGGGTTTTTTAAAAAAAGAACAAGTGTATATACATCTGAGATAGATGCTACAAGCAGATGATACATTTAGACTCAGAAATGGATTTTGAAAAAAGAGAGCAAGCTGTATTTCATTTGGGAAATCATCTAGTGTTTAATTCTCCCAAGCTATTCTCTAACACAAAAGTTCATCCTTTTAAACTAAAATCTCCTAATAATGCTATATGGTTGCAAAATTTAGAACAACACAATTACCAAGGCATCAAAGTTATGCTTTTTGCACATGAGACAAGAATATTCAATTGTGTAACCTCATTTCAGAATAATGACTTTAATAATAGCTAGCATTTACGTTGCACTCTAAGGTTTGCAAAGCAGAAAGGCATATCTCATAATATCCTCCCAACATGAAGAAAGTACTATTGCAATCCCCTTTCTACAGATAAGGAAACTGAAGTTTAGAGAGGTTACATGATTTGTTCAGGGTCACACAGCTAGTATGTGTCTGAGGGGGGATTCAAACCCAGGTCTTCCTGCTCTCACATCTAGTACTCTATTCATTCCGCCACTTAGCTCCCTCTGTATGTCATATACTTTATTGGGTCCCTCAGGTCTGTCCACCTGACATAAATGCTTCTAAAATGTCTGCTTTTCTTATTTTTATTCCTAAGTGCAAGGAATAGCATAAGGGATATCATCCTAAATTATGATCCAAAAGAGTGTTGGACCAGCCCTGTAACAAGCAAATAAGATAACAGATGGATAGTCTGAGTTCTGCTCTGGTACCGACACACTATTAATTTTTTTTTTTAATTAAGAAGGCCTCCAGATCTTCTGTAGAGGATTTCAGGGAAAACATTGATGAGACTTGTACAAGGGAAGAAGGCATGAATAGGCTATATTTTTACTGATAGAGAAACTACTGACATTAATGAATCAGATATGCCCAAGTATTATAGTCTCTCGGTCCTGTATTAACAAATTATAAGGGCTACGAGTTACTCGTGAATTAATTTATCTAAGATTTTTTTGAAGCTGGTGGTTCTGAAGTTCAACAAAGCAATTTATGTCAAGCTCTGCATTCAAAGACCCTTTTCTGTATCATAGAACTGGCCTTGGAAAGTCACGGAGAGGGTTGCCACAGAGATTTCTCTACTTCCATGAATGACAACCAGAACAGCAACAGTAGGAGCTCTTCTACTGAAGGGGATTCAGAGGAAGCTGAAGGACAGGTCCAGGTGCCTCTGGCCAAGGCATAAAAATACTCTCATGCCTGTAGAATAGCTGAGTACAGCAAACTGAAAGAACTCTTTCTCAGCCTTGCTATCTTGTTGCTTACTTTGCTGTTCAACTCCTGCAGCCCCATCCCATGTAGGCACCAGCACGTCAGCCCCATGAGACTTTGTGGGGATGTGCTCGTGCTGGGTCTGACCTTCCTCTGCCGTAGATACCTCTTATTTTGCCTCTGGTCCTTCTACTTCATTAACTGTACGATTGGTTATTGAATCTGGCGTGTTCTCAAAGATTCTGCTCAATTCTTTCAGTGGGGATCTCAAACATCCCCTGGAGAGATGGAGAGGAGAGCCTGGCCAGTGCCTTTACAGAATGCAGCCTGGTCTGGCTCCAACTTACAATGTCATCACAGTCTCTTACTTCTGGAGAACACGCGTCCTTATTCCCTCCAGCTGCCTTCCTAGCTGTCAGCGAAGCTACTGAACGCTCAGAAACATCCATATAAGGAAAAACTTCATGGGATGCCCTACACAATGCAATTCGGCTTTTCCTCCTAGCCTAAAGATTTACTTGGATTAATTATTCTCTACCTGAAGTCAACAGGGTTTTATCTTGTCTTAGATTCACTGACAAGAGTCAACACATTCTTTTATTCCCAAATAGTTTTGTTAAATGGCAGCTTCATTCACTAGCAGAAAACCAATGCAATTTTTTCATATTAATATCACTTTGCAGTTTGCAAAGCACTTTACAAATATTATCTCATTTTAGTCTCAACCTTGACAAATAGGTGCTGTTATTATCACCAGTTTACAGTTGAGTAAAATGAAACAGAGAGGTTAAATGACTTGTCCAGGATCACCCACCTAGTAAATATCTGAGGCTGTATTATTTGAATTCAGTTCTTCCTTTAGTCCAATGCACTATCCACTTAGTTGCCTTATATTATAGTTTACATGCTTCCAGTTGAAATGTTAATATTTCCTGCTTTTGTGTCTTTCCCTACTCCCCCAAACTGGAATACAGATGTCACTACCATAGAATCCATGTAGCCTCAGTCTTACTAGGCAAGGCATGGGGTGGGAGAGAGCAATATTCTTGGGGTTCATAACCTTATACAGATCTAGATCTAAAAGGAATCTTACAGGTTAAGTAGTTTAACCCCCTCAATTTACAGATGAGGAAACAGATCCAGAGTGATTAAGCACTGACCCCATGTTCATTCAGGTAGTTAAGTATGTGACAAAAATTATTTGAGGATCCACTGATTAGGTACTGCTCCGCCAGTTATGCAATCAAGGACTGCAGAGATAGGGAAAAGATGTAGTTTACTATGCTCACAATGCCAGCTTCGTCTGTACAAAAGAAAGTGAACTTTAACAACATGGAAATGGGTTCGAATCAAGGACACATGTGATACCCAGTGGAATTGGGCATCGACTATGGGAGGGGTGGTGGGAGGGGGGGGAGGAAAAGAAAATGATCTTTGTTTCCAAGGAATAATGTTTGAAAATGACCAAATAAAATGATGTTCAAATTAAAAAAAACAAAAACAAAAGAAAGTGAGCTTCAACATCAGCTTTAAATTATATTTTCCAGGTTTTGTTTACATTAGTAGGATGGAAGTTCTAAGACTAAATAAGGAAAGACAATAATTTATACATCAAAGAACAAATGGCAGAAGGAGATCTATGTGTGGCAAAATAGGAAATTGGCCAGTTAACACCTATAGTTGATATGACAAGCTTGATTTTGCGGCTTCTGGCTAACTACCTGATGTCCTCATATCAAGTAAGTGGTGGCAAGAAAGTTAAGCCAGAAATTCTCTGATCTAGTAGGGAAGCTGGGATTTGAAGCTTGGTCCTCTGTCTCAAATCAGTTGTATTTTCCATTATGTTACAGTTGTGGAGATGAAAGTATAAACAAAATGTACTTAAGCTGCTATATAAATGGCAGTCACTTTAAGTAGGTGTGATTATGGCTCAGTGGTTATGGCTTCACAGATAAAACAAAACCTGAATTCTAGTCCTTTTTTAAGCCCAAGTATGTGCTAAGTGAAACATTTCCTATCTCTCCCTAATTCTTCAAACTAGGGGACTGGATGATACTTTGTAAGATCCCTTCAAATTCTAGCTTCCAGAATGCTTAACAGTTTTGAAAGAGTGTGGGCAGTAATGAGTTGGCACAGTGTGAGGGAAGTATCTGATAGGACTGGAGTTTAGAGGTGTGGCTATAAATGAACCCCCAATTTGTGGCTGCATCCTGAGCTAGGAGAGGTGTTAGGGTAGCAAAATCTGGCAGCTTGAGGTGGTTAAATATTTGATTACTGTCACACCCACTAACCTCAGGTAAGATCAGAGGAGTGAAATCCTAGGGATTCTAGGATCACTTCTTTTTATTCCCCATGTTTGAAGATCCCTAGGGTCAAATTGAAGAGTCTTTTACTATTTGTTATTTTATTTCAGTTCAATTAAACTCAATTAAACAAACATTAATTGGTGATATAAAATCAAATTTTCAGAAAATACCACCCTGGAGCTACATTCACCTGGGATAGGGGTAAATAGAATACAAGATAATTTATGCAGGTAGAGAACACCAAGGATTGGAGAATAAGGAAGAAGGAATATTTAACAAAAGACATTTTTTAAGAAAAACAGTTTTGGCAAAGTAAGTTGTTCACATCTATTAATTGCTTTTAAGCCTGGGGCAGGGGGTGGTGGATACTCATTGCTGTTAAAAAACTGAGCAGGCTGCTAAGGGAAATCAATCAAAAAGTATTTGTTAAATTCCTTTGATGAGCTCAAAATTAAAACCAAAAGAGAAGCTAGAATTAGAGCTCCTGGATCACCATCTTCCAAGACATGACTAGAGATTATATGCATTATACACATACACTCATGAAATAACAGAGATTAATATCAGCAAGTTCTAAGTAGTGTTAGATATTGGCATTTGTATAGCACATTAAGGTTTGCAAAGCACTTTACATACATTATCTCATTTTTACAATGTAATGCAATGGATTTGTGGTCAGAGCAATTATTTAAGGTCACACAGCTAGGAAGTGTCAGATATGAGATCTGTACCAACACCTCCTGAATCATTGCAGAAAGAGCATTAGATTTGGAGTCAGAAGATTTGGGTTCAAATCTGAACTCCTCAACTTGCTACTTTTATGAACCTTCAACAAGTTATTTGACCTTTCTGGTCCTCAGTTTCCTCTTCTGTAAAATGAGATGGTTTGGACTATATGATCACTAAGATTCTTTTCAAGCCTAGAGCTGGGATCCTTTGATTCCAAATTTCCTTATTATCCTTGTCTGAAAATGTAGATATTTCTGTATTTTAAGTTCATCACTTGTCTGTTGTAAGGTGAATGTTTTGTTTCATCTTCCTTCTTATGGACTTTGGTTTGTCATATTGGTTAGAGTTTTAAAGCCTTTCAAAATTGTTTTTCTCTACATTGTTACAGTGCCTAAATTGTTCTCCTAGTTCTGTTCACTTTACTCTATATCAGTTCATAAAGGTCTTCCCAGTTTCTTCTAAAATTGTTCAGTTTATTGGTATGGCATAGAAATTCCATTATATTCATCTACCACAATTTATTTAACTATCTCTCAAAAGGAGGAAAATCCATTAGTTTATAATTTTTGGCTATGATGAAAAGAACTACTATAAATATTTTTGTTTGTTTTCCTTCCCCCCCCCCCCCAAATCCTTTTCTTCTTTATTTGATTCCTTTGCGAGGAAAAGCCTAGTAGTGTTATAAGTGGGTTCAAGGTAATACACAATTTGGTAACTTTTAGGATATAGTTACAAATTGTTTTCTAGAATGGCCAGACCAATTTAAAATTCCATCAATAATGCCCTAGTACAGATACTTTACAATAGTTTTTTTTTTTAATCCTTACCTTCCACCTTAGAATCAATACTGTGTATTGGTTCCAAGGCAGAAGAGTGGTAAGGGCTAGTCATTGGGGGTTAAGTGACTTGTTAAGTCACACAATTGGAAAGTGTCTGAGGTCAGATTTGAACGTAGGACCTTCTGTCTCAAGACCTGGCTCTCAATCTATTGAGCTACCTAGCTTTCCTTCCAATAGTTTTTTAATCTGTATTTTCCATCTTAAAATCAATATTGTGTATTGGTTCCAAGTCAGAAGAAAGGTAAGGGGTAGGCAAAGGGGGTCACATAACTAGTAAGTATCCAAGGTCAAATTTGAACCCAGGACCTTCCATCTCTAGGTCTGGTATTCTCTCCACTGACTCACTTAGGTGCTCCTCTAATAGTTTTTCTGATTGCTGAAATTTTCTTCTTTTGTTGTCTTTAACAGTCTTATCTGTATGAGATAGAACCTCAAGGTTGCATTAATTTGCATTTAAATATTAGCAATTTAGAGTATTTTTTCATGTTTGTTGATTGTATTTCTTACTTATAAAATTGCCTTTTCATATCCTTTGACCATTTATCTATTAGGAAATAATTAATATTGCTATGAATTTGAATCAATTCCTTATATAGCTTGGAAATGAGACCTTTATCAGAGGAACTTCTTACAAAGAATTTTTTCCCCCTCAGTTACCTGCTTCCCTTCAAATGTTTGCTACATTGGATTTGTTTGTGCAAAAACTTAAATTTTATATAATCAGTATTCTTAATTTTGGGGTGTATGGGGTGCTCAGGGAGGAGTACTATGTCTGGTACAGAGGGCTTGTCGTGCCCTCCTAGGGCAGCTCTCCAACCTCTAACCCTCATCTGATACCCAGCTCTCACTTGTGGCTCCTAGTAGCTGCTAGCATGCCGCAATGGCCACACCCCAGGCAAGGGCTTGAACAGGCTGGCTAAACCTTGTGAGGGTAGCCATCGGGTCATCGACCCCTGGTGAACTAAGGCTTTGCTCACCTAGCATGTGAAGACTGCTTCAGCTGAACAGATGGAAGAAACCAATAAGAAGGTTCAACGTCTGAGAGGGCAACGCAGCAAAGCACTGTGGAGTGCTTAGGACGTGTTAGAGCACAAAGAACAACACAACCATCCAATGCAGCTGAGAAAGTCTCCAGGTGTAACGATTTTTTGTTCCAATGGACCCAGGCTTCCAATGCCGAGAGAGTGGGACTGTCTCTGTGACTTTTCCACTTAAATCTCCTTCACGCACAAGTGTTTTTGTGCACACTCATCTACATCACAGATGAAAGCGCACAAACACAATCATCATCCTCGGTTACCAAGAGACTAGTACTATTCTTAATTTTATCTTGTGTGATCCTCTCTATCATATATTTAATCATTTTTCACTTTTCTAAAGATTTGAAAGGTAATTTCTCTCTTATTCCTCTAATTCTTCATTCTGTGCCTTTTTGTATCTAATTCATGTATCCATCTGGAGCACATCTTACCTGTTATATGGTATGAGGTACTGGTCTAAACCTAATTTCTGCCAGAAATTTGTTATAGATTTTTCTAAGATTGCTGTAGAGTTTTCCTAGAAGTTTTTTGTCAAATGATGAGCCCTTGTACTAGTAACTGAGATCTTTTGGTTTGTCAAACACAAAAGCAGCAGACTTAAAACACTTTTTAGAAAGTCTGGGAGGCAACTGGATGGTTCAGTGGATTGAGATCCAGGTTCAAAGGAAGGTCCTGTGTTCAAATATGGCCTCAGCCTCTTCCTAGCTGTGTGACCCGGAGCAAGTCACTTAACCCCCATTGCCTAGGCCTTGCCACTCTTCTGCCTTGGAACCAATACACAATATTGATTCTGAGACAGAAGGTGAGGGCTTAAAAAAAAAAAGTCTGGCACTGCTGATATGCAGGGTGAATGGAAGGGAGGAAAACCCTAGGAAGGGAGGTTTTTTGGTCTGGCTATAATCCAGGTTGAGTGGTTGAGAATGTCAATGCGAGTAATGACAGTGAAAATGATGAAATGACAAAACTTAAGCAATTTATTTTTTTCTTAAATTTTTTTTTCACATAACAAACATCTATTTTTGACACACACATCCCCACCCCGGCACTGAAAAAGGAAAAAAAAAAACCTTTATAATGAAGTAAAATACCTTCTCATATTGACCATGTCCAAAATTATGTCTTATTTTGCATTCTGAGTCTATCACCTCTCTTTTGTGGTGGGTAGCACACTTCAACATTGAACTTCCAGAATTATGGTTGGTCATTGCATCAGAGTTTTCGAATCTTTCCAAGTTTGTTTTAAAAAAGTTTTTATTAACATTCCCCAATTGATAAATGGGCAAAGGACATGAACAGGCAATTTTCAGATGCATGTGAAAAAGTGTTCTAAATCTCTCATAATTAGAGAAATGCAAATCAAAACAAAGCTGAGGTATCATCTCACACCTAGCAGATTGACCAATATGGCAGTAAAGGAAAATAATAAATATTGGAGGGATTATGGCAAAATTGGGACACTAATTCATTGCTGGTGGAGCTGTGAATTGATCCAACCCTTCTGGAAGGCAATTTGGAATTATGCCCAAAGGACACTAAAAGACTGCCTGCCCTTTGATCCAACCATACCACTGCTGGGTTTGTATCCCAAAGAGATAGTAAGGAAAAAGACTTGTACAAAAATATTTATAGCCACGTTCTTTGTGGTGGCAAAAAATTGGAAAATGAGGGGATGCCCTCCAATTAGGGAGTGGCTGAACAAATTGTGGTATCTGATGGTGAAGGAATAATGAACTGGAGGAATTCCATGTGAACTGGAAAGACCTCCAGGAATTGATGCAGAGTGAAAGGAGCAGAACCAGAACATTGTACACAGAGACTGATACATTGTGGCACAATTGAATGTAATGGACTTTTCTACTAGCAGCCATGCAATGATCCAAAACAATCCATAGGAATTTATGAGAAAGAACGCTATCCATATCCAGAGAAAGAACTGTGGGAGTAGAAACACAGAAGAAAAACATATGATCGCTCACATGGTTCAGTGGGGATACTGGATTTGGACTTTAAATGATCACTCTATTGCAAATAATAATAATATGGAAATAGGTTTTGAACAATGATACATGTAAAACCCAGTAGAATTGCTTGTTGGCTATGGGAGGAGGGTGGGAAAGAACATGAATCATGTAACCATGGAAAAATATTGTAAATTAATTAATTAATTTTTAAAAACCCAAAGTTTTTGTTAATTGCATAAATTGTTTTCTTGATTCTGCTCTCTTCATTCTGCAGTAGTTTTCTTAAGTTTCACTAAAAGTGTACCTGAATAGAAGAATCTTCACAATAGTAACTAGTAGAATTTAGTAAACAAAGAATATAAAGAATAAAGAATTCTCTAAACATTATAAGCTAATATTCCAATAAATCTGGGATATTGTCATTATGGTTATTCCCTCCATCAGTGTAAATTCTGGTTAACTTGTGCATAACCATCTTGAACAACCCTTATCTTAGTGCTCTCACAAATTTGCTACAGGAGGGCCACCCAATAAGCTAGAGGACTTCTTTCAATTCTCTTGATGTAAAATACAGATATTATTAGAGATTATGGGTTGCCTACTGACTAGTCTTTTTTCTTACTACTTAACCAAACCACCTTTATATCTTGGTTACACATTTTTCTGAATATATCATTTGCATTGTAACTCTCAAATTCTGGTTTGTGGAGTATCATATGCAACCTGCTGACATCCATCATGCACCTCCCCAATTTCCTTTAAATAATCTTCAACTTAGGTTCATTGGAGACCATATATTTCATTCCACCAGTATTCCATGACTTACTGCCACATCACATCACCAGATATTTATTGTTGTTAAAAAAGTGGGACTTTGTATCAGGGAAAAGTGTGAAGTTATTAAAAGAATTTTCAAATGTTCCAGGGGGCAATGAAGCCCATTCTCTCATTACTATTCAATTTTGGACTCAGTTTATTATTTCTTTACAATGTCTGTCAAAAATGGATGGAGGTAAGTGTAACAGGTTGTTCATACAACTGCATCTTCTAGGATTGTGGATTCAGAACTGGAAGGGATTGTTTAAGTCGTCAAACCAGTGGGACCATCTCAAACAGAAAATGGGGGCCACTAAACTGTATATAAAGATCCCTGTGGTGGCATACTGATTTAGAAAACAACAAAAGCAATACTTATGATTCATTGCATTTTTATTTATTTTGTTAAACATTTCCCAATTACATTTTCAGGAAATTGCCCACGGCCATGAGTTTGGGATTTCTGATTAACCCCTTCTTTTTACATATGAGATCCAGAAGAGTTTGATTGCTTACCTGGTGACACAAAAGAAGTATGTAGCAGAGGTAAGATTTGAACCTATGGCCTCTTAATTCCAAATCCATTATTCTTTCTATTTTTCCATACTGCTTCTCATTAATTTGGTTATTCTAGTTAATTTGGTTATGTCTAGTTAAGCCAAGTTCTTTTGACTCATTATAGATCTGTTTTTTTCATCAGAGGAAAGGAAGCAACACATCTGGACCCAAACGTCACATCCCCTGATGTTCTTATAGAGAAGTAGAAGTAATACTAAAGAGAACAAAAATAAGAACAGTATTTGGTCAAGTGAAATTAGTTATGCTATAATGTATGTTTCAAAAGTATGAATTTGTTCCAATCACTGATATATTAGGGAACATTTTGTGTATGACTTGAATTTTGAATTTATTTCTGCAAAATTTCTTCTTCAAGAAACAATAAGAGATTTCTACATGAACTTGAAAGAACATTGTATACAGAAACTGAAACATTAAGGGATGATCAAATGTAATAGACTTTGCTACTGAAAGAGTTAAAATTAGTTTCTCTCTGTCAAGGAGTATTATATTTTATGACGTTTATTAAAGGTTAAGGATTAAAGAAAATACAGAATAAGAAAGCATGTGTCTAGGCCCAGAGAGGCCCATTCAATTTTCACTTAGATCATGAGAGATGCATCTGCTGGGAAGCGGAAGTAGGAAAGAGACCCTCAGTAGGTGGGGAACTCCTTTAAATAATAATTTGTGATCTCACCCAGGTGAGAATTCAGTGCGGTTGCAATGCATTCTGGGAAGTGAGCAAGGACTTCTGGGGTTTGGAGTCCCAGGTTCAAGTCTCCATTTTTACACTACTAATAGCAATGCAATGATCCAGGACAATCCTGAGGAACTTATGAGAAAGAACACTATCCACATTGAGAGAAAGAACTGGAGGAATAGAAACACAGAAGAAAAGCATATGATTTATCACTTAATTATATGGATATATGATTGGGGGTTTTGGTTTTAAAAGATTACTCTATCACAAATATGAATAATATGGAAATAGGTTTTGAGTAATAATACATGTATAATCCAGTGGAATTATCTATCAGCTCCAGGAGGAGGGAAGGAAGAAGGGATGGAGAGAAAGTGAATCATGTAGTCATGGAAAAATATTCTAAATAAATAAATAAAAAAAAAAGAAACAGTAAGAGAATGCAGAAAACTGCATTACTTTACAATAACTCACGAGCTTCAACCCTTCTGATACTCACTTCTACAAATAAACATCAGGTCTTTGTCAAAATCAAATACCATATTTGTTGTATAACTTCTGTTACAGTAGAAACTCCAAGCAGAGAATGGCTGGTCTTCATAATCCCCATCCCCTCCTGCCTTGACAATGGCCTACCCTTTTGCTCCTATAGCCCAGGATAAAGGCCAAGCAGCAGGCTGAGATCTTGGACAGGTTTAATATTTATTGTAGTATTTATGTAACCATCTAACATGTATAAAACTGTGCTATAGTTTTTATTAGATTCCTATCTTTTTCTTTTACTGTGTCACTGATGAAAATTTTGGGTATTGTGTTCCAACCCCCATTTTCTTTATGAACTGTGGTTTTTATTTCATGATTTTGCATTTTCAGTTTTTGGGAACACAAATCATATAATAGCAGAATTGTCTATATACATATATATTTATACATACACAGAAAGAGAGAAAACATTTATATATGTGCATATGTTGATAGATAGAAGGCAAAGACTGACAGAGCCAGAGAAGGAGGACATGAGATTTCAAACCTGGGTGACTACTACAAGGATGATAATATCCTCAATGGTAGTATAGAACTTCAGTGGTGTTGTATATGTAGGTAGAAAGATGAATTCTATTTTGAATATATTGAGTTTGAGATGCCTATGGGACATCCAGTTCAAAATATCTAATGGAGAAAGGAATAAACATTTATATGATGCTTACTATGTGCCAGGCATCAAGCTAAGCATTGGGTGGGGGTGGGGGGCTTAATAAGCTTTCTTTAAAAAAATTTTTTAAAACCCTTACCTTCTGTCTTGGAATCAATACTGTGTATTGGTTCTAAGGCAGAAGAGGGGTAAGGGCTAGGCAATGGGGGTCAAGTGACTTGCCCAGGGTCACATAGCTCTGAAGTGTCTGAATCCAGATTTGAACTCAGGATCTCCCATATCTAGGCCTGGCTCTCAATCCACTGAGCTACCCAGCTGCCCCCTCTTTTCTTTTTAATTTGAAAAATTTTATTTAATTAATTAATTTAGAATATTTTTACATGCTTCATGTGTTTTCTCTCCCTTCCACCCCCCTCCCATAGTCAATGAGCAATTTCACTAGGTTTTACATGTGTCATTGATCAAGACCTATTTCCATATTATTGATATCTACACTAGAGTGATCATTTAGAGTCTACATCCCCAGTCATATCTCCATCAAACCATGTGATCAAGCAGTTGTTTTTCTTCTGTGTTTCTACTCCCACAGTTCTTCCTCTGAATGTGGATAGTGTTCTTTCTCATAAGTCCCTCAGAATTGTCCTGGATCATTGCATTTATCATGCTAAGCATTTTAAAATAAATATTATCTCATTTGATCCTCACAATCTGTTATTATTCTCATTTTACAGTTGAGGAACTGAGTCAAGCAGAAGTTAAGTGATGTTTCCAGGTCATGTAGTTAGTGTGAATTTTAAAACTACTCCACCCTACTCAGACCATACTTTAGAATATTTGATTTAGCTATATCCTGATTGTAACAATGAAGACACTGTCTTTAACAGAATCAGGAATGTCTTGTAGTACTTTACATTACTATACCCTACTTAGACATACTTTAGAGGAAGATAAAGTTGTATTCTCTTAATTGAACAATGAAGGTACTTAGTTCTCACCTTATAGTGAAGCTAGAACTTTAAGCTAAGTCTATTTTTAGACCTTAATACAAAAAGGTGTTAAGTAACTATAAAGGTTAAATTAATAACAAAAAGGTCAAGTAACTAACAAAAAGTGAACTTAACAAAGAAGTGTGAAGTAGCTCAAAAGATATAAACTAATCAAAGAAGGTGAGAACTAAAAGTATGGGAGAAAGCCTTTGATGTGATTGGTAGATGTGAAAATTTAGAAGTGGAGACACAAAGGTGAAAGGTCTATATATTTGGGATTTTTTTGTCTCTCAAAAATTCTTTCCCCAGAAAGTTGGATCTGGATGATCACTTCTTGTGAGCAGCTGGGCACCAGTTCCATCCTGGAACTCAGCCTGGAGGAGCTCACTCAGACAGCTTCCTTGAGGCAGTCTCGTGGTGAGTGTTAAAACTGACTTCCTTTTCCCTTGGGCTCAGGTTGGCCCCTTTGGCCAAGGCCTTTAACTCCTGCCTGGCTCAGCCTGAGCCAGAACAGTTTAAATTAACTCTTTCCTCTCTCTTTCTATTCTCCTTAATTCCTTTCCTCTATATTAATTAAAATCACCATAATTTCCAGCTGACTTGGGTATTTTATTATTTGAGATTTTCCATGGCAACCAATTAATTTAGATTTTAAGTCAAAATGCTAAAATTATCCTTTACACTAGTAAGTGGCTGATGTTAGATTTGAATTCAGGTCTTCCTGATTTCAAAACCAGTTGGAACCACCTAACTGCTTCTAATAAGTAGGTGATAATACTTAGCTGAAACTTAGGAAAGAAATTAGAGCTGGGGATCATTTGCATAGAAATGTTCATTGAACTCAAGTGAATTAATCTAGTATGAGAGAACCAGCTCTTTGGGGAGAGGGGAGAGATACTTTTAGGTTTAATTCCTATCATAACATTTTCTTCATCACCCTCTTTAGTCTAGAAAATCAGAGAAAAGAAAAGATGGCTCAGGGCAAAGCCTTAAGAAGCCCCCATACCCTAAAACTGAATGTGCAATGGATGAAGATCTAGCAAAAGAGACTGAGAAGGAAAAGCCTGTGGGACAGGAATCAAAAGGGCTTGGTAATTAAAAAAAAAAAGAGGAGAGGGAATATCTCTGGGGAGAAAGTGGGCAACAATGTCTCAAATGCTTTAGAGAGTTTAAGAAGGATAAGAATTAAGAAAAGGCCCATAGGTTTGACAGTGGAGATCACTGACAACTTTGAAGAGGACTGCAAAGGGTTTAGAAGATACTAAGATGCCTAGGCCAGATACTTTTTTTTTACTTTAATATATATATATATATATATATATATATATATATATATTATCTGGATGAAGCCTTTTAAAAATATTTAATTAATTTAGAATATTTTCACATGGTTACATGATTCATGATCTTTCCCTCCCCTCCTCCCTCTCCCCTTCCATAGCCAAGAACAATTTAATATATAATTGCAATATAGTAGGCTAGATACTTTTTAAAGAGTTTATTTAGCTAAGAGGAGAAGCATAGGACAGTATCTAGCAGGGATGATGGGATCTATCTCATAGGCTTCTTATCAGGATTAAGTGAGAAAGGAGGCATGAAAACTCTTTGCATATGATAAGATGTTCTACTAATATGACTAAGGTATTTTTATTAAGTGTTTTAAGAAATGATGATTGAACAGATTGAAGAGTCACAGAATTTCCAAGTTGGAAGGGATCTGAACAGGGGTGTGCTGGTAAAAGTTTGACAAGCAGCTCTTGGGGGTGGGGGGCAGTGTGCTTTTAAGCTTAATCTGTATTAGTAACATGTTCTCTTTCACTCTTTTATATCCAGGCAGTAAATCAAGCCCTGATTTGTATCATTTGTTGATTTCTGAGCTATAAATGTCCATACTGAAAATGTGACAGGAGGTTTTCAGGAGCATTAGGCATCTCTAACCTACACACACACACAAAAGAACCTCCATTAAAATACAGCTAAGAAATAGACATAGAGATTTCATTTGAAGATCTTCAGTGATGGGGAAGCCATTACCTTCTAGCACAGACCATTCCACTTGGGGATAACTCTAATTGTCGGGAAGCTTTTTCCTAACATTAAGCCTAAATTTGTCCCTTAGCAAGACTTCCAGGCATTTCTTTTATTTCTTACCTCTTGGGCCCAATAGAATGGCTATGACTTCTTTTCCAAATGATAGCTTTTTACATGCTTGAGCACAGCTGAGTAACTTTTCTTCTCCATGTAGACATCTTAACTTCCTTTAATTCATTCTCATAGAAAAAGGAATCAAAACTATTGCCTGGCTGTGCTGCACTCTAGCAAGGTGAGGCCAAATTATAGTTAGTTAAAAATACAGTGTTTGAAATAGCGACAGTAAACAACTATCAAGTACATTAAATAAATCTTTCAAGAGTCCTTTTTCAACTGGAGATAATTTTATTAAATACTACTCCAAAATGTGAATAAACAAAGGTAGATAGAGCATAGACTAGAGTTATCCTCCCACAGGCATTGCAACATGCTTACTGAAGAAACCTTGATCAAATACTCCCATGAAAGATGTATCATTATAGTATTCAAATCTTAAGAGTATTAAAGTTGTATCAATTTTGAATTTTTCTGTAGTCACCTTCTGAGATTTAACAGCAGTTGTAAACGGGCTTGAACTTCCCAGAATGTACTCATAATAGATACTGGTGTTGGCTTAAGCTTTTTGAAGTAATAAAAATAAACTGAGAATTTTATTTATTCTAAAAAGATCTATTTAGCTGTCATAATTTTACTTCATGCAGAAATAAAACAAACATGTATGATATGAAAGAAAAAATGGCCGTGATGCTTATAATTTCAGGGTAAAGGTCAAGACCTAAATTTCCCAAATATTTACATTAGTTAAGAATGTCTGAAAAAAACATTAAGCATCCAACCTTCAAAAAAAAAAGTGGAAATAAACACATAATTTTCAAGAGATCTCCAAATATCTTGAATTAAATATAGCCTAGCAAAATATAAGAGTATACATATGATGAGCTATAACAAACTATTAAAAGATAATGCCTTATTAGAAAATCATTTTTAACAGACTGAAAGCTCCATGAACATAGAGACCTTGAATTCCAAGTACACCTTTGCATAGGAGGCATGAAATAAATATTTATGGAATATATGAATAAATCGTATACTTAAAGTTTTAAAAACTTTTAAATCAATCTTTTTTTTTCTATCATCTGCCCTCTCAAAAGTCATCTTTATCTCTCAGTTGTCAAATCTAATGACCATTTCTCAATTATCATTCTTCTTGATTGCTTGGTAGTCTTTGCTACTGATGACTTCTTGGCACTCTCTTCCTTCTTTAATCTGTCTGACCTCTCCTTATTTTCCTTCGCTGGTTCTTTGCTAACACAAGAAATGCTAGCTCATATAGTATGATATGGTGCCTTTACATGAGAGTGCATCTGGGTTTAGTAAAACTTCTGAGTCAAAGAATATTGGCAGGTTAATCCCTTTCTTAGTATAAGCACTTTAATTTTACAAAGTGCTCTTTCAGCATAATAACCCTGTGAAGTCAGCATTACAAGTATTATCCTTACCAACAACCAGATGGGCACAGAAGTCTTGGAGTGGAGAGATGGGAGGCAGTGTGTGCCAGGCAAGCCAGACTACTTAAAACCAGCCTGACCATTGTTCTCTTTCAGGCCCTGTTGGAGACAGCCTAGAACTCCCTAAACCCCAAAGCCTAAGAAGCAATCCCTGTGGAGAGTCAGACAGAATGAGGACCCATAAAAGAAAGTTCTTCCCACCAAAGCCCTTTGCGCTATCAAATCGTTCAACATCAGGAATCAATATCATTTTATTGGTGGAATTCTGCTTTGCCACTGCACCCCAAGGATCATGGGATTTTTTCATTTGACTTGCTGCTGGAATTGTCCATATGTATTGTCTCTTCCATTAAAATTGTGAACTCTTTGAATGAAGACACTGTTTTTTCTGTTTGTATCTTCAGCATTCAACACAGAGCCTAACATGTTACATTAACCAACTACTCAATAAATGCTTCATTCATTCACTTTACAGGTGATGAACCAGGTTGAGAGATGACATAATTTGTCCACTGCAACAGAACTAGGATTCAAATACAAATCTCTGACTCCAAGTCTAGCATTCTTTTAATGTCCTGTATTAACTGCTAGTTTATAATTTGGGGGAATAGAGTAGAAATACATTATTTCTTCTTTAGAGCTAAAGAATTTATGCTTTGTCAAATGTTAATGTTACCAGTAGCTCATGACCTACACTCTGGATTTATATGGACTAATTTTACCTCTATGGTTTCTCATAAATCTCTCTTTGACTTGTTTCCCCTGGAAATATCAGAATATAACTTTCGTCTAAGTCTTTATAGAAAGGGTAAAATGGCCCTCATCTCTTATGCAAATACTCAGGTTAGTGATACATTGAAAATTAGACTATTTTGTCTGTCAGGAAACACAAACTATAAAAGACTTGCATCTGATTTCAAGAAAAGATAAAGCAACTATCATTCTCTTTCTGCTTGGCCTCTACCTTTTCCAGGGATCTATTTTGTTCTCCATACTTATAATACTGCACCCTTGAAAGGGAAAGCTTTTGGGGTCATCATAAAATTGACTCTTTCTCCTCTGTAGATCCACATCTCCTGGAGACTCAATCCTCTAAACCTTTAGTAGCATTATACAGTATTTCAATATCAATCAATAAGCATTTATTAGAGGCAGCTGGGTGGCTTAGTGGATAGAGAGACAGGTCTGGAGGCAGGATGTCCTGGGTTCAACTCTGGCCCCAGATACTTCCTAGCTGTTTAACTCTGAGTAAGTCACCTAACCCCCATTGGCTAGCCCTTATACTTGAAACTTAGTATCAATTCTGAGACTAAAATAAGAGTTTTTGGGGGAAAGCATTTATTAAGTGCCTTCCAGGTGCCAGACATCGTGACAAACTTGGGAGATACAGGTACAGAGAATCCTGCTCTCAAGGTTTTAGTTTATATTCTATTCGAGAAGACAACACATGCACATAGAAACATAGCCAGAATATAAAGAGAATAAATACAAATAAATGCAAAATATTATATGTTTTCCAGGAAATTCCATTGTTCACCATTGCTTTGATCAGAATGTTGGTCCCTTCAAATTTCTTCTATAGTTTACACAATATTGCTAATCCACAAATGCTTACTTCCACATTTCATGGATCTAGGAGTCTCCTTTGGTGGGGGTACTACCTTCCCTAACATATATTAGAACCCTTAAACACTTTAATAAGAGCTCAATGAGTTTGTAGCCAAAACGATTCAATGACCGGTGGCCAGTCTCCATTTGAGGGTTTGTCTAAACTACTTAGCAAGGTTAATCCTTGGACTGAAGTTGTATTTAAAGTCTTTTCCAGTGTGGTAGAACCTACCAGGGATGGTGCTCTGTTAGCATAACCTTCAGAAACCTCTACACCAAAATTAGGCAACAGAAAACTTCAGTGGAGAAATATTGAAGTGATAATAGGAATAATCAGCATAACAAATTCTCATTAATAACATTACATGCTCTTCTTATTCTGAAAGCTTATATGCAGGAAATATCTTATTCATTACATTCCAGCAGTACTTAAAATGATTCATAGCTAGGAATGTGTTCTCCATATGTAAGGTGTGTTTTCCATGTAGGTTGTGTATATGCCCACATGGGTTGTCTAAATGTGGCTTTCAGGAAGGAATATTTCTGAAATCTTGCCCACCTCTTTCCAAAGAAGACTCTAATTCTTGCCTCAAAAGAAGCAGGAAATTGTGGATACAAGATCAGCTTCTCTTCTCTCTCCAGAGATGGAATACTGGACTAAAATTCTATCTATGTGCTCCCTTAAGTGCTGATAGTCATGGGGAAATGACTTTGTTCATACATTCAAATTACTTTCCTGGGTGCTCTCTTTTATTTTATTTTATTTTATTTTTCCATTTGAATAAGTTTATTTAGTCAATTTAGAACATTATTCCTTGGTTATAATAATCACATTATTTCCCTCCCCTCCACCCACTTTTCCCCCCCTCCCCCGCAGCCAAGGAGCAATTTCATTGGGTATTACATGTGTCCTTGATCAGAATCCATTTCCATGTTGTTGTTTACACTAGGATGTTCATTTAGAGTCTACATCCCCAACAATATGCATTCAACCCATGTATTCAAGCAGTTGTTTTTCTTTGGTATTTTTATTCCCACTGTGTTTCCTCTGGATGTGGATAGTGTTTTTTCTCATAGGTTCCTCCAAGTTGTTCAGGGTCATTGCATTGCCACTAATGGAGAAACCCTGAGTACTATCTTTTAAAGGGAAAAGAATACCTTAAGCTTATATCCAAGGATTCCCTTCCCATCAAATGTTATATAAAATATAGTCACAACTTATTAGCTGAATAGCTAATAAAGCCATTTATCCAAGATAGCAAAAAGAAATCAAAGAACTTATGCAAATTAGGATATACCAGACAATATACAGAGTACATGAAGGAGAGATCCACAGAGGCAGAGAGAGACAGAAGGACAGAGAGACAATTCTTGATTACTCAAGAAGAAATTACACTCTTGGGAGGTAAGCTTGAAATCTATATGTATAGGTGCTACCTCCTCTATGTGTCTTTGGCTTCCTAAAGTCTTCTCCCTCCATCCTTCCCTCCATCCTCCCTCTCTTACTCTATCCCCCCCCCCCCCCCCCCCCCCCCCCCCCCCCCCGCCTCCTCCAGGTTCTTTCCCTGAAAAAAGCCCCAAGAAGTGTGTGTGTCTTCCCTCAAAGCAAGAAGGTCTTTGCTTAAACCTGTGATGGCAAACCTAAAACAGGCATACCAAATATGGCATGCAGAGACCTCTCTGTGGGCACACTTGCTATCTCCCACCAGAGTTGATTACTAGAAAGGCAGAGGACTCCAGCGGAGCTGCTCCCTGCCCCCTCTCCACCATGCCACCCTTCCCCCTCTTCCCAGCAGCCCTATGGAAGCCCTTATGCCCTCCTCTGAGCAGAGTGCTCAGGCCACTTCCTTTCCTTTCTCCCTCCCCTCTCTGGGGTAAGGCATGTGTGTGTGTGTGTGTGTGTGTGTGTGTGTGTGTGTGTGTGTGTGTGTGTGTGTGTGTGACAGAGAGAGAGAGAGAGAGAAAGAGAGAGAGAGAGAGAGAGAGTTCATCTTGGTATGGAGGTGGTATTCTTTTTCTAGTATGTGTGGGACAAGAGAGACACTAAGGAGGTTCCTTCCAACTCTAAAGTTATGTGACACTATGATGTTATCAAATTCTACGAGGATATTGGGACAAGTAGATAATATAGTAGATAGAGTGCCAAGCCTGGAGTCAGGAGGACCTGGGTTCAAATTTGACCTCAGATACTTCACTTACCCCTGATTTCCTAGCCCTTGCTATTCTTCTGCTTGGAATTGATAAGAGAAGGTAAAGTTGTTTGTTTTTTTTTTAAATTTTTAATTCTACTAAGATAGAATACTGTATACTTTATCAACTCCTGTATTGGATATTTTTGTTCAATTGTCTTATTCCTTTTCACAGAGTTTGGTCTGGAGGAGATAGATAGAAATTTACCATGGCAAAAATTAAAGCATCAATAACATATATTTTGAAAAATAGAATATCGCATAACATACTTAGAATCCTGCCATTCTGTCAAACTATCATACTCTCATTCTATTTTCTACCATTTTAAAACTTTTTGAAAGGTTAGTCTGCATTGGCTGTCTCTCCTCAACCTATTTCAAATCCTTTCCATAGGGCCCATCATAGGGCCATAGATTTAGAACTAAAAGAGATCTTAGAGGACGGCACCCTCATTTTACAGATGAAGAAATAATGAGGTTAAACTTAAGACTTGTACATGGTCATACAACTGCTAAGTGTCAAAGGCAGAATTTGAACCTGGGTCTCTCCGATTCCAAGATCAGTCCTCTAGTCACCATACTACATTGACTCCTATCCCTGCTTCCACTCTCCTGAAAACATCCTTCCTAATGTTACTGTGCCTTTCTAATTTCCAAATGAAGCAAGCTATCTTTGATGTCACTGAAGCATTTGACTATTCCCTGTCTTTCAAAACTCTTAGCTTCTATATTGCTCCTGGCACTCTTCCTATTGTGACAAAAATACAGGTACTACATTCTATAAGAAGCTGAAAATGTTTTTTCATGAGCATCCATATTTAAAGCCTTAGGTTATAATATTCATTTAAATAGCATTTTTACTTTTTATAGTCACACTAGAGTACACTGGAAAACCAGTTAAATGTACTTTGAAATTTGTAACATATGATAAAGAATAATGGGCAAATAAGAAAAGTTTGAAAACAGAGACAGAATGAAAATTTGAGATCAATTATGACAACGGCAAAAAGAGCTGAAGAAATTGGGAGAGATAAGGTGCAAAATGAGAAACCTTTTGGTCATGGACAATTTGGAATTCTTCTGCTCAGTTGTGTGTATTTCTTGCAAGGATCTGAGTTTTCTTCTTTTTGATTTGTAAGAGATGAAGATAGGAAATAGAAGAGGGTTAGGGTTCCTCACTTACCCCTTATATAGAAGAGAATAGAAGAAATCACAGATGAACAGATCAGCTTTCAAAGTTTATTATTAACTTTACCATATGTTTAAAAATAAAAGCAAATACTACCTAATGAAGATTCACAATTTCATATATAACTCCTTGTGTTCTGCAACGTGGGAATATTCGATTTGTTTGGTATTTAAGTTCAGAATGAAAAGAAATTACAAAAAAATAATTTGGGAGAAAAAGGAGAATACTATTGAAGAAGAAAAAAGGAAAAAATATGAAGAAAAGATGAATGATTCCAAAGGAATGATGAAGAATATTATCCAATTCCTGACAGAGAGATGATGCACTAAATATACAGAATGAATCATACATTTTTGGACCTGGCAAATCTGGGAATATTTTTTGCTTGACTATGCATATTTATTACAATGAATTCCTTCCTTCCATCCTCCTTTCTTCCTTGTCTTTTGGTCTCTAAATATAGTTCTTTAGGTAACATACTGTCTTATATAAGATGTACTCAACTGTTATATTTGATTTTTTGAAATAGCAAGGAATTAAAGAACCAAGAGAAACCTTAGCAATAATCTAATCCCCTCGTTTTATTGGTAAGGAAACTGAAACCCAGAGAGGTTCAATGCTTTACCCAAGATCACATGGTTGAGTTCTTTTATCAGGAAAAGTAGAGGGTATCCCAAAAAACTCAGTTCAATAAAACTTAAATTTGCATTAAGACTTTGGGGACACCCTTTATAGAGATTGGTTGCTATAGGGCAGTGATGGTGAACCTATGCTACACATGCCAAAAAGGGCACACGGTGCCCTCTCTGTGGGCACACCTGCAGCTACCCACCAAAGTTTGTTACTCGAAAGCCAGAGGGATTTCAGGTGGAGATGTTCCCCTTCCCCTATCCAGGTACCTGAGGACATTTCTCACTTTATTCACCCCTCTGCCCAGCTGCCCAATGGGAGCACTTCCTCCCTCCCCTGTCTAGGATTAGGTGCTAGAGGTGGGTGGGGCTCACATGCTGCATGAGGGTGTGGTATAGAAGGCAGCCTATTGAATCTGTGATGAAGGTGATTCCTATGGTGGGATTGGAGAGAAACTAGATTTGAGGGGAGAAGAGCTCTCAGTGTGGCACAGAGCTGAAGGGGATCAGAGCTGGAGGGGAGCAAAGCACTCAAGCCATTCTCCCCACCTTTTCACATGTGCCTCTCATGACCTGCCCCTCTGCCCAGGAACCCAATGGGAGTGCTTCCTCCCTTCCCTGTCTGGGAGGTGGGGGTGGTAGGGAGGGTAGGGGTGGCAGGGCATTGTAATCGGTCTCTGAGGGGACGGGCATGGCACTTGATCTGGCGATGGGGCCTGGCACTCCATCTCTAAAAGGTTCATCACTGATATAGCAGATTTCTGGATGAGGAAACTCCTCTCTTTGCAATGTTGTCACATTCCTACCATTTAAATTTTAGTGATTTATTTAGAGCTCTGAAAGATTAAGTGTCTTGGGTCGCTTAATTCAGAGGTTAAGTGATAAACATTATATGGATAGTATATGTCAAAAGTCGCACTTGAACTCAGGAAGCCAACTATCCATCCTCAATGTTACTCTGCTTCTCAAAGAAAGAAGAAAGTACTCAATGTTATTATCTACGTACTCTGTTCTTGCTTAATGGAAACTGGGTGTGTTTAGCCTAGAGAAAATCAAACTCAGAGGAGAACTGATACTTGGATTCAAATATTTGAAGGGCTTTTCTGCAGAGGAGGGATTAGACTTGTTCTGTGTGGTCTAGAGAGCAGAACCAAGAGTATTGGATAAAAGGTGCAAAGGGACAAATTTAGGCTTGATATCAGGAAAAGACTTCATCTGAGCTCCTATAAGCACTAGGCAGATTTGGGGCCCTATTAGATCCCTCAGAGATCTAAGGGTAACCATGAAGGATTAGGGTAATTTTCTGATAATATAACTTATGGGCAGCAAAGTGATGCAGTGGATAGAGTGCCAGACCTGGGATTAGGAAGACTCTTCTTTCAAAGTTTAAATCTGACTTCAGAAACTTATTAGTTGCATGACCCTAAGGAAGTCACTTAACTGTATTTGCCTCAGTTTCATCTGTCAAATGAACTGGAGAGGGAAATGGTAAATCACTCTCATATCTTTGCCAAGAAAATTCTGAAAGATGTCATGAAGAGTCAGACACAACTGAAAAACAACTAAACAACAATATTGCTCATGACCCTTTTTACTGGTGTACTCCCCCATTGATAATCAATGAATTAGCCAGTTCATTAGTTTTTCTTTTTTAGTAGTTCTTTCATTAATCTTTCTTTGTTTGTTTGTTTCTTTCCATCTAGATGGTACAGTGAATACCATTGGAAACAGTAAATCCTAAATACAAATGCCTTTATAGATATTAACTGCATAACCCTGGGCAAGTCACTTATCCTTGTACAACCTCAGTTTCCTCATCTGTAAAATCAAGATAATAATCGCACATACCTCAAAGGATTATTGTGAGATTCAAATAAGATAACATGTAAAGTATTTTGCAAACCTTTAAAGCACTATATAAATGCTGGCTATTATTGTAACCCCATTACCTGGCAAGGATTCCTTGAAAACAGGAAGCACAAAATATGTTTAGTACATGAAGGGGAAGGGAGAGAAAGAGAGAGAGAGAGAGAGAGAGAGAGAGAGAGAGAGAGAGAGAGAGAGAATGAGAGAGAGAGAGAGAATGGTCATACAGCTGGTTAGTGGCAGAAGTCTAGAACCTCCAGGGGCTTGAATCTACCTATTTCTCACATAAGCAACTTTCTTTTATAACGCAGAACTTTGGAAATTCACTAGAATTTCCAAAAATTGTTGAAGGGAAGTCCAAAAGGGCCAGAGAAGGCAGCAAAGTTCCAAATGAGCGTTTCATGGTGGCCTGGCAAGGTTACACAAACAGAATGAGTAGGCCTTCTGCTTTACCTCCTGGGCCTTTCCCTTCTGTTCCCTTCCTCTTGGCTTCAAAGGCTTTGCAGCTTACTGGGGGGTTTTCCTGTTTTCTTTTTTTCTTTTTTTTGTAGAGAAATTATGTCAATTATTAGGGGGTTGGGCGATGAAAATGTTTTGAGAGTTAAAGATAGCTCAAGGCTGAAAGTAGAGATTTTTAGCCCAAAGCATGCAGCAAAAAACCAAACAAACAAAATACCAGGCCTGGGAAAAGTGGAAGGAAAGGTGTCTGATTATCAACTTTTTCAAGGCAAAATCATTGGTGTAGGTGGGGATGGAGGGGAATAGACCAGGGACCAAGACACCTCTCTTGGGGAGAACTTAGAGGGAAAAAAATTGTCAGGGTAAGAAGGCAGACTGGTGGTAAAGAGGTGGGTCAGCAGGGAGGAATTCACCTCCAAGGGTGGGAAGGTGCAACCCCAGTAACTTCTTACTTGGGCTAATTATTCTTGCTAATCAGGTTCCAAGTTTAGCTTTCTTTACCTACTGAAGACCTGAAAGTGCACTTTATATTCTCTTCAATTCTGGAGCTCTGGGCAAAGCTCTAAGTAAACCAAGTGGCCAGAGTGCTGGACTTGGAGGTGGGAAGAACCTTGCTTTGAATCCTGCCTCTGACAGTAGTTATATGACCATAGGCAAGCTTCTTTGCCTCTAAGATTTGCCTCTCAATTTCCTTATCTTCAAATGGGAGTAATAATTTCTTTGGAACCTATCTCATATTTGTGAAGTCCAAATGGGATATGGAAAGCCACTCTGCAAACCCTCTAATGCTATGCCAATATCAGCTATTATGATCTTAATAGTCACTTTTATTTCCATTTCGCTAAATACTTCTTCATGTTTGAGCATGTTTGTTTAGAGTTTTTGGATTTTTTAAAAAATTCCCAACATTCTCTCAATGAAAAGGCATCAAGGAGTAATCTTCCCAAATTGGCCTTAACATGCTGAGGACAAAAAGGATGACAGATAAGAGAACTAAGGAGCAGCAGGTAGGATCAACTAAATATTTCAAATATATTTACTTTGACTTCCACTTAATTGCTTTCCTTTTCTCATTTCCTCCCCTTGGTGCTTCTTATTTGGCTCAGCCCAGGATCTCATTAATGTATCTCTAATTCCAAACCATTCGAGACATAAGCCTGTTTCTAGTAGCTAAACGGGTGGCTTTATTTCCTCACTGGTTGACCTAAATGTTTTAAGAGAATCTTCACATCTCTCTATTTTAAAAACCCAACCACAAATAGAGTTGAAGGAACTTTCCTTTATTGATATGCATCTGGACTTTTATTTGTTTGCTTAACCATTTCCTCATTTGTCAAATGGGAATAATAAAAACCCCTACCCGACAGGGTTTTTGGTGAGGATCAAATTATGTATGTTTTATGAACGTTAGTGTTATAAATGCTAGTCATCACCATTGTTATAACTAAATATTTATTAATTGATAATATATAATAATTTAAATGATACAGGATATTTAATGTTCTGATGAGAAATTAATATTTAATGTGATTATTTGTTGATAGTTGATACTAGATCATTATTAATAATTACTCTTCATTAATAATCATTATGAAATGATGGGGTCCTAGATCTAGAGTGGAAAGGAACCTTAGAGACAATCTAATCCAATCCCTTCATTTTATAATTTTATAAATGGAGAAGCTAAGGTTGGGAAGGATTAAGCAACTTGTCTGAAGTCATTCAGGTAGGAAGAGTAAGAAAATATATTGCATTAATGTTGGGAATTTCCAGTGAAGAAAATCCTTCTACTATGATAGATTAACCTTTGTTTTGCAGCTTATATAGTCAATGTATCCCCAAGGGCTCTGAGCTTATCCCAGGTCACAAAAGCAGCAAATGGGCCAAAAGTGGGCCTGGAACCCAAGTGTTTCCGATGTAAATCCTGGTGATAAACCTTTTCCTCCACTCCAGGTGACTCTTCTGAACTTGTAACCTTTATGCTCCTTGGTTTTGTTCAACTGTAAAAATTTATTATTGTCTTAGTCTGATGAAATCTATTTGCAAAAGTGGTTAAGACAAAATTTTTTAAATTTATATTTCTCATGGTTACATGATTCATGCTGTCTCCCTCCCTCCTCCCAGAGTTGACAAGCAATTCCACTGGGTTATACACGTGTTATCACTCAAAACCCATTTCCATATTGTTCATTTTTGTAACAGAGTCATCTTTTAAAACCAAAATTCCCAATCCTATACCCATTCAAACAAGTGATAAATCAAATGATTTTTTTCTGGATTTCTACTCCAACAGTTCTTTCTCATAAGTCTCTCAGAATTGTCCTGGACTATCGTATTGCTATTAGTAGCAAAGTCCATTACATTTGATCTTTCCACAAAGTTTCTGTTAAAATATAATAAGATACAGAAATCTTGGGGGCAGCTAGGTGATACAGTGGATTGAGATTGGACCTGGAATTAGGAACACTACTCTTCCTGAGTAAAATCTGCCCTTAGACATTTCCTAGCTCTGTGACCTGTTTGCCTCAATTTCTTCATCTGTCAAATGAGCTGGAGAAAGAAAAGGCAAACCACTCCAATATCTCTGCCAAGAAAATGCCAAATAGGATCATGAAGAGTTTGACACAACTGAAAAAATTGAATGACAACAAGATCTAGAAATATTCATGACAGGAGAATGTCAGGTACCTTTTAGAATGGCTTTTGCCATGCCTTTGGACTTTCCTCATGAACCTCAGTAGCAGCATTAACCACCTTATGTTTGACTGGCGACAAAGCTCAAGCATTAAGTGGTTTTCTGGACTTATGAATGCTTCTTTGTTATAGTAGTTAAGTTTGTTCTGCAATATGGATGCTCTGCCAACCACTTGCCATTTAAATCTCCCTTTGCTGAGTTTTACAGCTTGGCTGCAAAACTTTTTTTTTTTTTAGCATACTGTCAAAGGACTACTTCAGCAAGATCTGAAATATAAACACATATATTAATAAGTATATCACAAACAGAATAAACCAAAACCCTCATCTCAGGCCTATTTTCTTCCCTCTAGGATTTATATTTTCAATTTGTATTTTATTTTTCACTCTTAGTAAAGTTCAGTTTCTTTTTTTAAAAATCCACCCATCAAAGTTGAGGATATGGATGGAATTCTAAAAGTCCTCACCAAAGGTGACATTTCTTAATAAAGAAATCAGCAAAATTGAGTTTTTCTTTTATTATTTTTAGAGAAGAGGCTTTTTAGAAACAGTGGTTTGAAAAAAGCTCCCATTAAAAACATAATCATACTTTTGGCAAGTATCTGTTCCACACCACAATTTAATTGCTTTGGAATCCAGAAAGCGCTAAGCTGTTCTACTCCAAAGCAGGCTGGTAACTTGTTATTTTAAGAATTTTCACTAATAACAAGTACTGTTCAATCAGTCAACCATACAGCACCTTGTGGCAAAAAACAAAACAAAACAGAAAACAACCCAAACCACTTAATTCAGAGTTGTTCCAGTGAATTGCATATTTAATGGTTTTTCTCTGTTTTTCAACAAAAATGGGCCAAGGACTTGTTTAAGTTTACAGAAGCTTTGGGCAGTGATGAAAACTTCACAAAAATCAAAGATGGAAAAGGCCTCTGAGGTCATTTGGCCCTTCTTGGTGCCAGGGAAGGGTTTCTCTATCCATTGTGTTCTAGAGTGTTTTCTGCAGGCTGGTATAAAATGCCTGAGGCGGTACAATAGAAGACAATACAGTGCTTATCCTAGTGATTTTTTTCTGAAGCATTTTCATCAACTGGAGCAGTGTTGAAAGCACCTCATTAATTAGCCTTCCTCAAGTGAGTGTTTATTTCATTTATTGCATGTTGCTTTCCAGGTTTCCTTATTCTTTTTGTGATCTTTGAGAATTTTAGTGCTAAGACAGTAAAACCCTTTTGTAATCACTGTCATTGGGAAGATGCAGCCGTCACATATCCTAAAATAACAATAACTAGCATTTCTAGAGCCCACTGGGTTTTTTTAGATTAGGTGATATTCTACATTCAGGTTTACAGAGCACTTTACACATATCTCAGTGGTATCCACATTTGAGGGCCAGTGACAGCCATTATTGCATAACTAATAAATGTCAGGAGGCAGCCAGTTGATATAATGGATAGATCATTGGACCTGAAACAAGGAAGACTTGAGTTCAAATCCATCCTCAGAGAGTAGCTTAGGTGTATGATCCTTTCAAGTTACTTCTCTCTGCCTTAATTTTCTCATCTGTAAAATGGGAATAATAATAATAATAATAATAATAATATCTCCTTCCAAGTTTGTTATAAGGATCAAGTGAAATAATATTGGTAAAGTGCTTTGCAAACTTTAAAGCATTATGCAGTTTCTAGTTATTATTATTACTATTATTCAGATTTCTCCTGACTCTCATTCCAGTGCTTCCTATAATATACCATGTGGTTTCCCTATATAGGTATATTTCATGGAAAACATTTGACCATCCTCTCTTGCCTCCTTACATACTGGAACTAGAGAAAGTGGTTCAGATCCCACCTCTTATGCTTAGTCTTTCTGATGGCTTTACAAGTTCTAGGTCTATAATGTCCTAAAACATCTGTGATTTCATCAAACATGGGAACTCCCTCAGTATGGGAATTCTAACCTAGCAGATGAGTTTCAGAGCATTGCACAATAGCTATCTTGGTGCCTACTATGTTCCAGGTGCTGTTCTAAGTACATGACAATGATTGTCTCATTTGATCTTCATACCAACCCTGGAAGGTCGATGCTGTTCTCATCACCATTTCACAGATGGAGAAAATGAGGCAAACAGAAGGTAAATGACTTGCCCAAGGTGACACAAACTAGTAAGTGTTTGAGGTCAGATTTGAAGTCAGATCTTACTGACTCTAGAGCCGGTGCTCTATCCAGAGTACCACGGAGCTACCTAAAGGAGATTAGGGGGCTTGTTTGACTCTAATCCCACAGATATATATTTTTAATGTTTTAAATTTTATTTAATTAGTCTTTTTTGAACATTTTCCCCTGGTTACAAGAATCATGCTCCTTCCCTTCTCTCCCCCCACCCCCTCCCATAGCTGATGTGCAATTCCACTGGGTTTTACATGTGTCCTTGATCAGAACCTGTTTCCATATTGTTAGTGTTTGCACTAGGATGATCATTTAGAGTCTACATCCCCAATCATATCCCCCTCAAACCATGTGATCAAGCAGTTTTTCTTCTGTGTTTCTACTCCCACAGTTCTTTCTCTGGATGTGAATAGTGTTCAAATCCCACAGTTATTAAGCCAGAGAAACAGTATTCTAAGACCCGTCTCTTCTGACTCCTAGGATAGAATTTTTCCCACTGCCACACTCTGATTTGGTGTAGCAATGATTCATGTTCTAATAATAGCACTCATTTATTCAGCACTTTGCACATAAAACCTTCTGAGGTAGGCGATGCAAGTCTTATTTGCCCTGTCTTGTAGATAAACCTCTTCTCAGGTCTTTCTGGAGAATGGAGGCAGTTCTGAGTTCTCCAAGGTTGTGTCTACAGACTTTAGCTTTTGTCAATGCTTATCAAGTAGGAAAGGTTTCAAGAATAGTCCTGGGGTAGTCTAAGGACTAATGCAGCCTTGGAAAGGCTACTCTTTCTCACCAGGTAAGCCTCAAGGGGATGGATTATTTGGCCTCTGCAACTCTTAAAGATCACCTACTAGGTCCCAAAGGACTTATCACCTGCTTTGGTAAAGGGAAGGTCAGGAATGAATCAAAGATCCTTGAGATACTGAATGATAGACAAAGAACTAGGTCCCAAGAGTTGAAGCAACTTGTTCCACAGCTATTTAGTATCAGATGTAGGACTATAATCAAGGGCTTCTTACTCCAGGCGAAGTCCCTTTTCTCCACACCTTAATGAAGTTTTGCTATATTTAATTTCAAATCTTGATATTAGTTAGGCAAACTTATGTGATCTGTAAAAGGAAAGGGTTTGATTCAATATGTCCTCTCTGGTTCTTTTTTTGCTCTAAGTCTTTGATATTATCTTTAATACTCTCTGCAACCTTAGGAATTATTCCATCAACTGAGTGATTAGAGAAAAGCATGGCTCTTCTCTTGCATTAATTTAAAATCCAATTTTCATTTCTAGCTCCTTAAGTAACCGAGGTTTTCAAGTTAATGCAAATTTTGTGGTGTTTCATATCAGCTTGCCTTTAGTGACCTTTGGAACAAGAAAAATGTAAGCACCAAGAAGAAAAAGAATATGTTTACTTAAAATTTGTATCTTCCCTACCACATTAGGATATTTTAAAAAAGTATTTTAAAATAAAATCAAGGGGAGGAAACATTTTTAATAAGCTACTACAATCCTCAGAGTACATATTATAAGGGCATTATTTGTATTCCAAACTGTATCATGAAAAAGTAAACAGGATCATATGATTTAGAATTGGAAGGAACCATAAATATGTCATCTAATCCAAACTTCCATTTTACAGATAAGGAAATAGAGGTCCTTAAAATAGGGGTGCCTTGCCTAAGGTAGTAGTCACAGGATTCAAATGGAAGCCTTTCATTAAAAATAGATTGTTTATAGGAATTTTGGATTCCTCTAACACTATATTCCTATCCTCTGACTTCCTCTTTTTTGGCTACATGATCAGAAATAGTTTTTTAAATTGATTTTTTGAGATAATGATAATTCCTATTTTATAACAAAAAATAAGAAATCAAGAGATAGTCTAAACATAAACATAATTATAGTTTATATTTATTTGAACTAAACATAAGAATGCAAATATCTATATGTTACTTATATAACAAAAATTTCTTGAAGTCAGGACTGTTTTTCATTGTAGTAGTCATTTTTTAAAAAAATTTTGTACCCTAGGTCTTAGTGGAGTGCCTTGAATGTAAAAGATGCTTAATAAATAAGGGTTGGGTTGAGTTGGGTTGGAGAATGGTAGTGTGGTGGAAAAAGTGCTGAACTTGGAATAAGGAGAAATTTGGGTTCAAATTTTTTCTATAACATCTATTATTTCTGTGATTAACAGTCCATCTCATCTTTGTGACCACCAATTTTCTCATCTGTAAAATGAAAACACTAATATTGGCCCTACTTACAGGTGATGGGGGATAAAGGAAAGGTTAAGTAAATCTGAAAGCCTAAAGAATTATGAGTTACTGTTATTTTATTTTAAAGAACTTAAAGTATTGAAGTGATTATAGATGTATCTGTTCAACAAATTGAAAATTAGAGGAAGAAACATGGTTCTTAAGGGATTTGCCCAAGAAGGTAAGTGAGCTGGATAGAACTAGTAGAATAATAACATCAATAATTATATATATCATTACCTAAATATGAGAATAAGTCTATATTTTTGAAACCCTAAAAAATCTTAAAAATGAATATTTGATGTCTAAAATATTTAAATTGAGATTTCCAGTTTGGGTCCACTTTACAGTTTATTTTATATCCTATAACATAATAAATATCATGACCAGAGAACTTTCCATATATTATCTCATTTGTTCAAAAGCCTTGTTTTATCTTGATTGTGTATATTGTAAAAACATACTCCTCTTCAGTCCTCCCCTGATGTCTCATCATGATGTGGAGATGACTCTTGGTTCCTGGAATCTGTACCATTGAAACATTAGTACTAGCAGGTCTTTCCAACCTGGAAAGGCCTTGGGTCCAGGTCAGGAAATGGACAGTGTGTAAGTTATTTGAACTCTCTTAGCTAAGAAGTTCATCATTAAAGTAGCTTCAGAGTACTGAATTTTTTTAACCACAATCACTCTCAAAGATCATCTACTGAGTCACTGTGGTAGGTGATGGCAGTACCCACAGCCCTGGAAATCTAAATCTTTGAAGTAATAGAGATTACAGATATGTTGTATAAAAAGACACAAGTTGTATTGATGTCTTCTGTTTCTTATATTTCCATGTTTATCTCAGGCCTTCCCTTCCACCTCCCTGGAAGCTGTCCCATATGACAAATAGTATTTTTTTAGAGTGGAAAAAAAATCCCAAAAACCGATCAATACATGGAAAAAAAATCCCAAAACCTATGCAATGTGTAACTTCTCCACCCTCCACCTCCACAAAGGGTAGGTTAGGCTTGCCCTGTCATATCTCTTCATTTGAAACTTGCCTGATCTTTATAATTTTGCTACTTTGGGCTTTAATTTTTTGGTTTGTAGTTGTTGTTTCCATTTACATTATTGTAGTTACCATGTTTATTGTTTTCCTGTTTCTGCTTATTTCCCTCTGCATCAGTTCTTGTAGACATTTCCATGCTTCTCTGTATTCCTTTATATATACAATTTCTTACAGAACTATAATATACCATTGCATCATATACCAAAGGCTGGTTAGTCATCCCCAGGTTGATGGGCACCCACTTTGTTTCTAAGTCTTAGCTACCATAGTAAGTACTGCTATAAATATCTTGGAGTATATGGGTACTTTCTTCTTGTCAATTAAAAGGAGACTATTAGTCCAGATGATTAAATCAAATAATATAGATTTTTTTCTAAATCATTTTATATTTTTCTATGAAAATGTTATAAGAAAAAACAAGCTCACACAAACTGAAATGCAAGGCTAATTATAAACTGGTAAACTGGCAGAATTCCATCATCCTCATCCTGTTGTTAAAGCTGTAACAGCTACTAGCGTTTATATAGGACTTTACATTTTTCCAAGTGCTTTATAAATATTAGCTTACTTCATCTTCACAACAACCCTGAAAAGTAGGTGCTATTACTATCCCCACTTTATAGATGGGGAAGTGGAGGTCAACAGGGTCTATGTGACTTTCCTTGGTTCACTCAGCTAGAAGTGTCAGAGACTGGATTTAAACTCAGGTTTTTCTGACTCCAGATCCAAGGTTTTATCCCTATATTATTTAATTACCTTTTGGCTTTAAGCTAAGTGACCCATTTTTCAGGCTGCATTTAAGCTTGTGGGCCTAAGGCAACTATACAGCACAATGGAAAAGTGTCAGGTCCATAGTCATGAGGACCTGGATTCAAAGCTGCCCTTAGATACTTCCCAGCTGTGTGACCTTGGGCAAGTCACTTAAACCTAAATGCCCCTTGCCCTTATTGCTCTTATGCCTTGGATTCTAAGACCGAAGGGAAGAATTATTTAAAAAAACAAACAGAAAAAAAATCTGCCAGGCATTAAGAGTATCTTTTACCAAATTTTGATCTTTGTATCCCCACTGCTCATCAAAATATCCCGCATGTAGTGGTCTCTTAATATTTAGATGAGAGAGCTGGGTGATGCAGCAGATACAGCAAGGGGCTTGGAGCAGAAAGAACTCATTTCAAATCCTTCTTCATATACTTACTGAGGGAGCTTGGTCAAATTCACAGAGCTTGTAAGTAACACAGACCTAGGATTCAAACCCTGGTCCTCTGACTCCAAAAGCAGAATTTTTTCTACTGCACCATACTAGAATGACTAATTTTAGGGTGAGTCTGACCAGAACCTACGCAGAAATTTAATGTGTTGTGATGGAGATACAAAAAGCTTTATGTCCATCCACTTACTTTTATAATCAGTCAACATTTTCTTCTTGACCCAAACCCTTTTTTGGGGCTTTGTTTATAGTAATAATAGCTTACCTTTATATTGGTTTTTGATATACTTATGAATATTACCTAGATTGATTTCAAAAACAACCCTATGAGTTTGGTAATGTAATTGTCATTATCCTCATTTTACTGATATATATAAACTGAGGCTCTGAGAAGTTAATAACAGTGAGCTGAAAGGCTTTATCCCAAAGAGCATCTTTCCAAGGCTAAGTCACTTTCAGATTGGAGTGGATCATTTTATATCTTGTAAAGGATGTGAAATTTTGAAAAATCTTAACTGTACCTCTGAAAGCTTATATTGTTTTGAGTAGCTCATTTGCACGTGAAAAGACTAGGACAATAACTGAATATCCACTGAGAAAATGAACTCACCCATTAGGCGTGGATTGCCTCTATCTTTTTACCCTTTGCTCATTTCCATGGACCAACAGGAGAGATGTAGTTTTATTTCTGTTTTTTTTATTTTTATTTTTATTGAGGAACCTAGAACCCTAGAGCTGCTTAGTGATTATTAAGCAAATGATCATTGCCTGACTAGGGCTTCACCTGCAGAAATGGAGATTCTCACCACAAATGAGGATGAGGTCTTTAATTAAAGAGATTCAAACTTGTACTAAGAAGAAATGTGGAAAAAACGCCACAATTAATTCCTTAGCTATTTTGGCTAATATAATAATAATTTTAGTGTGCTAAACTATTTCTAGAAATCTCATCCCTGCCCCAAATTTCTACTTATGTAAAGTAGATTGTTCTACTTTATTTTGTAACACATTTGAAAACTTCAGAGCTATATCTTCTCTGTCTGGCACATGAGAAAATGTTCTGTATTGCTTTCTTTTTAAAAATTTTTCTATTGACATGTTGAACTTTTGGATCATATGTAAATATCCTTTGAAATAACAAAAACTAAAACTCAGTTGAGCACTAGGTTGTTTTTCCTGTACAAAGGTGTTATTACTCTGCTGTAAAAAACTAAAAAATTTAAAACAATAACAGTAATAGGTTTGCCAGTGATAAAAAACATCAAGTTTTTGTGAGGCTTCTGGCCAAGGTTATGGATTGAGAGTTCTTTTCTGAGAAAGCTAACTGGTCCTGGGGGAGATAGAATATTTGATCCACAGCCTCATTAACACCTTCTTCTAATATAATTGTCTCCAACTCAAATTATCTATTTTATTTTAAATTTATAGCAGTAATATGTTTGTAGTATTATTATCTAAATCATTGTATCTAAAGACTTAATGGGAGCCACGATATTGGGGTAGCTTGACGAGAAGTACAGTGAGCTCCATTTCCTTTTACCCCTAATTCTTCCAAACAGATCTAGGATATGCACTAGATATAGTCCTGATTGGGAAATCCAAGAAAAAAAATCACGGTGAATATTTTTCCAGTTCAGGTAGGCATGGGGAGAAAGAGATCTGGGAACACTGGGATTGGCAGAGCATTCCAGAACAGATAAAACCTGTGTGCCAGGCTGAGAAGAGTTTCTAGATCTACTATGCCTTGACATAATACAGGATTCAGGAAAAGGTATAAACTAGCAGCTCCATTGCTCACTACTCAGTCCTGGGTTACAGATCCAGAGCAGAATGAGGAGAAAATCTGTACCTAGAAGTGGAGTTCCAGGGTAAAGAGTGGACCCAGGCCCTAGGTTGTATACTAAGCAAGAAATAACTACAGAAGCAAGCAGCAATTGTGTGATTGATTCTAGGACCCAAATGGTGTCTCAGTTCTAGCCAACCAGGGTAGGAATTCCTAACCAAAAGGGAGTCTTCAGTTTTGTCGCCTTGAACTAGAAGAGCTTTCAAACTGGCTCAGTCCAGCAGTCTACTGGAACTCCAAAGGGGACAAGCCTATAGGATATTGCTTTGACCCAAATCCAGATCAGGAACTTGCAGAGTTAAAATGAAGAAAGTTTGAAATCAGATTTTGCTTTGGTTCAGACCTGAAAGCTTATAGGACCCCAGCCTGAGTTGTCCTTGAGAACCTGGAATTCTGCAACACTCAATACCCAAAGAAAGCAGAAATGGGACTACTCTAGACTTTCCCTCAGAAATGCATAGAGTTCACCTTAACATAGAGTCCAAAGTCAAGAAATACGATAGAAGAATAAACACATAAACTACCATAAAGAACTGTTATGATGATGAGGATGCAAAAAGACATAAATCTAGAATAAAATGACTCCAAAACATCTACAAAGCAAAGCCTGAAAGAATACCATAGTCTGTATTCAAGTTCAACTAGAATACATAGAGGAGATGAATCAAAAGTTCCTTTTTAAAAAAAACAACTTAAAATGTTTTTTGTAAATGAAGTGTGAATGCTTGATGGAAAAATTGGAAAATAAAATGAGAGCAACAAAAGAACAAATTAGAGCAGCTTAGCACAAATCTCCTCTAAACAAATTCCCTGAAAATGAGAAAGAACCACATGGAAGCTAATGACTCTATTAGAAAATTAGAAATAAAAAAATAGAAATATTAAAATGAAGTCAAAAGTTTGAAAACAGTAAAAGAAAAACATTTTATTTGGAAACCTGATCAAGGAGAGATCATTTAAGAATCACTGGACTATCGGAAAACCATTTTAAAAATTCTTAAAAGAAAACTACAGACCTCTTAGAAACAAAAAGCAAAGTAAAAATAGAAAGAATCTACTTGTCTCTCACAAAAGAAACCTCAAAGTGAAAAATCCCAGGAACAACATTAAGATTAAAACAAAGATTAAATAAGGACAAACTTTACATTCTAATATGAGAAAATTATGTGTCCCTTAATGACACTATCATCCTTAGGGGTCAAAGAGGAATGCTAATTATACAGTAGTTCTGGAGGACTCTATAATGTCCTGTTAATCCCAAAAGAAGAATGGAAAGGAAGGAGAATAGGAATGTGCTGGGAGAGAAAGGGAAAGGAAAGACTAGCAAAATTATCTCACATATTTGGACTTTTTTGAGGAGAAATGTGGTTGATTGTGAGTAAGCATGCTTGAACTATCAAATGATCTCATCAAAGAAGGAAATTAAGTACACACATACACACATATAGTTGGGCATAGAAATGCATTTCATTCAATAGGAGAGAAAGAGAAGAGGGATCCATCCTAAGCAAAATAAACTCTAAGCATGTTCAAAAATATTTATAGCAGTTCTCTTTGTAGTGGCAAAAAATTGGAAACTGAGGTAGTATTCATCATTTAGAAAATAAATAAATTCTAGTAAGTACATGTGATGGAATACTATTGTGCTGTAACAAATGATGAAAAAGATTGTTTCATAGAAACCTAGGAATACTTGCATGAACTGACAGAGAGTTAAGTGAGAAAAAGAGAACCAGGGGAACAATTCAAAAGATAATAATATAGGAAGATAAAAAACTTTGAAAGACTTTAGAAATCTGATCAGTACAATAGTTAATCATGATTCCAGAGGACTCATGATGAAACATGCTATCTCACCTCCCAAGATTTTAGGCATTTTATTACTTTTTTTTGGACCTAGCCAATGCAGGAATTTGTTTTGACTGACTATACAAGGGGTTTGTTTTTCTCTCTCAATTGGGGGAAGGTGGGAAAAAAGGAAGACATATTTCTGTTGACTGAAAAAAATTAATTAAAAATAGTCCAATGGCAAATAGTTCAAAGCACATTTTGAGATTCCTTTTCTAATCTAATTAGGCCAATTGTTCCCAATTAGGTGAAATATAAAAATCACTTTTAAATGAAAGAGAAAACAAAAGATAACAATGAAATTACAAAATGTTTGGATTTTCCTGGATTTTTAATTGCATTGCCATCTTGATTTGGAGAAACGAAATGAATTCATTCCCTTTTTCATCAAACATTTATTAGCTACTTATATTTGAGAGAACATTTTGCTAGGGCCTTTGTGAAAAATAAAATTTAGGTAGACAGTATATGCCCACATAGAGCCGATCTAGTAAGCGTTTCAGTGAACCAATAACATACATATTTTGATTATATATAACATATATATATAACAATAACATACATATTTTGATCAATCTGTGATTTCATTTATGTAGGCTCTCCTTATGGGTGTGTCACTTGTAAACCGTGTAAGTATCTTGTCATCTATGTGGTTCTTGTTCTCTAGAAGGTCCACCCACCTTCCTAGACTACTTCCTCCATATCTCATGCCATTGTGGGCATTACCAACTGAGCATGCCAATTGTCCACTGGTTTTTCTTTGTTCTCACTTCACAACTAGCTGATTTCCTTTTCTGGTTACCCAGCTCTCTGACTGCATTCTTTGGGCCACTTTCCGTGCAAATCTTAATATGTTATAGCTACTTCTGCCCCTGTTGTGCCTTTCTATTGTCTCCTGGTTGATCTGTAGATTTGATTAACTGGAGATTGGGGTGTTCTATGATTCACAGTAATACAAGTATCAGTAGAAGAATATTAGTGTTATTAAAGTGCACTTTGATTTCAGAGACAATCTTGGGGTCATAATTAATCTAGCCTGTTCATATCTTCCTGTTTCAATTCTGGGGACAGCTGATTGTATATTTGCAGTGTAAGTCAAAAGTAGATATAAATGAACACATTCTTGGAGCCAACTTTTCAACAAATATTGTAGTCTGGACAATAGGCATTCTTTAAGGGAAAAAGAAAACAAACCAACAACGATTTTCACAAGTATTTATTGTCACTCCCTACCTCTTTCCCATCCTCAACTTAACAATAAAAAAGAAAAAGTAAACCTTAATATAAAACATGAATAGTTCAGCAAAGCAAATTCTCACATTAGTCTTTTAAGTTCATCATATCTTTGGCAGGAGATGGATAATATGCTTCATTCTCCATCCTCTGTAAGAGCAGTTTATCATTCTATTGATCATTGTTCTAAAGTCTTTCAGCTGTTTTTTATCTTTACTATGTTGTCATTATATAAATAGTCTCCTAGCTATGCTCACTTTATTCTGTATCCATTCATGGAAGTCTTCCTAATTTCCTCTGAAATTGCTGATTTTTAAATTTCTTGTGGGTCAGTAATATTCCAACATATTTATTTATATGCCATAATTTATTTAGCCATTTTACAAAAGGTGGACACACTTTTTAGTTTGGGGCTATTTGGGGCACCTATGAAAAGAGGTAAATTTTTGCTGATTAAAATTATATAAATATATATAGATACAATTTTTAAAAAAGAGAATAATCTACCCATGTATTGAGGGCATTGAAGGCAACGAATAGGCTTTTACAAACAGTATGTTACAGCTGACTATTTCTTTACAGTCTGTGCTTTCATTCTGTAGTTCCAACTTTGCCTCTAGGTCTAAGAGATCTGAGAAGTTTTCTTGAAATAGGAATGTTTAGGCTCTTCTTTTTTTTTTCCATGGAGTTCAGATTATCCAATGATTCTTAAATTTTTTTTTACTTTATCTGTTTTCTAGGTAAGGTTTTTTTTTTGAGATACCTTAAACTTTCTCCTATTTTTTCATCTTTTGGTTGTTCTTTTACTATTTGTTGTTGTATCCTTGAGTCATTGACTTCTATTAGGTCCATTTTAATTTTCAGGGAGTTTGTTGCTTGGACCATATTTTGTATGTTCTGTGCCACACTGTTAATTCCCTTTCTAAGCCTTCCATATTTTTAATTTCTTTTCCATTTCTTCTTCAAATGCTGTCATTTGGTGTTTAAAACATTTTGTTCACTCTCATTTCCAGGAATTCTAGTTGAGTTTGTGCTCAAATCTTCTTCTGAGGCATTGCTTATAGATGTATTGGGGAGTCATTCTCTTCTGCATTTATCTTGAATGTGCCTACCACCATAGTACCTCATTATGGTGGACTTCTTTTTTTCCAATCTACTTTTTAACTTTGGACTTGATGTTAAGGCTGGCTTGTGCCATACTTTTGGAAGGAGTGTCTGGGCTGATCTATTGCTGATTCCTTGGCATGTTGTGTTGAGCTCTTTTAGGATCTCAGAGACAGGTTGGAAACTTGCAAGCTTTCAGTTTTCCCAAAATTTTCTGATTCAGGGCTAAGTCTGTTTCTGCCCACTTGGTCTGAACTTTGTAAGTTCCTAACCTCATTAGGAATTTAATCAAAGCAACAATAGAATGCTGCTGGATTTGGTCCCTATCAATCAAATAGGAAGTTCTGCTGCTGTGGTTTCCCTTTGGCCTATGATTCCTGGTCTGGTTATTCTTTTGCAGTGTGGGCCACATGCCAAAACTGAGGTCCCTCTTTGCTTCTGGGTTCTAAACTACACCACAACTTCTTCTGGCTTCTGAACTTTTTCCTTCTCAGAACACAGTCCAAGTCCTCCCTACCAAGGAATGGCATTCCTGAGCACAAGTTCCCTTCTCACTCTACTCTGAATTTGTGATCCAGCTGCAAGTTGGTACCTGTCCTTGTCACAGTACACCAGTATGTGTCTGAGGGTTCCTTGGTATGAGGCTGGGATCTCCTCTTGTTCAGCCTCTCCCTATGCCTTGGTATGCTACTTACTGGGTGTTGGAGTGCTCTGTTGTCTGCAGATCTAGGTCCCAGTGTCAGCAGACCTTTCTGCCTTCCTTATGCTAACTAGACTAGACAAAGGACTCACTATGACTTTTTTGGATTCTGAATTTTCTGGTTCTGTTTGGAGGAGTTTTGTGGAAAGGAATTCTTCAGCATTACTTCTCATGATTTCACCACCTTAGCTCCTCTATGATAAATAGGTCATAGATTATTCTCATGAAAATTTTGTAGAGATGAGAAAAAAAAAGGAAATGAAGGGCTAATGCTAATTCTTAAATTTGATTTTCCTTTGGAAGGGGTAATAATAAAGTCTTTAAATGTTTTCTTCAAATACAGAATCCTTTTCTCTTTCAAATATTTTAGGAGTTGATATCTCACACTTCTTCCTTCACAGAGGTAGGAGATTCATGTTTTTGGATTATTGCATATATTGTTAGATTTTTTTTGATGTGTTAATTTTTTCTACTTATTTTCCTTCTGCCTCTTTAAACATTCCTTTATTATATGGGATAGCTTTTTGGAATGGATAGAGGAAGAGAGATGCAGGAGAAAATTTAGGTGATGTGAAAACAAAAGATATCTGTAATACTTAATTTGAAAGCAAAAATTGATTATTTAATGTCCTTATTATGCTGCCACCTTTATGAATATTTGTCTAACTACTTAGTGATGAATTCTTTGGTTATGGTAATCCATGAAAGAAGACATAAACATAGATAACTGTAATATATGACTGCAAAAAATACATCAGAGAACTGAGTGAAGTGAGAAGAGGGGATCATTACTATTGAGGAAAATCATGGAGATCTTTCTGGATGAAATAATATCTGAACTGGACTAAAGGTATGTGTAAAAATTCAACAAAGGATGAGGGAGAGAAATTACATTTAGGGCATGTTCTGGGAATAGAGAATAACCCAGTATTTTTGAAGTGAGGAAATAGTTTTCACACACTGAACCAGTTCTTATAATTTCCAAAAAAGACTGAAATTTTATGAAAAGTTGACCTTATTTCTGATTTTATCTTTCACAGTAAGGGAATTGCAGTGAATATAATTGCATCAATGTAACTCAGTTTAAAAAACTCATGTTTTCAAAAAGATGAACTTATCACATTTTTATTTCCCTAGAGTTTAATGTTTTCTCTGTCTGTCTGTCTGTCTGTCTGTCTCTCTCTCTCTGTCTTTCCTCTCTTTTTTCTCTGTCTCTGTCTTTCCTCTCTTTTTTTCTCTGTCTCTGTCTCTTTCTTTCTCTCTGTGTGTATCTCTGTGTCTCTCTGTGTCTCTTTCTCTGTCTCTGTCTCTAGCACTTAGGACTTAAATGACAAATTCCATAGCAGAAGAACAATTTTCTGAACTATTTACCCTTGATAGAGGATAGTTCTTATTTTTCAAATATCTTAACATTCTGAATTCTTAGATTCTCAGTAATAATAACAACCATATTTATATAGTGCTTTACCAAACCTTTCCTCACAACTTGTAGTAGATTCAATTATTATTATCCTGCATTTTACAGATGAGAAAAAGTAAGACTCACAGGGGGAATAATTAATTTGCCAGGGGTTACTCAGCTAGTATACGATAGAGCTGGTCTTAACACCTAGTATTTTGATTCCAAGTCCAATTCTCTTTCCACTAAACCAAGCTGCTTCTCCTATAATTCTGAGAAGTGCTTTTTTCATTCTGATTTTCCCCACAACTCTTTAATTAAGACTATAAGTAACAGAACAGGATGTTACATTTTTCCATTCTAGAAAATGAGAAAGAAGATGGGGAACAGATGAGAAAAAATAAAGCTGGAGAAGGAAGCTATCGTGTATTGTTCATATTAATTGGAATCATAAATTCAAAATCTTCCTAGTTCAAAAGATCAAATGCCAGAAATGAGTAAATTCTATATTTTTAGTTGTCCACATGTCAGAGTAGAAGTTATGGGATAAAACCTGACAATTTTTTTCTGTCTCACTGATGCATCATAATCTATATAAAAAGAACTGTGAAGAGGGCTCAACCATGGCTACTAGATAGCATTTTTTAGGAGATGTGACATGCATATGAAGAACAAAGAGGAAGGAAAGTTTAGCCAATATAACATATGTAGCTCAGATGCCCACAGCCCACATATTTGTATAAATAATGTAATAAAACAGAAATAATAGTTTCCATAGCTGATACTATACACAAAAATTATAGACATTTAGTTTCACTTCTCTGAATGACATTAGAAGTCAAATTGATTTTGGAAACTGAACTTGATCTAGGTCAGAGACCTTTAAGTACCATCTATGGTTACTCAGCCCAATAGATCAGAATATAGGTGAATTTGAAAGTAATTGGCACAATAGAATTGAATTATGTTCACATACCATAAAACATTCATTTTTAAAAACCTAGCTAATACAGGAATTTATTTTGCTTGACCGTGCATATTTATCATAAGGCTTTTTTCCTTTTCCATTGGAGGGGTTGGGTAAGGTGGGAGAAGAGTAAATAAATGTTTGTACATTGAAAAAATTAATTTAAAAAAGTAGAAACCTACAGGAGAAAATTTTTACTGGAATGTTAGGGGTCCCCAGATTACAAGAAATAAGAAGTATTACTCTTTTGAAAAGTTTTATGGTGAATGGAAGGAGGAAGATGACTCAGTGGTTTGTGGGTAGCAGATGTAAGAGATATATTTTTTTTTTATGCTAGTAGAGGCCTGACCAAGTGAGTAATCAGAAAGAAAGGAAGCAATAGAGAAGAAAAGATTGACAATATAAGAGAAAGGGAAGGAGGATAATTGATTAAATAAAATCCTGAAGGAATGGGAATAGGTTTAAATCCAAATTCAGGGAACATTTAGTAAGGGGCTACAGTGAGCATCACACAAGGTTGGGAGTAAGAGCACAGGCCAGTTTCAGCAGGGAAGGAGACATTTTCACTCCTTTGAGACAAGACATTAGGAAAAGAGGATGAAGACAGAGTGGTGAAGACAGAACAATTTTAAAGTGGAGAAAGGGAGAGTTGACAGAAAATATTATTTGGACAATCTTTTTCATTAATAATAATAATGACAGTTCTGAGAACCCTTCAACTGAAAGGACTTTAGAAAGAAAAACTGGAAGGCACATAGCTGAGTAACACCTTCCTCCCTCTGAAAAACAAACAAACAAACAAAAAACTAACTCCCTTCATCTAATTTAATATCTTCCTGGTTGCCTGGTTCTGGTGGTGTGCGAGAAGCAAAAAACAGTGAGCCAATTATTACATTTTTTCAGTATGAATATTTATTTATACTTTATCAGCAAGTGCTAAAAATCAGGGCTTAATTTTTTGTTTTCTTGATCATCCAGGCTGAATAAAATGTTAATAATGCAGATTAGTTTTTAAAGCATGTGTGTGCCCCATGCGCATCAACATTTTGGTGTTTTTTTCAGAGCCTCACTGTTAAACATTTAACAGAATACCTCAGCGTTGCTCTATAAACAACTTTCTGTAGTCCTGGCTACTGACTGGGTAAATGCTTACTTGCTTATATCATTTTAATTGGGCCCTGATTCAAGGACCTGTTATAGATTTACTTTTCCTTTACTTGGAATTTTTACACATAAGACTTTGATAGTCTATATTTCATCCAGAAATTATCTTTTTTATTTGGATTTTTAAAAATGTTTTTGATTCTCTTACCAATTGATTCATATACCTCATAACTCAGCCATGCATCCCTAAGTGATCCCTATGTTTTTCAATCACCCTCTTCAAGGGGGGAATGTATAATTATTATTATTTTAAATTGCAAAGTTTAAATTCCTTGAGAGAGAAATTTTAGGTTAAGAAACATGATACCTCTCCGAATCCAGAAACTGAACTGTTTGGAGAAGACACCATGAAGATGCCTTCACAGACCACAAGCTGCATGAGAAAGATCAAGAATGAACTTTGGGTGTGGTTGATCGAACATTTAATTTGTATGTTTACTCTTATGCCAAAGGGGGCTGCCCCCTAACTGGCTTTTTGTTAATGCACCTAGCAATCATTGGTTTTGTTCTCTTTTCCTCTTATCCTCAAACTATTGTAATCTTTAAGTTGATTATGTTTCCATTGTCTTTTTGGGGAAACTGGTTTCCGAATATGATCCGGGGTGGGGGGGGGTGGGGGGGATGTAAAATGGAGATTTGAACCCTGGACTTCAATCCCCAGAAGTCCTTGGTACTTCCCAGAATTCCCTATAATCTCACCTGAGTTCACCTCACCTGAGTGAGAACACAATTTAGTATTTAAAGGGCTCTCTGCCTCCCAAGTGCTCTTCTTCTTCTTCTTCTTCTTCTTCTTCTTCTAAGCATACGTGTCTTTCTACTTGGCATGCAAGATGTAGTAAGTGAATTGTGAATGGGATAATCAGCCCTAGGCACGTGCTTTTCTTAGTTCCTTGATTTCTAATAATCTTTAATAAACCTTATAAAATATAATATTTTTATCAGTAGAGACTAATTTAATTTTTACAGTAGCAGTATAGCAGAAAACTCAGGGAATGAAGTCATGACCAGATTGGATACTTGGTAACTAACTGTAGGCTAATAATAATAATAATAATAAACAATTGACATTTATATGGCACTTAAAGGCATGCAAAGTACCTTGCATCTATTATCCCGTCATCAAAGAACTTATTCTTTTTTTTAACCTTTACCTTCTTAGAATCCATACTAAGAATTATTTCTAAGGCAAAAGAATGGCTAGGCAATTGCGGTTAAGTGACTCACCCAGGGTCACCCAGCCAGGAAATGTCTGAAGCCAGGTTTGAACTCAAGAACTTCTGTCTCCAGGCTTGGCACTCTATCCACTGAGCCACCTATTTGCCCAAGAACTTATATTCTAAGGATTTGTTGTTGTTTGGCTGTTTGTTTTTTCAATGGTGTCTGATTCTTCATGACTGTACTTGGGGTTTTCTTGGCAAAGATAATAGAGTGAATTTCCATTTCCCTCTTCAGCTCATTTTTACATATGAGGAAATGAGTCAAACAGGACTTAGTGACTTGCCTAGGGTCATACAACCAGTATTTGAGGCAAATGTCTTCCTAAATCCTGTCCTGGAGCTCAATACACTAGCTGCCTAGTTCTAATGGAGATAAATAGCAAATTAAAAAGGATCTGAAAAAGGGTATGAGGAGGAAGGTACCCAAAGTCTGGCATGGATGAAGAATCTAGAGACTAAGAGACAGGAAATGAATGAAGGGTGACTGGGCTGGTCTCTTACTCAAAATGTAAGTTTTAGGATGAACTCACCAGTGGGAGAAGGGAGCCATTTAAAAGCTGAGGTATTTTCTAGGGTATGAAAGTCCTAGGCACTGAGGGAAGTTTTGGGGTGAGAAATGGCTGAGATACCCTGGCAAAGCCCATGGTGGCAGAGTTTGGAAAGGATGGCTGGCTTCAGGTTGTTGCTCTGTTAGTTTAAAACTATGCTGACCTCTTGAGTTTCCTAAGGTCTAAAGATATCAGTGTAGGCTCTTTCCACAATCTGGTTATTGACTTAACCTCTCTAGTGTGATAATAGACTTTAGAGACCATTTATTTTACAGTTGAGGAGCATGAGGTCTGGAGAGACAACTCCCTCAAGGTCAAACAGGAAACTCATGGTAGAGCAGAGATGAGAGCCCCAGATGTCCTGAGGTTCAGCCAACTGTTTTTGCCTTTAATACTGTATTATATTGCTTCGCTTTAACAATCCCCACAAACTGGTGTAGTGGTAGCTTTCACATTGTTAGCTTTATTTCATGCTCCCCTTTCTCCCTCATTATTAAAACATTTAGGAAAATAAAAAGCAGTAAATACTCCTTTTGGAAAAAAAGAAATGGGCAGAGATCTTTTAAAATAGGTGTTCTATTTAAGGTAATGTACCCCAAAGGATACCAGAAGCTTGTCAAGGGGAATGAGAATATTTGGTGAAAAACTATTATTCTATTGGACTTTATTTAATTTCTTATATGCATATCCATGGTAAATTCTAGAATATATTTCCTTTCTTATTGAATAGAGGATATGAAAAGTTTTTTATTATATGATGAAATATGGAATTTATTTCCCCATTATTGAATAGGGCAGAGAGGTTTTACCAAAAGCCAAGACCAACTGCAAAAGGTTGGAAAACCCTGTCTTATATTTTTTATTTTTATATTTATTGTCATGCAAAACATACTTTGATATTGGTCATTGTTGTTAGAGCACACTCATATATAACCAAAACCCCAAAATAAAACCATAAATAGATTGATGTGAAAGACGACTCCAACAGTTCTTTCTTTGGAGGTGGATAGCATTCCCTATCTTAGGTCTTTCAGGATTGTCCCAAACCATTGCATTGCTGAGAGAAGCCAAATTTTCACAGATAATCGTAGTATAATATTGTTGTTGCTGTGTACAATGTTCTCCCAGTTCTGTTTATTTTGCTCTGCATCAGTTCCTACAGATCTTTCCAGATTTTTCTGCGATCATCCTGCTCATCATTTCTTTTTTTTTTTTAAACCCTTTTTAAACAATACTGTGTATTGGCTCCAAGGCAGAAGAGTGGTAAGGGCTAGGCAATGGGGGTCAAGTGACTTGCCCAGGGTCACGCAGCTGGGAAGTGTCTGAGGCCAGATTTGAACCTAGGACCTCCTGTCTCTAGGCCTGGCTCTCAATCCACTGTGCTACCCATCTGCCCCCATGCTTATCATTTCTTATAGCACAATAGTATTCCTGCACTAACATGTACCACAATTTATTCAACTATTCCCCTACTGATGGACAGCTCTTCAATTTCCAATTCTTTGCTACTACAAAAAGAGCATCCATAAATATTTTTGTACAAGTAGGTCCTTCCCCTTTTTTTATTATCTCTTTGGAATACAGACCCAGTAGTGGTATTACCAGATGAAAGGGTCTACACACTTTTATAGTCCTTTGGGCATAGTTCCAAGTTGCCCTCCAGAATAGTTAGATCAGAGGAAATCCCATCTTGAAGGCTTAAACTTTAAATGCCACATAGTTGAGGCAAGTTTAGGTGGTAGGATTTTTATTTTAATTTTTATCCAGACCTGAGAATTCATTTGTATATAGAATTTTAAGAAGCAACTCTCTCTGGCAGTGCTAATGTGCAGTTCAAGAATTGCCTGGGGACTCAAGACCACAGTCAGAGGAGGGAACTTAACCCTAACTCTTTCAGACTCTGAAGCCAGTTCTCCCTTCTTATCTCTTGGACCCTTTGGGGGGAAAAAGCCACCCTAGGCTAAGACCTGACAATATTTCACTTTCAACTCTTTTGAAAGAAGGAGAAACATTCTAAGGCATCAAGCCAGTAAATCTTTACCTTTCAATTCAGCAATGTTTTCATTTTTCAGATGTGGAAATAGAGACTACAGAAAAAGGAAGTGATAAACTCCAAATCAGACAATGGCAGAAACAATTGCTAACACCCCGGTCTCGAGGCTTTCATTTTATGATTTAAAAATAAATTATTTCATACTGTCATATTGGTATTAAAAACAAGTTAACAGATTTAGGATTTGGGAGTAGAAGTTTCTGCTTGAAGAATTTCCACATTTCCAGAATTATTAAGAGACTGACTTGGCAGGGAGACCAGTGGCAGAAGAGGCTGCTTGGGCATAGAAGAAAGAAAGAAAGAAAGAAACCAAACAGTTTTGGAGTTTTGGGAAGGGCTGTTGCCATACCTGGGAATGGGAGGGCCTGAGTTCTTTTTTCAGACTAGCAACTGACTCACAGTCTGTCTCTGGATAAGTCATTTTGATGCCTTTATGCTTGTCCCTCTGTAAACTCAGCCTAATAATACCAGCCTGATTTCTTAAGACCTGTTGGTAGAAGGTTAATGAGGTAATCCTCATAAGGGCTTTTGTTTTTTAGTTCTTTAGATGAAAGGCCTTACTATATTCAGAAAAAAAAAGATGGAATGATTCTTTAGGCTATTTTCTAAGGTACTAAGTTGAATGGCACTAGGGAGCATTAAGTTAGTAAGGGATAAAATGATCAATTTGAAATTCGTAGCTTACTAGTAAAATATCTTTAATACCATATCTGCTTATTCAGGAGTGTTAGGGATTTGAATTTGACCTGTGATTGCATGGGCATAGTAAACTCCTGGGGGAAGAGACTCCATTTGGGTCAACACCTTTCTTGTTACTTTCAGTATTAGAGAACTTTGGGAAAAGTAAATGGATTGTAAATAGTGGTTTCACTTCTTAGAAGAATTTTGCCATCTGGATTTGGTCATAGTCACCAATAAAGATATTATATCATTTAAAATGGTTAACTCACATCTAGCTTAGAAATAAATGTAAATGCATGAAACACAAATGATTTTTAAGAAAACTTTAATGGAAATGCATTATAGAAGGCTCTAACTGAATTAGAGGGCTATGTATTTTTTGGTACTTTATTGGACATGGTGCCAAATTAAATAACAAAATAAAACAACACAGCTACTCTGCAGCCAAGTTGATGCCCTAAATGAGTTAAAATAAATTCTGCTTCTTTTGGTTACTCTGATTTAAAATTGACATTAGCTTTATTGTAGAACCTGCTCTTGTGGGCATCTCTGACATGCTCTGCTTTAGACTCCTTATTTTCTTGCTCTTCCAGGGATCTTTTGCACCCTTCTTTTAGAAATGTAAGAAGAGAATGGGCTTCAAGGGTTCCCTAAAAATGTTCTGCATCAATTCTAGAAGACAGAGAAATGGAGAGCCAGGAAGAAAACTGGAAAAGCTGACCAGCAAGTACTGTCTCTGTAAGTAAGCTAGTTTTTCCAAGGAAAAGAGGTGAAGTGAGAGGGAGAGCTATACACTTGGAATTTAAGTACAGTGACTTTCTGATAAATACCGTAGGGAAAAAAAAGTGTGTGGGGGGTACATTTTTCTGTAGTTAGGCATATGAGACACATTGGGCAGGGTTTCTCTGAAAAAAGAACTACATATCTTTTAAAGGACATAATGGAGAATAATTGTCGTAACTGCATTAACTATTTTCAATTTTTGAAATGTATTCTGAAGATTCTGTAACAAAGAATACCCTATTAAGATTTCTGTCTGACTGAAAATAGATCCTACTTTGTACCCAAGTTGTGTCTTTGTTAATAACCTTCCCACTCTGACCCCAAGTTGTCTGACAGTCTCCCTGTATGTAAAAGCTACCCATTCCTACTGAAAGTTTTTGTGTCCCTACAACACACTCCAAACTAATTGGGGTCAGAGGTAATACTATCACCTTGGGATGCCTCCCCATTGTACCCAAACCTGGTGTCAAAACAACCTTTTTCTCTGTCCTTTGTCCCCTCCTCCAAATGTTAAACCAGTTTCCTCCCAACTGGCTTGCTGGTCTAAGGTTTTGCTTTTTAAATTGTTCTTATCATTTTTCCTTAATCTTTCCAAGCTTTGGTTTTCTTTCATTCTTTCTGCTTTAGACTTCTGGATGACAATAATCTGAGGCAACATGGCTTTAGATGCACAGGAGGATATAAGAAAATTCAGAAATTTACAGTGAGTGGTGGGGCAAATTTCTTAAATTCAACACTTTCTTTCTCTAAAAAAGTTTATCTTTAGGCTATTTTTTAGATTTTCAGGAAGGTAGAGAGGGTATAAGTATCAAGAGGAAAAGGAGGCACTTTGGATATTGTAAAGACCAAAAACTGAGACAGATCATAGTCCTAGTTACTGAGTCAATAGATGAGGGCAATTAAACTTGCTTTGGACCCCAGTTTCCAAAATTTCAAAGTGGGCATTATAATCTTTGCTCAGCTTACTTCATGATGAACTTCAGAACAGCAAATATTTTATGTAAAATAAATGTATGAGAACAAGCCTTTTGAAACTCAAACTCCCTCACTTCACCCATCTGCAAATTGGGCCAAGTAGCCTAACTTTGTACGTATTTTCTCTCTCTTTAACCCTGTCTTTTTTTCCCTTCTGTTCCCCACCTTCTTTCTCCCTCTCCCGTCCCTCTCTTCCCCCTCCCCCACTTTCCCCCGTTAGTTTGAACTCCCCAAAGACAGGGATCGATTTTTGTTCTTTCTTCCTATCTCCAGACGCTTAGCACAGCACAGCACAGCACAGCACAGCAGGCGCTTAATAAGTGCTTGTTGCTCGAGTGTTTGAAAGTACCCTGGGAATTAAGTTACGGCTATATTATATAGTCATATATCTGTATATATGTAAATTACATGAAAATCACTCGAGATATATTTGGTGATGATGTTGGGGGAGTTTGGAGGTTCCTATTTCATAGAGGATGTGGCCCCCCAGGAGAGTGAAGCGCCCTGGGATACTGTGGCCGGGGAGATGCTGCCCCACCTTCCTCCTTTAAGCTTCCTCCACCTTTCCTCTGGCATTCCAGCTTGGGAGACGTGGAGAGGAGTGAATAGGTCCCCTTAGAAAAGAATCTTTAAACAGCCTAGGGGAAGCGAAGAAAACAACTTCAACCCCCTAACATTTCCCCTCCATCCCGCCCCCCAAGTCCAGAGCCTGAGAAAGGTTGGGCATGCTCAGCAAGCCTGGGTAGGTTTGGCCCAGGATCACAATGGGAGGGGAGAGAAGCGAGGGCGGGGCGCGGGGGAGGGGGGCAAGGGAGAGAGTGAAGTTGGGTAGGCAGGAGCAAGCTAGGGAGGGAGGGGGGAGGAGGGAGGAGGGGGGGGGGAAAGCAAGGAGGCCTGGAAGGAGAGGGCGCATGCGCACGTCCTGCATCTGCTCGCTCCTCCACCTAGTGCAGCAGCAGGAAAACCCGCAGCGGCGTCGGCGGAGGAAGGAGATCTTTCTCCTTAGTAGGGAAAGGGGAGAAAAAGCACAGAAAACCGAGAGGGCGAAGGCGAAGTGGGCAAGGGCCTGAGTGATCGGGGCCGGCGGCTTGCCATTCCCCATCTCTGCTCGTGGCAGCCGCCGGAGAGAAGGACGAGCACTAGCCCGTGGAGCCACCGGGGCCGCGGCCGGGGCCGCCGGGGAGGCGGGGAAGAGGACGGGGGCGGCCGCCTGCCCCGCGAGCCGCCGGGCCTGGGCCCGGGGCTCCGGCAATTCGCGCGCCTCGCCTCCCATCCGTCTCCGGGAGCGTACCCCGGGCCGGGTCTTGCGGAGCCGCGCCTGGTGGGTGACCACCCTCGGCCCCCCCCGAACATCCATCCTCCACCCGTTCTCCTCCTGTTCCTGCTCCTCCCCCTCATTTTCCTCCCAGATCAGGTCGCCCCCGAGCCGGTCGGGTCTCCCCGCCCCCTCAGGGAGCGCGCGCGCGCTCACGCAAGCCAGGGGCCGCCCGGAGCCGGGCCAGGCTCGGGGGGCAACGACAGCTTCTTTTCCAGGATGTGATTTTTAAGACCTTTCTTCACACGCCCCCTATTCCCCGGTCTTCTTCGGGGGCACTTGAATCCGGGGTCTCTTCGCTCCCCACCCTGCACACAAAGGGGGAGGCGGCGGCGGCGGTGAGAGCACGCACACAGACTCCACCCCCCCTTCAGTTCCCCACGCGTGGACCTCACGAGAGTCGCCCGTGGAAGAGCTCGCTTCGCTCCATTCCTATGCAGGGGAGGAGGCGGCGGCGGCGGCGCAGGAGGAGGCCGGCCCTCTGCTCCGACAGCTGAGATTCTCGGGCCTCCGTAGTGACCGGCCCCTGCTCGGGCCTCTGCCCCGTCTTGGGCCGTGTGATTGAGCTCCGGGGCGTGTGGGCACCTCCTCCTCTTCCTCTCGCTCCATCACTAACCCTCCCCCCACCCCCAGACCCGCGAGGCGGGGAGGCGACGATCATGTGAAGGTGAGAAACAGGACAATCTAAGGAGCCGTCGGGAAAGATGGGGGATGCTGCTGCAGACCCGAGGGAGATGAGGAAGACCTTCATTGTTCCAGCCATAAAGCCCTTTGACCATTACGATTTCTCCAGGGCCAAGGTCGCCTGCAATCTGGCCTGGTTGGTGGCCAAAGCCTTCGGGACAGGTAGGTGGTACCTGGTGTCTGGATCAGGCTGCCTCCCCAGTCTAGTCCTTTTCTCCCGATTTTGGGCTCCGCCAACTCCGTGGGACCCATGCCTGGCTGCTTTTCATAACAGGCTGAGTAATCAATATAATATCATCAATATAAGACTATAGGAGGAGATCGGTGATAAGGAAAATGAAAGGAAAACAGCAGTCAGTCAGCTATGTGCCAGACACTGGACTAAGCTCTGAGGGTACAAAGAAAGGCAAAAAAGATAGCTCCGGCTCTCTGTGGTCCTATGGTATTTCCCCCACCCTCCTTTTAAAAAACACAATCTTTTGTAGATTTTGTACACTTTTTTCTTCCTTGAGAGCTTTATGTGTGTGTGTTTTTACATTGAATAGTATTTTTTTCTCTCACTAGTAATTTTGATGACACCACCAAGAATTCTAGCTTCTTTTCTTCCCATATGAGAGAATGGTGGGTGGCGCACAAGTACAGTATTGATTTTGACATTTATGAGATAGCAGCCATTCAGGAAAGGTATAGCCCTTCAAGAGATGTTTCTTTTGTCATTCTGTGTTCTCGGGATCACTCCTCCCGTTCCCTTCTTTAAGGCCACTATAGTGCAATTTATTTTGAAGATTCTGCAGAATGAGGTAACTATTAGCTAAAATTTGAGAGTTTAGAAAATGACCTCTTACGGTTCTGGCAGTAATGCACCCCCCCCCCCCAAGCATTTATGAATGTCAATTTAGTGTTACCCGGAGGTGCATTTGTTAGATGATGTTGACACAGTATAATGAGTAGGGTCCTAGACTTGTCAGTACCCTGCTTCAGACCTAGCTTCTGAAATTTATTAGTTATGCGAACATGGCCCTGGATCATTGTTTAATAGGATAGATTTAGAGATGAAAGGTTTTTTTGGAGGTTATTAATTTAACCTTCGTTGATTTGAGGAGAGGTAAAGTACTTGCCCAAGGTCACTGTCTTGTCAGTCAGAATTTGAATTCAGGTCCTCTTGATGATAAATGCAATAGACTTTCATTTCATTTATCCTGTGTTTCCTCATATAAAATGGGGGTATTAATGCCAGTATAATCTTTGTGGGATTGTTTTGAAGCTCAAATGAGGTAATGTCTGTAGCACATTTAAATGCTATGTAAAGATTAGCCATTAAACATAGTTTATCCTATCTTTCCAAAATATGGTGGGAAAAATCCTCCAGTTATAATTCCGCAACTGTGTTGCAGTTTGGAGTGAATGTTTTGGAAAGTTTAAAGAGCTCTTAACTTTTATATAAAAATGCTTAGCATTATACAGTGGAAAGAGTAATGGATTTGTATATAATTAGGTGGAACTAGGATGAATCTTAGCTTCCATAACAGACTTTGAACCTTAGTTTACTCATTATAAGAAGGTGTATAATACTTATACCAGTTGTTACTAAGCCTAGAGTTCATGACTTTTTTCAGTTTGTGAATTTTGAATCTTAAGATTTAAGTCACTTAATATTTAAGATAGTTATCTGTATGTGTTCATTTTTGAGGTTTCTGTAACAGTTAAAGATTTCGAGAGGTAAAATTACTTAAGTTTCACTACTTAAAACTTGTTTATAGCTAAGATTTTCAATCCTTATATATCTAGGCTAATTAGCTCATGTTTTTAAAAGAAGTAAGTAAGGTTCTTTTTGAAATTGACTGGTTTCATACTTTAATATTGGTATTGACAGCACTAATTTTATGCAATAAGTAGGAAAGGGATGTCTGTGAAACATCATTTTGTCAAAATTTGTCTTAAAATACATCTCATACTTTGATATGCCTTTTGGAGTTAGTACGTGCTTTTTAGTTTTGCTGTGGACAGTAACAAAGCATGATATTTATAGTTGGGATTTTGAACCCCAAAATATACCAAGTCAAATATACTTTTTCTGTGAGACAGGAGACAGGAATGTATGCTAAATAAAATTTATGTTTGAAGAGAAAAATATGATTTTGAATTTCTAGAAATATATCCAAAGATGAAGGAAAATGTGTGCTCTGTTAATATATTAGAGGATGGCTTGTTTTAATTAGTCTAATTTAAATCCAAACTAAATTAGATCTGATATGGAAGGGAACCTTAGATGCCATATAGTCCTGTCCTCTTACAGATGGAGACTTGAGGCCAAGGGCAGTTTCACCTAGGTGACAGGACTTGAGTAAAGTTTTCTTGACTATAAACAATGTCTTTCATATCAACTTCATTAAGTGGAGCTATTTTCAGATGGACCGCTCAGCACCTTTCTGACTACAACAAAACAGTAGTCTTAAAACATTTTTCCTTAAAAAAAATTTAAGTGATCTTAATCTTTTTAAAAGACTTAAAAATGATTGTCTTAGTTCATTTATATGGCTGTGTGAAAATAGGCAAAAGGTTTAGTGACCTCATCAGTAAAATGGGGATAGTAATTTTTATGTTACCCAACTCCATGGGGTCGTTTTGAACAAAGCATTTTTAAAATCTTTAAAACTACAGAAATGTAGATTGTTTTGATTAGAACATTTCTTGGGTTTCAGGAAAAAATAAAGCATGCAAAATAGAAATTGGATAGAGATTTTTTCCTTTTGTTTTTTTTTTTTTTTGGGAAACAGTATGGAGTGGTGGAAAAAACTCTGGGTATAGAATTTATACAACAGGGACTTATGTGCTGGCACTGACACCTCAGAGCTGTGTGAGCTTAGCCAGGCACTTAAACTTGCTCTGAGTCTGATTCCTATCTGTATAAAAGCAAAAATAATGTTCAGACCACATGTTCTACAGCATTATTTTTGAAGCTCAAAAATTACTACGTAAAGTCTGTTTCCTAAAGCTATTATCCCATTTAGAACATAATTGGAAACTGAAAGTTAAAATTTTGCCTTGGATTTGAAGGACCTAGATCTAGTAAATAGAAAATGGCCTAGGTCTGAGAGGCACCAGTGAACCATTAAACTCATTGTGGCCATGATAAGTGAAAGGGTAATTAATTTCAACACGTGTGTGGGGAAATGGCACAAGCAGGACTTTTTTTATTTTACTTTTTGATATATAATTTTTTTATTTTATTGATTAAGAACATTTTCCCCTTGGTTACATGATTCATGTTCTTTCTCTCCCCTCTTCCCACCCCCCTCCCATAGCCAACAAGCAATTGGATTTTACAATGTGTCATTTATTGATCAAGACCTATTTCCTTATTTTTATTTGCAATAGAGTGATCATATAGAGTCTACATCCCAAATCATATCCATGTGATCAAGCAGTTGTTTTTCTTCTGTTTCTGCTCCCACAGTTCTTTCTCTGGATGTGGATAGCACTCTTTCTTAAGTCCCTCAGAATTGTCCTGGATCATTGCATAGATTGTGCCACAGTGTATCCATCTCTGTGTATAAGGTTCTCCTGGACAAGCAGAACTTTTCTAAGGTAGTTTTTACCTTTGGGGAGAGCAGGCATTAACTGTAACTAAAATGATTTGGATGGAGATAGTCATGCAGTTTACTTTGGTCTTGTTAACAGAATGGACAAAAATTATTCATGCTGGAGATTAGCATCACTAATCCTTTATGGAGATTCTACAGGTTAGCTGTGGGGACATAGTGGTCAGAGTGAAGAGAGCTGACTTCAGATCTAGGTTCAGTTTGAGCTTCTGACACTCCTGACTCTGTAATCTTGGAAAAGTAATTTAAACTTCTCAGTGCCTAAGACAACTTAACAAGACTAGAAATTGTAGAGAAAGGGATAAGGGAAAAGATCCCCCCTAAATTTCTGTACACTATTAAAGTCACAGACATGGGCAAAAAAACTGTATGTTCACCTCATTTTTCCTTATTCTTTTAACATTATAATTAATTCCCTTTCCTCTTTTTTTTTTAAACCCTTAACCTTCCGTCATAGAATCAATACTATGTATTGGTTCCAAGGCAGAAGAGTGGTAAGGGCTAGGCAATGGGGGTCAAATGACTTGTCCAGGGTCACACAGCTGGGAAATGTCTAAGGTCAAATTTGAACCTAGGACCTCCCATCTCTAGGCCTGGCTCTCAATCCACTGAGCTACCCAGCTGCCCCCCTCCCCCCCTTTCCTTTTTTAAAATAGAAGCTCATGAGTCAGGAAAACAGTAAACTTTTATTTCTAGATATTTTGGCAAGTTCTTCCTATTAAGCTGGAAAGGTTTTTGAAGAAAGATAACAGTATTGGAAAGAACCTTAGAGACTCTGTAGCTTAACCCTTTCATTGTTTTGCAGATGAGGTAACTGAGGCCCATTGGGTTTATTCAAGTGATTCATCCCTAGACTCCAAAGATAATACACTTTTCATTGTACCACACTGAGTTCAGTGTTTTATAAGAAGCTTACAATGGATTGGTGGGTACAACATTTACTTACATAAGTACATGTAGAACATAAATACATAGTTAATCCAAGTTAGTTAAATATGAGATAGATAAGGAGTGAGGGCCCTATGGGAATTACTAGTTTGGTAGATCAGGAAAGGATTCATGTCGAAGGTATTGCTCGAGCAACATCTTAAAGCAAGAGATTGTATGATGCAGAGACAAGTAAAGAGTGAAGGACAGCTAATGCAAAGGAATGGAACTTGTGAGAGGGAGTACATGTGATAAATTTTGAGAAGTTCAGTTTGGATGGACTGTAGGCTACAAGAAGAGAAGTCATATAATAGGCTAGAAATGCAGGTTGGGATCAGTTTGTATAAGACTTTAGAAGCCTATGCAAGAGTTCATATTTTATTACAGATGGAATAGGGAACCACAGGTTATTTGAGTAGAGGAACACTATGGTCAAATCTGTGCTTAAGAAAAATCACTTTGGCAGTGATGTGGAGGCTAGATTAAAGTAGGGAAAGACCAGGTAGGAGGGGCAGCTAGATAGCACAGTGGATAGACTTGGATTTGGAAGGACCTGGGTTCAAATGTGCCTTCAAACACCTCTTAGTTGTGTGACCCTAAGCAAGTTACTTACCATCAATTGCCTAGCCTTTACTTCTTTTCTGCTCTAGAATTGGATACTTAGTAGCAATTCCAAAACAGAAGGTAAGGACTATAAAAACAAAACAAAACAAACCTGGTAGTAGGCCATTGCAGTAGTTTAGACCACAGGGGATGAGAGCCTGAAGGGGGAAATAAGGTGTTATCTGTTTGAATGGTGCAAAAGATGTAGCGATAGAAACAGCAAGATCTGGCAACTAATTGGATATGTGGGATGAAGGAAAAATGAGTTGAAGACAATGCCAAGACAATGAACCTGAGATACTAAAAGTATTGGGGTTCCTTAGCAGAAATGAGGAGGTTTGATTCTGGGGGGAAGATGAGTTCTATTTTAGACATTTGTCTTCAGGGCATCCAGTTTGAAACTGGTTTGAAATGTCCAATAGGCAATTTAGTAACATGGGCTAAAACTCAAGGAAGAGACTAGTTGGGTCTATAGAACTGTCTGTGAGTCATCAGCATAGAATTAATATAAAACCACAGAAACTGATGAGGGTTTAAAGAGAGCATGCAGAAAGAAAAATGTGCAGCTAGGACAGAGCCAGGGTGGGGGTGGGAGCGGGGGCACTTGTAGTTAGAGGGCTGGATTTGAAGAATGAAACTTAGAAAGAGACTGGGTAGAAAGAGTCACTCAGATCTGCTTTCTGATCCATTTTCCACAGAACTGCGAAATTGATTATGGGATTAAAGATCTAGGATAAGAAAGGATTTCAGAAACTTTATTAAACTTCTGGTTCAACTGGCACCTTTTACAGATGAGGAAGTTTGTTTCTTGCTTTAAGGTCATATAGGTAGGTGGTCATTATCAGAAATGCAATTTGAACATGGGTCCTCTTATTCCAGAGCCAGTATTTCTACTAAACCAGGCCGTCTCCTAAATTATTCTTAGATAAGAGGTCTCATGGCATCCTCTATGGCTCAATAATTTTAATAATTTCTTGCTGCCTTTACCATAAAATATAGATTCCTTTGTTTTGGTATTTAAAATCCCCAATCTGGATCCAGCCTGTTTCCACCCTATTTCTGTAGGCTGATTAAAGTGATTTACATCACATTGTTATAGATCTCCTTGATATTTCCCATACATGATATATTTTTCATCTCATTGCCATTGTATGGGCTCTTCTTTTGAATTAAGAACCACTCCTGGAATGGTTTCTCTCCCTCACATCTTTTGGAGTCCCTAGCTCAGTGATGGCAAACCATTAGAGCAATGCCTGGCCCCGCCCCCACCCCTATATTGAGTACTGTGCTTGCCCCTCCCCCCATCATATGCTGGGAACACCCAGTCCACCCTTTACCCCACTCAGGGGAGGGAAGAGGTGCTGCCATTGGGCTTCTGGGAAGAGGGGCAGGTGATATGAAAAAAATGGCATCAGGTGAGGTGGAGAGGGGGAGGAGAGCAGCTCTGCCTGAGTCCCTTTGCCTTTCTGGTAAGGAACTGGACGGTGGGGGTTGGGAATGGAGGATGACTGAGTGCCCACAGAGAGTGCTCTTTGTGCCATCTTTGGCACCTATGCCATAGGTTCACCATCACTGCCCTAGCTACTTTTCAGGATTTCACCACTTGTTGGTTCCCTTCTCCCTAAATACACTGTATTTATTTTATATTTTTTTATCGATAGCCCTAAGTACATGGCATTTACTTTATATTTATCTTTCTACATGTTGTTTACCCTTGGTAGAATGTAAAGACTTCTGGAAAGAGACTTTCATTTTTGTCTTTATATCTTTAGTGCTTAGTATAGTGCTAGAAACATAGTAATGAATTCTTCTTTGAAATGAATTAAAGAACTAGATAGGTAAACATCAGAGATGGAATGATCTAAAAATAAGATAAAAAATAACTGGTCTTCAATACGTCAAGATATTTGACTTAATCAGTATGGATACTAATTTCGTTAGTGCATGAACCCCCCCCCTCCCCCCATAAACTGCTCTAGCCAAAAAAAAAATATTCTTTCATAGACAATCTGGCACTCTTCCCATACTTAGTTAGCTAAATTGGTCCATAGATGCTAGACCTAAACACAAAGCCTTTTTAACTTGGTTGAAGGAACTTGAAGGATTTGGAGCTGAAAGAGTTTCAGAAGCCATTTAATCCACCACTTCATTTTACAGATGAGGTTCTGAGGTACCAGAGAGTTTGTTACTTGCCCAAAGTCATCTAAGCAGAAGATCCAGAATTCAAACCATGTACTCTGAGCCTAAATCCCTTGCTCTTCCTACTATGTTATGCCACCATCTCTAAAGTGTCTCAGGCCATTGGAGCTACTAGAGACTGCTTCATTCTCATAAATTCCTAACCAGAATATTGAAATAGGTTTTCCTTCTGTGTTGGTTGATCTTCAAGAACTAAGAATCAATTCCATACATTGAAGAATAATTGAGTGGTACTTCAGAGAGATGTAACTAATATGAAAATATTGGTAAAGTAATATCATAGAAATACTTATCAAGCCATGATGATTAAGTTAATTGTAATTCTTAAGAAAATCTTTTCTCTAGAAATAAATTTTGTTACATGCAGACTTAGAAACAAAAATTTTCTGCTTAACCTATTCCATCCCTTAATCTTATGTTTAGAGATTGGAGAGAAATTAAAAAACATAAATGAAAAATAAGTAACAATATTCAGAATACTTGGTATGTAAATTACATGAAAATTATTAAAAGAATATGTGCTTGACTATGTTTATTCTTGAGATTATTTTAGTTATTTGAGAACCCTTTGGGGGTATTGACGGCTCTTTTTCCAATTGTTATTTAAAGCACTCATTTGTCTAGTATTGTCAGGGATGTGGAAGATGATGCCTCTATTATCTATCATAATATTTTTTAAATTTTTGTAGAGCATTGCAAGGCAAAGGTATTATGGGAAATTTAGTGATAGTTGTAACAAGCTCCCTGGATCTGACAGAAGTTTATGGTTTACTAATTAATTTGTGGAAAAACTGTGTTGCAGAGCAAGATATATATATATATACCTACCTTATGAGGGGGGGGGACAAGATTTAAGTCTGACTTGATCCACTATTATAGAGGAGAGGGTATCAGTAGAGGTAGACCTTGAGGGAGACATAGAATAGATGGATAGAAGAAATCAGTAGGTGGTGGAGGGTATGCCAGGAAGAGATAATGACATGATCAGAAGCAAGACAGAAAAATACAAGATGCATTAATAGAATAGTTCAGTATGGGTGGAGTATCAGAGAAGATATACATCTATTTATACGAATCGGTACATGACCTATCTAAATCTTTACATAGATATAGGGTAACATAGATGGGAGATAAAGGCAGAAAAGATAATTTTTGTGGTGGCCTGATTTTGAGGAACTTTCCATGTTAGGCTAAAATAAGGAGTTTTGGATTTATTTCTTGTATGAAGAATTTTACTTTCTACTATTAAACAAATCAGCGATTTTAATATAACTTATTATTATAATAAATGTATAGCATATTATTAGAATTAAAAAAAAATAGAATGAACCATCTTTTCCAGATTTAAATATCAGTCAATAAGCTTTTTTTAAGCACATACTATATGCTAAGATACTTTGTTATGTTAAGGGAATACAACCATGAAAATGAAACTATTCCTGTTATAAAAGATATCTTGTTCTAGAGGATAATATGTACACATGAGAGTACATACAAAATACTGTATAGTAAAATTTAGTAGGAGAGCAGCTGAGAGGATATTGAAAGACTGTTCTGGAGGATATGGTGTATGAGCTGAACTTTAAAGGGAAATACCTTGTATTCTTAGGGGTAGAGGTGAGGAATGAGCCGATTTTAGGAAAGGAGAATAGCCAGTTTGAAGACATAAAACAGGAGATGGAATAGTGTATTTAAGGGATAGCAAGAAAGCCAGTTTGACTAGATTGTGGAGTATTGTAGAGTGTGTAAAAGCATAGCAATGTAGAATAATTTTTTTTGAGTGTTTCACTATTTTCATAGTCACCCAGATTTTCAGCTCTTCTTGTTCACCCTGCAAATCTAATTGGTTGTTATATATTCTCATTTTACTTTTTTTTTTTGTTATAAAGATACTTTTATTTTAACAATTACACAGAATAACAAATTTCCACATAAGTTTTCCAAACTTATATGATCCAAATTGTCCTTCTTTCCCTTTTCCTGGAGCTGGCAAGCAATTCAATTTGAGTTAAACATGAATTATCATGTCATTTTACTTTCACAACATCTTGAATAAATGTTCTCTTCTCTCCACTACTCCATTTCAGGTCCTCATTACTTAATGACTTGAATTTGCTCTCCTTGTCTCAAGTTTTTCCCTACTACATCTTTTACATAACTGCCACAGTGATTTTCCTTAAATAAAAGTCGTAACATATCACTTCCTCACTCAATAAACTTCAGTGGCTTCATATAACTTTGTAACATCAGATGTAAATACCTTTGGTATTTAAATCCCTCATAACCTAGCCTCATCCTATCTTTCTAGCCTTATCCTATATTACTCCCCTTCATACACACTGAATTTTAGCCAGATATGATGTACATGTTGAGATTGAGATGCCTATAGGACATTCAGTTTCAAATGTGGATATTGGCAGACTGTATATGTAGATCTGGGAGTCATCTTTGTAGATAATTTAAGTCATAGGGGCTGATGAGATTACCCAGAAAGTATAGTGATAGAACAAAAGGGAATCTGGACAGAGCCTGGAAATACATTCACAGATAAGTATTTAGGCTAAAAGATAAACATCCAACCTTACTGATAGGAAGAGAACCAAGAGAGAAAATGGTCCTGAAAAATTTGGAAATTAGAGAGTAGCTAAGAGGGGGGTGGGTGTGGGAGGGTAGAGGGAGAGAATCAGCAGAAGCAAGTGCTATAAATGATGGCAAAAGAAAATTGAATCTGAAAATTTGTAACCATCTGATCTTTACAAATTTTAGGAATAGTTTTTCCTTCAGGTGGGATAATTATATTTGGAAAATTTCCATAGAAATTTTCTATAGAATTTATATAGAAATTAATCTAAATTTACTGCTTAATTTTTAGGAGTTCTGATCTGATTTTCTTAGATATTATGTAGAGTATCTTGCTTTATGCTTTGTCAAGATTCTATAGCTCTTTTTCTATTGGTGAATGGGATGTTGATGATTAGTAGACAAAATTATTTTTAATTAAAATATTCTAGTTACAATGGCATAGATTCATTAGTAGTGATTAAACTTGATGCCTTATTGTGACTAGTAATTGTTTATACTTATTTAGTACCTTTTCATCCAAGTATGTTTTAAAAACATACTTACTCATACGACATCATCATGAATTATATGAATAATAGTACTATTTCTTCTCTTTTGTTTCAACCCATTTATTTCCCTTCATCCTTTGGAGTGGTCCCTTAAACAATCTGTTCTTCAGATTTTCTATATATTTTAATGAAATATCCATACCAACTTCAGCTTTTTAGATCATTAGAAGAATACTACAATAGTCAACAAGCATTTATTTAGTGTACTATATGTATACTATGTGCTAGGCACTGTACTAAGCACTGGGAATACAAAGGAAGACAAAAAATATTCCTTATTGTCAAAGAGCTCACCATCTTAAGAGAAGACAACATGAAAATATGTATAAATAAGTTCTATACAGGATAAGTTGGAGATAATCAAGAGGAAAGGCACTAGCATTAAGGAAGAAAGACTTCTTTAAGAAAGCAGGACTTTATCTGTTCATTGAAGGAATCCAGGAGCAGAGAGTTCCAAGCATGGAGGACAGCCAGTGGAAATGTTGATATAATATTTGAGAAATCCTAAGGAGGGCAGTGACGCTGAGGTGTACATGGGGAGGGGTGGGATGGGGTAAGAGTATAAGAAGATTGAGAAGATGAGAGGTTTTGAAGGGCTTTGAATGCCAATGAAGATTTTGTTTTATCCTGGAGGTGATAGACAGTAGAGTTTATTGAATATAGGGAAGTGACATGATTAAACTTGCATTTTAGGAAGATTAATTTGATAGATGAATGGAGAGGGTACTGGAGTGAAGAGAGATTTGAGACAGCCCAAGCATTAGGCTATTGCAGTAGTACAGGCTTGAGGTGATAAGAGCCTATGCCAGGGTGATGTGATGTTACTATCAGGAAAGAAAGTGAGGCACATAGAAGTGATGTTATGATGGTAAAAAAGATTTGGCAAAATTGGTTTTGGTTGGGGGAGATAGAATGAGAAATTGAGGATAACAATTTGGCTAACTAGGAGCATGGTGGTGCCCTCAGTAGTAACTGGTAAAATAAGGGAAGATTTTTGGGAAAAGAAAATGAGTTCAGTTTTGGACATATTGAGTTTAAGAAGTCTATGTAACATTCAGTTCTAGATATCCAACAGGAAGTTGGAGATGAGAGTCTAGCAATTAGGACCAGATGAAATCACCAAGGGTGAAAGTATGGAGGGAGAAGAAAAGAGCATCCAAGGGACCCAGGTTATAGTCCTTGGGGGACAAATATTAGCTGCTGTGACTTGGATGAAAATCTAGCAAAGGAGACTGAGAATGGCCTGGAGAGATTAGATATTTTTTTAAACCTTCACCTTCCATCTTAGCATCAATACCTATGTATTGGTTCCAATGCAGAAGAGTGGTAAGGGCTAAGCAATGGGGGTTAAGTGACTTGCCCAGGGTCACACAGCCAAGCAGTGTCTTCTGAGACTAGATTCAAATCCAGGACTGTCTCTGGGCCTGGCTCTCAATCCACTGCTACCCAGATGCCCCCGAGAGATTAGTTATTAATAATAACAAATCACATTTCTTAATGTTTGCAAAACACTTTCTTCCCCAAATCCCTATAGGAAGGTGTAATATATAAGATTACTCCTATTTGACAATTAAAGAAGCTGAGGCTCAGAGAAGTGAAAGGACTTGCCCTTGGTCAACACATATTAGGTGTGTCAGAGTCAGGATTTGAATACAGTTTTTTTCTAACTCCTAGTCAAGCACTCGTACTGCCTTCCTCTCTTTTACATTTAATTTATATAAATACTAAATATTTTTCACTTTTTAATTTAGATTTTCCTGAGATAATTATCATTTCCGTTTTATAAACAGTTTAAAAAGATTTCTTTTTTGTTATTGCAGCCAAAATAGAGGAAAATAATGAAGACAATGTAAGAGAAATTTCAAATTCCTGTAAATTCTTTACATCTTCAGTGCTTTGAATCCTGGCTTTTTGACCTGAAGCAGGTTACTTGACTTCTAAACTACAGATTCCTCATCTATAGGATAAGGAAGTTGGGCTAGATAATTTTAAGGTGCTTTTCAACCTTCAATCACATATATATATGTTCCTGTTCATACTTAATACTTTGGGAAGTTCCTGTCCTTCCCTTCCCCCTTTTCATATAAGGACATTGAAACAGTTAATTGAGAAAATGGCTTTTTTGGGAAAGACTAAAATGGATACAGACTTCAAGGTCTTTACTCAGTGTTTCCTTTTAAAAAATAATCTATAAAAATGATTAGGAGACTTTTTTCCCATTAAAAAATGGTCCTTTTTACATTGCTGTTATTTTCTAATTACCCCTCCCCCCTTTTTTCCTTGTAACAAAGTATGGTTAAGCAAAATATACTAATGAATTAAGTGAGTAATAGCATTTGCCATATTCTTTATTTCTAGCCTGCCATCTCTCTGTGGGGACTTGGGCTTCTGGAGTCAATCTCAGTCATTTCGTTGATCTGTTTTATTTTCCTTATACTATTGTGAATATTCCCCTCCATTCTACTATTTAGTTTACTCTTTATTCATACAAGTCTTCCTAAGGTTTTCTGTTCTCTGTTTTTTATTTTAGTACAGTATTCTGTTAAATCTATATCCTATACTTTTGTTCAGCCATTTCCCAGTTTACGGTCACACATTGTGTTTCTATGTTTTGCTACTACAATAGCTATGCTATTATAAATAATTTGGTATATATGAGAATTTTCCTCTGTCTTTGATATGTATTTGGTGTTATACTCACCGGTGTTATCACTGGTTCAGTGTATAGTCTAGTTTTTTTTGTATAAATAGTTTTAAGTTGTTTTGTAGAACAGTTAGACCAATTCACCACAGTGTATTGATGTATCTTATCTTCTCACAATTTTCATTATTTTTATTATTAAGTAAAGCTTGGGTTTAATTTACATTTCTCTTATTGATTTAGATAATTTTTCATATGGTTGTAGTTTGCATTTATTTTTGAAAAAAATAAGCTTGTTGATGCATTTTGTTTTTACATATCATTCATTTCAGGAAATCATGCTTCACCTTCTCTGTGCTATCCTCAGCCGAACTTTCTCTTATAAGAAAAACAAAACAAAACACTAAATACAATGATCTTGTCAGGAAAGTAAAAAATACTCTGCCCAAGTAGGCCCTTATCTCTTTCTGTTGAAATGAAATAAATGAACAAGCTTTTATTAAATCTGTCCTATGTGGCAGGTACTGAACTAGGTGAGAGGAATACAAAGATTAAGATGAAACAGTTCTTGCTTTTAAGAAGCTGACCTTACACTTGAAAGTATTTTAAATTATCTGATTTTTCAATTACTCAGAGTTCACTTGCTTTTAACTTTTAACCACCTTTTAATTAAATTGTAATATTGTATGTTGCTGTGCTGGTTGTAAATATTTTGTCCTAAAATAATACATGCAAATTTTCCTATGTTTCTTTGAATTCCTTCTATTTATTCTTTTTACTGCATAATATTCCATTATGTTCATGAGCCACAGTTTACCTATTTTACAGTTGATGAATAACCATTTTGTTTACAGTTTTTTTTGCTGCTACTAGGTTCTGCTATGAAAAAATTGAGTATATATATATTAGACCTTTTCTTTCCTTGGGGTTTATATTTATACCAAGTATTGGAAACTAGGTGACATATGGTATAGAGCTCTGGGCCCTGGAGTTAGGAAAACCTGAGTTCAAATCTGTCCTTAGACACTACCTGTGTGACCCCAAGCAAGTTAGTTAACTGCTGTCTGATAAAGTTTCCTTAACTGTAAAATAGGAATATAATACTATAATATAATAATCTACCTCCTAGGGTTGTTAAGATAAAATGAGGTATTTATAAAGCACTGTACTTGGCACAAGGCAAGTGCCTAACAAATGCTTGTTCCTTTCTTAGTAAATGCTTGTTCCTATGAACAATTTAATTACTTTTCTTTCACAGTACATATTGATATTCAGAATATTTGTACTAATTCTTATTTCAACCAATAGTTTATTGCTATGCCTGTTCTCCTATAGCCCTGCCAACATTGACTTCCCTTTCCTTCTCCATTTCTCAAGTCAATTTATTGCCACACTGCCTTTGGATTCTAAAGTCCTACCTTTCCCTCCCTTCCTCAATTGCCACTTAATCTCTTGACAACCTTAGACTTAGATTATTTGCTCCATCCACCATCCATATGTACAATTAATGTTATCCAAGTTCAACTGGTTCTTCACTGCAGTAAGATAATCCTTTTATTCCTCTCTAAAATATTCCCTCCTGGACGTGGAAAAATAGGTATATTAATGCTATGTTGGTATGGAGAACAATTTGGAACTGTGCCTAAAGGACTATAAAACTATGCATACCTATTGACCTAGCAATATCACTTCTAGGTCTCTATCCCAGAGAGATCAAAGAAGAAGGAAAAGTATCTTTATGTTCCAAAATATTTACTGCATCTCTCTTTATGAGAGCAAAGAATTGGAAACTTTTAGGGGATACCAATCAATTGGGAAGTAGCTAAATGAGTTGTGATATATGATTGTGATGGAATACTATTGTTCTGTAAAAAAGGTCAAGGTTGTGGTTTCAGAAAAACCTAGGAAGACATATATAAACTGTCCAAAGTTCAAGCAGCAGAACCAGGTGAACACTGTATATATATATAGTAAAAGCCTATTATCATCAACTGTGAAAAACTCAGCTACTCTAATTAATTCTATATCCAAGATAATTCCAAAGGACCCTATCCATCTATTGAGAGAACTGATGAACTTTTGAGTACAAATTGAAGTGTATTTTTTTCAATTTCTTTTTTTTCCTTCTCCCTCTGCCCCCAACATGGCTAATATGGAAATGTATTTTGCAACTTCACATGTATAATTCCTACCATATTGCTTGCATTCTCAGTGAGTGGGGGGTGGGGAGACAGAAAATTAGAACCTCAAAATTTCTAAAAATGGATGCTAAAAATTAAACATACATATTTTATACACACATATTTCCTCCTTTCCCTCCTCAGAGGACGTTTTCCAACTCTTTCTTCTTTCCTCAAACCTCCCACAGTTCTTTTCTCCACTTTGAGCTAGGCAGACCTTTCTGTATTTTACTCAGAAAATTGTCAAAACCCTTTGACATAATTTTCTACTCTCTCCTTCAGTCTTCAAGAATGTGTCCTTTTTTCTTTCCAAGGATAATCTCTTTACATGTGCCTTTGATCTCATCCTTTTCTGCCTTTTCTAACAGATTACAAAACCAGTTATCCTCTGACTCATTTTCAACCTTTCCTTATCACTTCTTTGCCTACTTTTTTCAAATATGTGTTCCCCTCCACTCCTCCCTACCTAAGCTCCCCTAGACCTCATTCCCTTTAAGCTATTATCCTTTCTTGGCCAGACACTTTGAAATATGTTTTTATACTCTTTACCTCTAGTTCTCTTCTCATTCACTCCTCAATCTTTTACAATCTGGCTTCCATATTCATCTCTCCAAAGTTACCATTGTCTCTTAATTGCCAGATCTGATGGCCCTTTCTTAATTTTTATCCTTCTTGACCTACCTGCTGCATTTGATTCAGTTCACCACCCTTTCCCCCAGAATACTCTCTTTTATGGGTTGTTATGACTCTATTCTCACCTGGTTCTTTGCCTGTCTAATTGCTCCTTCTTCTTTAATGGGCTTAGTTATCAGAATCATATCCCCTAACTTAGTCATGGCAAACTTTTTAGTGACTGAGTGCCCAAACTGTAATCGAGCTGCCTCTTTACCCCAGAGAGAGGGGAGGAAGCAAGCACTTCCATTGGACTGCTGGGTAGAGGGGCAGGGAGTGACAGAAATGTCCTCAGGATGGGTGTAGAGGGGGAGGGGAGCAGCCTCCTCTGGCATACATGCCATAGATTCACTAACACTGCCCTAATGTATAAGACTTGGTAACAGACTCTTCTTTTTATACTCATCAGCTTTTTTGAGTTTAACTATCCCTTCTATGCAGAGAAATAACAATTCTTTACATCTAGTCCCTACCACTCTCCTCCAATTTCAGTCTTGTATCTTGTACATATTTGACCTTTCAAATTGAATGTCTCAGAGACATCCTAAACTCAGTATATCTAAAAATGAACTGATTCATTTTCTTCCTAAGCCTTTGCATCTTCCAGATTTTCATATTTTTGTCAAAGGCACCTTAGCATTATACACCTTATTCTCCCTCACTCTCAGTTCACATAACCAAATCATTCTATTTGCACAGTAGCTCTTACAAATGACCCTTTCCCTTCTCTTACACAATCACCTCTTTAGGTCACTTCCTTATTGCAAATTACTGCAATGACCTAGAACTAGGTGGTACAGTGATAGAGCACTGGGCCTATAGTCAAGAAGACCCGAGTTCAAATTTGAAATCATATACTTATTAGCTATATGACCTGGCAAGTAACTTAATTTGTGCTTATCTCAGTTTCCTCATCTATAAAATTAGGATAAAAAAATAGTTCCAACCCCTCAGAGTTGTGAGGATCAAATGAGTTAATATTTGTAAAGTGATTTTCAAACCTTCAAAGTACCATCTCTGTGGGAACAGCATATAATTTGTCATTAAGACTTGACATCTAACTATTGTTGTTAATAGCTTTGATTTTCAGAATTATTGTTGTAATGTTTAGAGTTTTGTAATTTGTTGGCTCTCTTAGATTTTTTTAGATACATGCCCAATTCATTGATCTGTTTTTTTCCTTTTTTTGTTGCTAAAAGTGTTGAAAGATAATTTCCTTTCAGACTGCTTTAAATGCATCTCAGAAGTTTCAGTATGTTATCTCATTGTTGTCATTTTTGTTAATTTGTGGTTTTCTATTTGCAGTGAGAATGAATATGCTTAACACTAATAAGCAATTTGTTTTTACTCCATTGTCTCTTTTTTCCTTAAGCTCAGACCCAGTCACAAATTTTTGGCCCTTTCTTTTCCTTTAGTCCTTCATTTATATTGATCTTCTAAAGTTGGAATTTATGTATGACTAATCATTCCCTTACAGTACTTTTCTTTTTAAACCTCTTCCTTCTCTTCCCTGTTCTTGTCTGTTTTGTTTGAAGTTTTTCTATATCCAAGGCTTGTGCATTTGTGTTCATTCTTCCTTCGACTGGTTCAGATAACCGTGAGATTCATATGGTACCCACTTTCTCAAAAATATTTGTATAGACTTTCTTTTGCACCTCAATTTTATGAATTAGTAAATTTCCTCCTTTTCTCTACCTTTCTATCCAAGTGTTTTTCTTTTTCTCCTAATTTTTCTTTCTTCACATGACATCAAAATACAATTATCTCAGACCTTCTGTTTTTCTTATTTTACTCCCTCTTTGACCTTTGAAGATACCAAGTTTCTGAGGGGATTTTTTTTCCCTCATAGAATAAATATTCTATAAAAAAAATAAAAATTTTGTCTTAGGTTTCTCTTGACTCTTGGGTTTACATTTTAGCGATTATACTGAATGTTTAGAATTCTTCCATTTTACATAAAGGTCCATTTTTTTTTTACCGTTTAATATTATATCCGTTATTCCAGGTAAGTTATTGATTGTAAGGCCTTACTTTTTGCCCTTTCAAAAAGCACATTCTAAGCTCATCTCTATTTATAGTAGTGGTAGCTGCCAGTTTCTGGTTGATTTTGACTTATGATTCTTTGGTACTCTTTCTTTTTGGCTTCTAAAAGCATTTTTTTCTTTAGTTAGAAAGCTCTGGATTTTTGCCCTGACATTCCTTGATGGTTTTTACTTTAGGATTTCTTTAGTGAGTTGACCAGCAGACTTTTGTTTTTACTTTGTATTCTAGTCTTAATGTTTTTGGGTAGTTTTCAGTTATGATTTCTTAGACTATGGTGTCTAGGCTTCTTCTTTTTTTTTTTGTTATGATTTTTCTGGTAGTCCAGTGGTTCCTGCTTTTTAAAAATTAAAAAAATTTTTTTTAAATTAATTTATTTAGAATATTTTTCTATGGTTACATGATTCATGTTCTTTCCCTCCCCACACCCAGAGCTGACAAGAAATTCCTACTATTGTGTTTTTTTTTTTGAGAATTTTATTTAATTGGTTAATTTAGATTTTTTTTTGGTTACAAGTCATGTTTTTTCTCTCCTCCCAACCCCCTCCTGTAGCTGATGTGCAATTCCACTGGGTTTTACATGTGTCCTTGATCAAAACCTATTTCCATATTGTTAATGTTTGCACTAGGGTAATAATTTAGAATCTATATTCCCAATCATATCCCCATCCATCTATGTGATCAAGCAGTTTTTCTGCTCCCACAGTTCTTCCTTTGGATGTGGATAGTCACCTTTCTCATAAATCTTTCCAAATTGTTCTGGATCATTGCATTGCTGCTAGTAGAAAAGTCTATTACATTTAATTGTGCCACAGTGTATCACTGACAAGCAATTCTACTGGGTTATATATGTATCATTGTTCAAAACCTATTTCTATATTATTCCTATTTGCAGTAGAGTGATCATTTTAAAACCAAAATCCCCAATCATGTACCCATCAAACCATGTGATCAGTCATGTGTTTTTCTTCTGTGTTTCTGCTCCCATAGTTCTTTCTTTGGATATGGATAGTATTCTTTTTCATAAGTCCCGCAGAATTATCCTGGATCATTGCATTGCTATTAGAGAAGTCCATTGAAATCGATTGTGCCACAGTGTGTCTGTCTCTATGTATAAGGTTCTTCTGGACAAGCAGAACTTTTCTAAGGTAGTTTTGACCTTTGGGGAGAGCAGGCATTAACTGTACAATATTCTTCTGGTTCTGCTCCTTTTGCTCTACATCAATTACTGGAGGTTGGTCCAGTTCACATGGAATCACCATCAGATACCACAGTTTATTCAGCCATTTCCCAATCAAAGGACATTCCCCCATTTTCCAATTTTTGCCACCACAAAGAGCTATAAATATTTTGGTACAAATATTTTTCCTTATTATCTCTTTGGGGTATAAATCCAGTAGTGGTATGGCTGGATTAAAGGGCAGATAGTCCATTAAAGCTCTTTAGGCATAATTCCAAATTGCCTACCAAAATGGTTGGTTCAGTTCACAATTCCACCAGCAATTTATTAGTGTCCCAATTTTGTCACATCCCCTCCAACATTTATTATTTTTTTTTTACTGTCATATTGTCCAGTCTTCTAGGTGTAAAGTTGTACTTCAGCATTGTTTTGATTTGGTTCCTACTTTATAATAAGTCTTCCCTCACCTTTTTTCTGGGTGAATTATTTTTTATATATTATAATTACATTATATTTTATTTTCTATAGAATGTGAGTTTGCTTTAATATTTCTTGTTTTGTGGAGTCAGTTATTTCTGTTTGATTTGTTCTGATTCATAAGAAGTCTTCCTGCTTCTTTACTTTTTTACATTTCCGCTTCTTTACTTTTTTCCATTTCCACTTCCATGGTTCTGCCTATAGTTGTGGAATTGTTCTGTTTTTTTTTAGGCTTATTTTCTGGATGTTAAGTTGCTCTATGCCTCTAAACTTGTGGACTGTTAAGGGTAAATGTGGGGTTGAGACTGAATATAAATTTAGTTGGTCACCAGGTATTTAATTTCTAAATTCCAATGAAACACTCAAGTCAGAATGGAATTTTATGGTGGTTTATTTACAATTGAAGGAAGAAATTAAGAATGAGAGAGAGAGAAAAAAAGAGAATTTAAACTGTTCCAGCCTGGGCTGAGCCAGGCCAGGAGTTCAGAGGGTTTGGCCGCGGGGACCTTCCCAGAAAGCCAAGGGAAAGAGGAGTCAGTCTTTTCACTCACCGAAGCCATCTGAGGAACTCCTCCAGGATTGAGTTCCAGGGTCATCTCCACCAAAGTTCCCTTCTCACAGGAAGTGATGTGAAATATAAAGGCAGTTCTTTTCATCACGTCCTGTGTCTCACATATGCCAATAGTGGCTTAAGCTTGGCTTAGGAGAGCCCAGGGGTTAATCAGTGGTTTCTGATTTGTCACTTGCCTAGCACATGCCCGTCATAGGCCTTCTTCCCTGACACTTAATCCTTAAGTCTGGGTGTATACATTCCTGGGTGCTAGACTAAGCAAAATGGAGAAAATTTAAAATTCACAGTCTGGAAAACTCTGAATGTATAGCATCTTTATTTTCAGTGCCTTTTGTTTATTCACATTTTGAGCTTTCCTTGGGACTTTTTTTTTTATTAGGGCCAGGCTCTTACTGTTATTGGATACTTGAAATTGATTGTGGGCCTCTGATTTTGATTTGTATCAGCTAAGATCTCATTTGCAGGCCTTCTCTTAGTGGCTATTGTTGCTAGTTGCTGTGTTAAATGTAAAGTTCTGAGAAAGTCCCCGCTTTCACTTGTATCCCTTAGATATACATTATTGGGCTCCTCAGAGATGTCTTGCTAGTGTTTTAAGCTCTCTGGACCATCCTGGCTGGAGCACTGTGGTTTTCTGGTCCCTACCTTCTGGAGCATGCTTGACTATTCTGGTACTTCCTGTCTGGGGCTCTCCCTCTGGCTGATTCCTTCACCCATGTCCTATCACACTTTAGTTCCCTTAGGCTTCTAAGTACCCTCTTTTGAATGAAGGTTCACATTGTAGTTTCTCTCTCTTTATTATTGTCTGGTGCTTTTTGGGCACATTTGTGGGAACTGTGCTGTTCGGCTCCTATGTACTCTGACATCTTTACTGGAAGCTGATGACTTCCATTTTAAAGAGATTACTGACCCATTCAGGGTTATTTCCAGAATGTATATGTATTGTGAGAACTTCTATTATTATTTTAGAATTTACTTTCAAAAAATTTTTTTTAATTTGAAAATTTCATTGATTTTAACATTAGAGGTCTGAGGCATCTCCTTTCCTCCCTAGCACACTATAGAAGGCATCATTTGTCTACATGTATCTATGTTTGTGCATGTATACACACAGACTATATATACTTATATGTGGGTTTTTGTGTATGTGTACATATATAGGTATAAAACTGATACAAAGTTGTCTTTTTTGTCTCAAAAATATCTCCACTATTTTCTCTCTTTTTTTTTTTCTTAAAATCCTTACCTTCTGGCTCTGAATTACTACTAAGTATTGAATCTTAAACAGAAGAGTGGTAAGAGCTAGACAAACAGGGTTAAGTGACTTGCCCAGGGTCACACAAGCTAGAAAGTAACTTATGGTCAAATTTGAACCCAGGTCTTCCCGACTCCAAGACTGTCAGTCTATCTACTCTGCTACTTAGCTGCCCCTCAACTATTTTCTCTTAATGTCATTGCCTTCAAGTTTTCTCTCTCTCTCTCTCTTTCTTTTGTCTAGATTTCTTCATGGTATAAGTCTTGAAGATTTATTTGTTGGCATCTTATGTGTACTTCACATATGTGTATTTCACTAGAAGCATAATCTTAGCAATGAAATAAATGTAAAAGAGGTCTGAAATGGATTATAGATATTTTTTGGTAAAGAATACCAGCTTAAGAAGCAATGTGAGGGGCAGTTAGGTGGCTCATTAGATAAAAAACCAGATATAGAGATAGGAGTTCCTAGGTTCAAATGTGTCCTCAGATACTTCCTAGTTATGTGGCACATAACTTAACTCTTAATATTTTTAACTTAAACTTCATTGCCTAGCCCTTACTACTCTTTTGCCTTGAAGCTGATACTCAGTATCTATTCTAATATAGAAAGTAAGGATTTAAAAAGAAGCAATATGCTGCAGTGGAAGGAGTGTTGGATTTGGAGTTAGGCAAATTGGGTTTAAATTCTGACTGCTACTTAATAGACCTGTGTGACCTTTCCTTAGTCTCTCTAAGGAAAGGTACTTTCCTTAGTCTCTGGCGCTATTTTAAACATCTCAGATGTTGAACAGATGATCTTTGAGACTACTCCTTCTAGCCTAAAATTTATAATCCTGTGAAAATAGTTTACCTTAAACGCACACACATATATTGGTACATAAATACAGGAGTTTGTAACTAACCTGGTTTTTACCTTGGAATATTTTGTAAATCATTAACAAAGATTAAAAAAACTATAAAAAAACTACAAAGGGGATGTTATATTCATAAGTATTAAGATATTCAGCAATCAGTTTCCCTAGTATCTGTAGGTAAGAAAGAAAAAAGTCAAATGATTCTGATTTAATTTTTATTTTTCAAGTGGTAAGAGTTATCATAGAAAGTATAATATATGCCACTTCACATTAAAAGTTACAGAAGCTATTAATTCATAATAAAATCATATCCAAACATACTTTTGTGACAGTTTGTTGGTCTTGGCCTCAGATTTAGTTGCACATTGAATAGAGTGTTAGACTTGTAGTCAGGAAGATCCAAGTTCATTTAGGCACTTTATTAGCTATGTTACCCTGGGAAACCATTCTGTTTCTTTAATTGTAAAATGGGAATAGCAACAGTTTTTACTTCCCATTGGTGTTGTAAAGATCAAAAAGATGATAATAATAAAGTACTTAGGTGTAGTATGTAGCATGTAGTAAGTGTAATATAAATGTTAGCTATTATTATTAGCAGTGGTGCAGAGGATAGAGTGCAACAGCAACAAAAAGTGCTTAGCCAAATGTAAAATTTTTTTTGCTGGCCCCAGAAATTGAGTTACAAAGTAGAATTAAAATGTTAAATAACATGAATGGATACCAAGAACTTTATACCAAGGCTAAGGACAAGTTTATTTTAGTGCTCTCACATAAGGAAAGTTCTGATTTCTATCCACTCCTTCAAGGTTATAGTGTTTCTTCCTAAGCATTCAGAACATTAGAGTCATTTTGTATAGAGTTAGCACTTTTGATTCAATCTTACCAAACTATATATGTTAATCACTTACATGTAGAAAAGGAGTGCTGGGTTTTAGTGAATCTATATCTTCTAACTCTCTGCTTCTTTATAACCCTTTTGATTTTGGGCAAATTGCTTAACCACTTGGGATATGCTGATTCAACTGGAAAATGAGGGTTTGAACTAAATGACCTTTAGAGTTTCTTCCAGCTGCTTTACCTTCCATTTAGATGGATTCTGAAAGGATTTAGATCCTTTCAACATCTGACTATGATTCTGTTATACAATAGTTACTGTTGTATAATTTTTAAAGGGCAGTTTGCTTTTTGGCATATTAGATATCAACGGGGTTTTTAAACAATCGCTATATAAATCATTTCCCAACATTTTGATATACTGAAATATTGATCACAAGAAAAATGTTTCTTAAAACCTGACAGAACCAGGTCTTGGAACTTATAATCTCCAACCTCTACCAATTGCTGTCCATGTCTTCCCTGTGCCAATGGTGGCTCTAGTTTAACCCAGGACCGCCCAGAGATCTGCCCCTTTGCACATGTCTGTTGAACGTCATATTCTCAAATAAATAAATTTTGATCTTTGCTGCAGCCCTTCCTAAATCCTATTAGGACTGAGTAGGGTGGAGATTGTAAATTCCAAGACCTGGTTCTGTCATTCCAAGTATCTCTATTGTATCAATTCTAAAATCAATCATGACTCAAAGAACTTCCTATTCTATGCTTAAGCATAGGTCAAAGCCCTTTCCATTGTTCAGCAAAAGGTTTCTGTCCTAAAGTAATCTTAAGTAGGGAGGAGAAGGACCCTCCCATGCCAAAGGGGTTCACATTCCAATAGACAATATCAGTAGGAAATTTTTCAAGTATGATATTTCCCAATGGTGAAATTTCCAACATTTATAAGTCTAAGAAATTTTAAGGTTTACACTATTTTATGCCTATGTCACTTACTTGGAAGGTTGTGGAAATTTTTTTCTTTTGCAGTATCTTTGCTTCACCTAATTAGGTATTTTGGTTTCAGAGCCCGCAAAATCAAATTTAGTTAGATGCTGGTCCCTGACCCAATTTTATCAGGTTTCAGTATCTAAGGCTCTCCAGTGAGGATTACTGGGATGGAAGAAACAAAGGTTTTATATTTTACAGAGAAATGAAATAAACTATTTAGACAATGAAATCAATAGTAATTAGATTTTCCACCCCATCCCCACCATTTTCTACATTCCTTAAAAGTATGGTAGTCCAAATACTTTCTTCTTAGTGTTTTAAAAAATTCATTAAATATGCCTTCAAGTTAATTTGGAATTGTCACTGATTTTAGTTTTCTTGCCATCTGACCTCTTTGTTAATGGGACAATTTACAGAGAGAGAAGGAAGGTTCTTTTTGATTGATATCAATATGGCATATTTAATAATATTTAGAACTTTACACTACTCCTTGCTATGTTCTAAAATTGTAATACTTTTGAAAAAAATATATATCATCTCACCCTCACTTGAAGTATTTGTTAATTGGAAGGGGGGAACAATTAAAAATCATTTATTAAGCACTTACCTTGTGGCAGGCACTGTGCCTATTACATACAAATTTAACAAGATAATTCTTGCCCTCAAAGAACTTACAATCTAATGTCTTTTATGTAATGTGTAGGGTGTTGAGAAAGTCTTAGTACATACAGTTTTAAGCTTCAGGAGCCTTGTTGTTGTTTAATCTTTCAGTTGTGTCTGATTCTTTGTGACTCCATTTGTGGTTTTCTTGGCAAAGATACTGGAATGGTTTGCAGTTTTCCAGCTCATTTTACAGATGAGTAACTCCAGATAAACAGTATTAAGTGACTTATCTAGGGTGACAAGATAGTAAGTGTTGGAAGCTGGGTTTAAATTCTGGTCTCTTGGCTCTAGGTGTGGCACTCATCTACTGTGCCACCCAGCCCCCTCATCAGTAGCTTAAATAGAGCTATTTTATACTATTAAAACTGCTTTAAAACTTTTGGGACACACTATGCATTTGCATGTACATATGTATATATAATTTATATGTAAACACTATATTCATGGATGTGTCCAGAGTTGTGATTTTGGGTGGAGAAACTCTTTATAAGTGCAGATCAGAAATTTTTCTGTACCATATAGTCTTAGAAAGTTGCCTAAAGCACCAAAGGAGTAGATGATTTTACCAGGATCACATAGCTAGTATGTCAGAGCCTGGACTTGAACTCAAATCTTCCTGAGTTCTTGAGGCTGGCTATCTACTATATTATAGTTCCTATTAGTATAGTAAATATATATTTTTAAGTTAGCTAGTTTTTTAAAAAATATTTCTTTATTTTTCAAGTGAAAATTTCTTTTTATGTTTCCAAATAGTTACAAAACCAAACAAAACAAGCATGTCCATTTATTTTATTTTATTTTATTTTCCATTTGAATTAGTTTATTTAGTCAATTTAGAACATTATTCCTTGGTTACAATAGTCACATTATTTCCCTCCCTCCCCTCCACCCCATCCTTCCTGCAGCCAACCCGCAATTTCATTGGTTATTACTTGTGTCCTTGATCAGAACCTATTTCCATGTTGTTGTTTGCACTAGGATGTTCATTTAGAGTCTACATCCCCAACCATATCCCCTCTATCCATGTATTCAAGCAGTTGTTTTTCTTTGGTGTTTTTACTCCCACAGTTTTTTCCTCTGCATGTGGATAGTGTTTTTTCTCATAGATCCCTCTGAATTGTTCAAGATCGTTGCATTGCCACTAATGGAGAAGTCCATTACATTCGATTGTACCACAGTGTATCAGTCTCTGTGTACAATGTTTTCCTGGTTCTGCTCCTTTCACTCTGCATCAGTTCCTGGAGGTCATTCCAGTTCCCATGGATTCTCCATTTTATTATTCCTTTTAGCACAGTAGTATTCCATCACCAACATATACCACAATTTGTTCAGCCATTCCCCAATTGAAGGGTATCCCTTCATTTTCCAATTTTTTGCCACCACAAAGAGCGCAGCTATGAATATTTTGGTACATGTCTTTTTCCTAAGCATGTCCATTTATAAAGAAAAAGATGTTACACAAATGAAATCACAAATCTCCTATATGTTTTCTTCAAATTGATCCTGTCCACAAGTGTCCCAGCCCCTCCTCACCTCCCTACATCTCATAGGATATTGTCAGGGAGGCCAACATGTTTATATAAATTAGACCTTACATGTTGTATCTTTCTGTTCCTTTTCTGGAGTTAACATTCTCAGTTTATTCTTCCATTATTAGTTCTATGGCTATATATAATGTTCTAGTTCTACTCATTTCACTGTTCATTATCTCTTATAGTTTCCAGATTAAAAAAAAAAATCAGTCTTTTTCTTTGTTTCTTATGGTGCAATAGTATTCCATCACAATTCTATGCCATAGTTTGTTTAGCCATTCCCCAAATGATGGGCATCTCCTCAGTTTCCAATTCTTTACCACCACAAAGAGAGCTGCTATAAAGATTTTGGAATATATGGGTTCTTTTCCTGATCTCCCCATATCCAGCAATGATATTGTTGAATCTAAGGGTATAAAGAGTTTTTTTTAGTTCTCTGGGTCTAATTCCAAATTGCTCTCCAAATTTTAGTGAGTTTTTAAAGCATGAATTTGTATTGTGAAAACCCTGAATATGTAATTGAGTGTGAATAATATTCAGTATAATTTAATTGAGGATAGAGATCAGGGTTGTCAGTGGGTGATGAGTGACTTTCAAAGGAAGAATTGTGTGTATATAAAATATTGTAGTCACATGTGGGGGGAGGAGAAGAATGGGAGAAGAAGAAACCTTTCTTTAAAAAAAAATAGTGTCAAGATTGGAAGAAAGATTAGAGAAAGTATCAGGTTCTGTGATCTGACATAGTATTCCTGACACTGGAATTCCCTAGTGAAGAAAGAATGTATCAGATGTTGCCATACACCCATCTGTCATTGATAACCAGTGGCAGGGTTCCCAACTTTTTTGTGTCATGTATTCCTATTTGCAATCTGGAAAAGTCTATGGACCTCTTTCAGAATAATGTTTTTTTAAATACATAAAATATAGGATTATGTAGGAAAATAAATTAAACTAGATTAGAAATATAGTAACCAAAATACTTAACAAATGTTCATAAACCCTATATTAAGAATTCCTGTGCAATGGAGAATCAAGACATAGATTCATCATCATCATCATCACCACATTTGGCATTTTTTACCTTATCACAGATTTTGAATGGTAAAGTGGCATGTCTCAATATATAAGCTTCTCCTGATTAACTTACTTATAGAGAAAGATCCAGGAGTACTCAAATCTGTAGTTGTGCTCTTTTCTTCCTCCCATGTCTTCTCTCAACACCTCTGCTCCCATCTTTGTACCTTCTACTCAAGAGAAAAAGAAAAAGAAAACCTCTGTTAGAAATAAGGCCTATTTCTTGATAAAACTGTATTGTAATCTTGTGATCATTACTTCTTTTTATTCATTATTCCTTTAATAATATCTTATAGAATTTTGTGGTAAAGTCAAACTCACTGACCTGTATAGTTCCTAGACTCCATTTTTCCTTTTTTGAAAATTTTCAAATTTGCTTGTCTAATCCTATGATACCTCTTCTGTTTCCATGTTTGTGGAGAGCCATCATACCCTCACTGTCTGACAGAGTAGCAGTCTGGGAAATGAAGGCTGCATTCCAAAGATCAAATGATATATTTTTAAAGTATTCTCAAACTGATCAATTTGCAACCAAATAGATCAACACCAAAGAAGTTTCTTGTTTTTTGAAAATTAAAGATTAGAGCCAGTGAAAATTACTCAATCATCTCTATGGTGTAATTGTAGATACTCATTCTCTGAGAAATAGGTTAATGAAATACCACTCCTAGAATTGCTAAAGGATACTAGACAAGTTTTTCTTGTGCTCCAGGACCTAAATATCACCTTTGTATCTTGTTCATTAGTCTTTAAATGATTAAATTTTTAAATCAGTCAGCTGGGATGTTTTTTTAATTGGAGGTTGTAAGAAAGTGATTAGTTGTTCTATATCCTATTACTTAGGTAGTTCTCTTTAAACGTGGGTCATTTTTTATTCTTTTGTTTTAATTATGTTTTTCATTCAACAAAAGTCTACCTGCTTTCAGTTTCCTTCCCTTTGCCTCTCCATTGAGAAAGAAAAAAAAAATCAAAATTCCTGTTATAGTCAAGCAAAACAGTCTTAATTTATATTGACCATGTTTAAAAAAAATTCATTACATGCTCTGGAGTCCATTAACACTATCTGGAGTGGAGAAGCATTTTTCATCATAAGTCCTTCAGAATCTTAGTCATTGTACTGATCAGAATTCTTGAAATGTTTCAAAGTTGTTTACAAGATTATTGTTATTGTATAAATTGTTCTACTGGTTCTCTCTTCCTTTTCCCTCATTTGATACATGTCTTCTTAAGTCTCTGAAACTATCCCCTTTCTATATCTTTCATATTTACATACTATATTGTTTAGACATTTCCCAATTGATGGGCACCTCCCAATAGTTTCCAATTTTTTGCCACTGCAAAGAACTGCATCAAATACTTTTGTCTGTTCTTAGAGTATGTTTTACTTAGGACTGATTTTTCCTTAATCTACCTTAATTTAACTCTTGTCTATGAGTATTCTTCTGTTTAACTGATTCAGATAAGAGGGAGCTTCAAGGGTCACCCCTAGGTTTTCGTTGTGTATACTTCTAATTACATACCCCAATTACTTGGGATAATTTTCTCCTTTATTTCCTTTCTTTGTTCTCTTCCCCAACTTGCCCTACTATAGACTTCCTGTCCCTTTTTATTCTTCTCTAAAGATGATCAAGTTATAATAGGATCACTTAGCAGCTCTTTCCAGATTATACTAATTAGACTTCCTAATGAGATTATGAGGGGATACATATATATAAAATCCACATTAGATCGAAAATAGTTTATTCTTGTTAAATCTCATGTTTACCTATTTAAATTTCTTTTGACTCCTGTGTTTGTACTTCAAAGCTCCTGTACAACACTGGGCTTTTCATCAGGAATACTTGAAAATTGTTCTCTTTCATTAAGGGTGTAAATATAATAATGGCGAGTTATAAAAATAGATGGGAAAATTATGCCGATACAGGCTCAAAACTGTTCAGATACTTTTTTTTTTTTAAGCTCTTACTTTCTGTTTTGGAATCAATACTGTGTATTAGTTCCAAGGCAGAAAAGTGGTAAGGGCTAGGCAATCAGGGTTAAGTGACTTGCTCAGGGTCACAGAGCTGGGAAGTGTCTGAGGCCACATTTGAACCCAGGACCTCTCGTCTCTAGGCCTAGCTCTCAATCCACTCAGTTAACCCAGCTGCCCCCTGTTCAGATACTTTTGATAGTTGTAATCAAAAATATCTAATATGATAAAGTTGAGTGAAGTGAAGCTCAAATATGAACTTCCCTTCAGGGCCAGGCGCAAGGACGCTAAAGAGACTCTTATTATAAAAAATAAAATATTTATTGAAATATATGAGGACAAAAAGGATTTCTAATTCGAAGGGATTCTAAATCCACCCAAATAAACTCCTTGGTTCTGCAAGGAATCACTTCTGTGTTTCACAGGCTACACTAATCCTCCCTGATCTGATTAACCCAAATTTATATTCTATATAAATAAATAAAACTACCACTATTATCCTTATAATTCTTCACTTGGCCTTACAGTTATAAAATAACAAAGGCTAACGAGTTGAGTCTCAACAAGAATTATGTTAGGACTCTGAGCTTTAACAGACTCAGAGTCCAAACCAACGACCAGGTCTTCTTCCTTTGGTCTTCTCAGATATAACCAATTCATGAAGACAGAAATAGATAGTCAATAGTGTTTCCCAAGTTGGGAAAGGACAACACTGAGCTCCTTCATGAAGGCCTTTCCTTTAGACAGAGATAGGCAAAGCTTTTACCTCCTCCAGCCCTGAGAAGAGTCTCTGAGTGTGATTCTTGTCAACTGCCAGAGACCAACTGCCACTCCCAGAGACCAACTGCCACTCCCAGAGAGAGTAACTGACACAGAAAAATGGTTATAGCTGTCAACATTTGAAATTGACATGCTCTCTCAGCTTTACTTTGTAAAGATTAAAATTTGGGGGAAACTGAGGCAGGTAAAAATTAGTTTCTCTCTAGCAGGGAGCATTATATTTTACGAGGTTTATTAAAGTTTAAGGATTAAAGAAAATACAGAATAAGAAAGCAGGTGTCTAGGCCCAGAGAGGCCCTTTCACAGCCACTCACATCTTGCCTGTTAGGTGTAGAGACGCATCTCCCTCGAAGCAGAAATAGGAAAAGAGCCCCAGTAGCCTTTACAGCCAGGTTAAATATAAATACCCCATCTTACTCTCTGCCCAGGTGAGGTTACAAGGCATTTTGGGAAGTGAGCAAGGACTTCTGGGGAATGGAGTCCCGGATTCAAGTCTCCATTTTTACAACTTCAAACTCCAATTCTCTCTCAAGTCAGCTTCTTTACTTCTTATCTCTAAATGAATAAAACAATATTTATTTTCTAATATCCTTATAAGGGTCATTTTTTCCCTGGTAGCATCATATTCAGATTTGTGGAGTAATTTATTCTTAGTTTAAGTTGAGTGGCATAGTGAATAAAACACTGAACTTAAGAGTCAGAAAGACCTCAGTTTAGTTTGTAAAAATTAAATTTAGTTTTACTAGAGACTAGAAATATTATATTTTATGAGGTTTATTAAGGATTATTAGAAATCAAGGATAAAAAATGATAAACCATGTGCCTATGGCTGATTAGCCCATTCAAAACCCCCATGTTTAGCTTACCCACTACATCATTGCAATGGAAGAGAGTCCGCATGTGAGGCAGAGAGCCAGTTAAATATTCATTGTGATCTCACCCAGGTGGAGAGTCGGGTGAGATTATAGGGAATTCTGGGAAATACCAAGGACTTCTGGGGATTGAAGTCTAGGGTTCAAATCTCCATTTTACCATCCCCCTGAGGCCCGAGGAAGACTAGTCTCTCCGCTGGGGCTTGTAAACCATACCAACTTTGAAATTACAATAATTTGAGGATAAGAGGAAAAGAGAACAAAACCAGTAATTGCTGGACACATTGATAAAAAGCCAGTTAGGGCCTTTGGCATGAAAGTATACATACAAATAAATGTTCAATCAACCACACGCAAAGTTCATTCTTGATCTTTCTTGTGCAGCTTGTGGTCTGTGGAGGCATCAAGGACTTCTCCAAACAGTTCAGTTTCTGGATTTGGAGAGGTAGCATGTTTCTTAACCTAAAATTTTTCTCTCAAGGAATTTAAACTTTGCAATTTAAAACAATAATAATTTTACATCCCCCCCTTGAAGAGGGTGATTGAAAAACACAGGGATCACTTAGGGATGAATGGCTGAGTTATGAGGTATATGAATCAATTGGTAAGAGAATCAAAAACGTAAAAAAAAATCCAAATAAAAAAGATAATTTCTAGATGAAATATAGACTATTAAAGTCTTATGTGTAAAAATTCCAAGTAATGGAAAAATTAATCTATAACAGGTCCTTGAATCAGGGCCCAATTAAAATGATATAAGCAATTAAGCATTTTCCCAGTCAGTAGTCAGGACTACAGAAAGTTGCCACATTATGAAAGACAGAATAAGGACTATATTATAGGAGCCGAGTAGGAGCCAAATTTTGGTACTATCTGTAAATATTTTCATGAAGAGTGTGGATACAGGAAAGGCCTACCTCTTAACGTATGTCAAGCATCGCAACCTCGAGTCTCACACTATGTTCAAGTCCTTGGTATTGGCTTAGAAGTGCATCAATCCTAGCTGGATTGGTTTCTTCTTTTTTGACCAGTGTGCTCTTTTGGCACAATTCAGGTTTAGCTTTGTGCTTCTTTGGCCCTGTGCAATGGCTCTTCTGTATATCTTGTCCGGGAATCAGTTAGAATCATTAAGCAAAGTCCCATAATTTTTTTAAAACAATTAGTGGCATCATTTTTAATAGTCTCAAGCTTTTTTGGGGCATGCATTGACATTATAGCAAATATATTTTAAACTTGCATTACTACAAAATCAAAAAAGTTAAAGAAAATCTTAATACTGGTGACATGTGCTTCAAATATTAAAAAGGAGAAAAAGAAACTGAAATAGTATATTGCACATGCAAAAAATATAACAATAAAAGAATTTTAAAATTCAAAAATATAGCTTATAATCATTGACACACTGTGTCAGCTGAGGAAATGTAGAATACAAGGTTTCTCACCAAAAATGAGATCCATTTCCTCTTCATACCTGGCCATGATCCACTGTGAGTACGAGCAAATGAATTTAACAAAGTAATAGTTTTTTATAAAGACATTTAGTAGTAGAACAGTAGCTTAAAATCCCCAAAATTCTCAATAGCCCAATTAATTACAATAGCAAACAAACCCACTATCATATTTTACATAAGTTGTTGTATGACATTTCAGAAATAGAAAAGGCTATTTTTATATATGGGCTCATTCAATAAAATATTTTTTCAGGGGGAAAAGCAGCAGAATATAACAGTAGTTAAAACCCAGTACATTAAATTGATTCAGTATAACAGAATAGTTCCTTTTTTTTTAACCCTTACCTTCCGTCTTGGAGTCAATACTGGGTATTGGCTCCAAAGCAGAAGAGTGGTAAGGGCTAGGCAATGGGGGTCAAGTGACTTGCCAGGGTCACACAGCTGAGAAGTGTCTGAGGCCAGATTTGAATGTAGGACCCTCCCGTCTCTAGGCCTGACTCTCAATCCACTGACCCCTCATTTTTTTTTAATCCATTTAGATGCCTATTGTCAGAAGGCAGAAGATTGGTAAGGGGTAGGCAATGGGGTTCAAGTGACTTGCCCAGGGTCACATAACTAGGAAGTGTCCGAGGACAGATTAGAACCCAGGACCTCCCGTCTTTAGGCCTGGCTCTCAATCCACTGAGCTGCTTCACCCCCATAGTGAGGGTGGGGGGTGGGTTTTAGGAATCTCAAGTTGGGCCAAAGAGTTACAGGCAGATGAATTTCTCCCCTGAATATCAGGTAAGATAAGTAACAGAATCAGTGCACTCAGAAGATATCCTTTGAAATACCCCATGCTTGTAATCAACTTCCTGTTTGGAAAAGTCTCTTCCTTCTCGTTGTCCCCCCTTGTAATTCCCCTGTCACGTGGAGGCTAATTGTAGCTTAAGGAAAGATCACCCCCATTTTTACTATCTGGTTTGTGAGTCCTGAAGAAATTGGGGCAGCTACCAGTAGCCTGGGTCCTGGGGCTGGGCTGGAGCGATCTGGCTCAGAGGCTGGAGATCAGCTGGGGTTGGGCCAGGGTGGGGTGGGACTGGAAGAGCAATCTGGGTCAAGCAGATCCTGAGCGGATAAATGGAGGCAGGAACAGGCAGCAAGAGCTGGGTGGGCAGGGCCAGGACTAGGTGAGCAATCTTGGTCAAGAAGGTCAGGAGGAGCTCAAGAATCAGCTTTGCTGAAAAGCCTTGATAGGAGGAACGTGGCTTAAAAAAATTATCTAGGCTATCTTTAAAAAAAAAAAATTTTTTTGAGAAGTTCTCATCCAAATCTTGTGGTTGCTATAACTGTAAAAATTAAATTTAGTCTCTAGTAATAGAAATGTTATATTTTATGATTATGATATATTTATGAATATGATATATTTATGATATTAAGGATTATTAGAAATCAAGGATAAAAAATAATAAACCACGTGCCTAGGGCTGATTAGCCCATTCAAACCCCCTCCCCTCTCCCCCACACTTAGCTTACCCACTACATCATTGCAATGGAAGAGAGCCTGCATGTGAGGCAGAGAGCCAGTTAAATATTGTGATCTCACCCAGGTGGAGACTCGGGTGAGATTATAAGGAATTCTGGGAAATACCAAGGACTTCTGGGGATTGAAGTCTAGGGTTCAAATCTCCATTTTACAAGTGTCAACATTATACCTTTAGTAGCTGAGTTGTCCTATGAAATTACTTAATCCTTCTTTGCCCCTGCTTCCTTCTGAAAAAAAAAATCAGAATAAAATAAGATATATTAAAGCACTTTGCAAGTCTTAACAGGTTACATAAATGCTAGCTGCTCTTGTTATTATTGTAAGTTTATATACTTTTTCTTCTTGGATATTAAATTCCAAATTGTGCTTTTTTATTGTAATTACTACAAAATCTAATGTGATTATAACTGGCTTCTTGGTACTCAAATTCTTTGCCTGCTTGCAGTTTTATTTTCATTGACCTGGAAACTCAGGATTTTGACTTCTGATATTCCCCTAAAATTTCATTTTGGAGCATCTTTCAGGTGACTTATAGATTCTGTTTTATTTTTTGCCCCATTCTTTTTTTTTTGACTTTTTTTATATTTTATTTTATCATTTCCAAGCATTATTTATTAAAGACATAGATCATTTTCTTTTCCTCCCCCCCACCCCCCATAGCCGATGCATAAATCCACTGGGCATTAGATGTTTTCTTGATTTGAACCCATTGCTATGTTGATAATATTTGCATTAGAGTGTTCATTTAGAGTCTCTCCTCTGTCATGTCCACTCAACCGCTGTATTAAGGCAGTTGCTTTTCCTCGGTGTTTCCACTCCCATAGTTTATCCTTTGCTTATGAATAGTGTTTTTTTCTCCTAGATCCCTGCAAATTGTTCAGGGACATTACACCGCCATTAATGGAGACGTCCATTACGTTCGATTATACCACAGTGTATTAGTCTCTGTGTACAATATTCTCCTGGTTCTGCTCCTCTCGCTCTGCATCACTTCCTGGAGGTCGTTCCAGTCTCCATGGAATTCCTCCACTTTATTATTCCTTTTAGCACAATAGTATTCCATCACCAACATATACCACAATTTGCTCAGCCATTCCCCAATTGATGGGCATCCCCTCGTTTTCCAGTTTTTGGCCACCACAAAGAACGCAGCTATGAATATTTTTGTACAAGTCTTTTTGTCCATTATCTCTTTGGGGTACAGACCCAGCAGTGCTATGGCTGGATCAAAGGGCAGACATTCTTTTAGCACCCTTTGGGCATAGTTCCAAATTGCCCTCCAGAATGGTTGGATCAGTTCACAACTCCACCAGCAATGAATTAATGTCCCTACTTTGCCACATCCCCTCCAGCATTCATTATTTTCCTTTGCTGTTATGTTAGCCAATCTGCTAGGTGTGAGGTGATACCTTAGAGTTGTTTTGATTTGCATCTCTCTGATTATAAGAGATTTAGAACACTTCTTCATGTGCTTATTAATAGTTTTGATTTCTTTATCTGAGAACTGCCTATCCATGTCCCTTGCCCATTTATCAATTGGAGAATGGCTTGATTTTTTGAGTAATTAAACCTTTGTCAGAGGTTTCTATGAAGATTTTTTCCCAGTTTGTTGTTTCCCTTCTGATTTTAGTTACATTGGTTTTGTTTGTGCAAAAGCTTTTTAATTTGATGTAGTCAAAATTATTTATTTTACATTTTGTGATTCTTTCTATGTCTTGCTTGGTTTTAAAGCCTTTCCCCTCCCAAAGGTCTGACATGTATACTATTCTGTGTTTACCCAATTTACTTATGGTTTCCTTCTTTATGTTTAAGTCACTCACCCATTTTGAATTTATCTTGGTGTAGGGTGTGAGGTGTTGATCTATTCCTAGTCTCTCCCACACTGTCTTCTAATTTTCCCAGCAGTTTTTATCGAGTAGTGGATTTTTGTCCCAAAAGCTGGGATCTTTGGGTTTATCGTATACTGTCTTGCTGAGGTCGCTTTCCCCCAGTCTATTCCACTGATCTTCCTTTCTGTTTCTTAGCCAGTACCAAATTGTTTTGATGACTGCTGCTTTGTAATATAGTTTTAGGTCAGGGACTGCAAGGCCCCCATCATATGTGTTTTTTTATTATTTCCCTGGATATCCTTGATCTTTTGTTCTTCCAAATGAACTTTGTTATGGTTTTTTCTAAATCAGTGAAGAAGTATTTTGGTAGTTCAATGGGTATGGCACTAAATAGATAAATAAGTTTGGGTAGGATGGTAATTTTTATTATATTGGCTCGTCCTATCCATGAGCAGTTACTGTTTTTCCAATTGCTCAAGTCTAGTTTTAGTTGTGTGGAGAGTGTTTTGTAGTTGTGTTCATATAGTTCCTGTGTTTGTCTTGGGAGGTAAGATTCCTAGGTATTTTATTTTGTCTAAGGTGATTTTTGCCCCGTTCTAAGAGATCTGGGCAGCATTCTTAAAATATGATATCCAGCCCTACTTTTTTTTTTGTCATGGCTTTCAGGTAGTCCAATGATAATTTTTATTTATTTTATTTTATTTTTTAAACCCTTACCTCCTGTCTTGAAGTCAATATTGTGTATTGGCTCCAAGGCAGAAGAGTGGTAAGGGTGGGGTCAAGTGACTTGCCCAGGGTCACACAACTTGGAAGTGTGAGGCCAGATTTGAACCTAGGACCTCCTGTCTCTAGACCTAGCTCTCAATCCACTGAGCTACCCATCTGCCCCCTAGTCCAATGATTATTAATGTTCTCTCCTTAATTTATTTTCTAGGTCAATTTTTCCCATTATATTACTTACATTTTCTTCTATTTCTTCAGTCTTTTGATTAAAAAAACCCACTTTTAATTTCATTGAGTTCCTATTTTTTTTCATTCCATTTTTTTGGGAGTTTGTTGCTTGGGCAAAATTTTGTACCTCTTGTGCCAAATCATTACTTCCCTTTCTTTCCTTTCAGGTTCTTTCTTCTCTATACCTCTCATTTGTTAAAAAAATTTTTTTTCTCTAGTATTCTCAATTTTATTCCATGCCTGAAACGCTCCTTACTCTTTTCTGATTCCTGGCTTTCTTTGGGTCTCAACTGAATCTTTTGCAGGAAAACTTTCCCATCCCCTCTTAATCCTAGTGCTCTCTCTCCTTTAAATCATTTCCTATTTATGTAGCTTGTTTGTACATCAGTGTTTGCTTATTGACTTCCCCATGAGATTGCAAGCTTCTGAAGGGCAAGGACTATCTTTTGTCTCTTTTTCTATCCCCAGAGATTAGCATAGTTCTTGGCATGTAGTAGGCTCTTAATAAATGTTTTATGATGGTCTCACTGAAATTTTTTTTCCTCTTGCTTCACATTTCCCAGGAATTATAGTTGAATTTTAATTGTATTTAATCTGTGTTTTTCTTTGAGGCATGGCTTTGTATATATTTTGTAGTCATTCTTTTCAGGGTTTGTGTCTCAGGCATCTTTGTCCCCACTATAATAGGTCTTTATGTTGAAATTCTTTTTTTGTTTTGCTTATTCTTCCAGCCCACTTCCAAACTTTGGACATTATATGTTGTCTGAATTCTGTATACCTCTTCAGGGAATGTCTAGGATGAATTTTTGTATTCTTGGGGTTCTCCTTTTTGGGCATATTGGGTGTTATATTATAATACATTCTTGGGGATAGCTCAGGCTAAAGATCTGAAAGTTTTCAGTGTTCTCAAAGTGGTCTAATGAAGGTCAAAACCTACTGTCCTCCTGGTCTGAACTCTACAAATTCAGAACAAAGCGCAACTCTTGAGTTTGTCTCTTGACGGAATTCTAGTAGCATACTGATGTACTTAGCCATCATCACTTAGCTGGGAAGCTCTACAGACATTTCCTTTACACTGAGATTCCTCCTTTCATTATTCCATTGAGAAGGATCTGGAACCTCTAATGGACAGCCTTTCTATGCTCAAAATGCTCTTAATATCCACTCTCTTATCTTCCTTTGTTGACCTGTCCTGAAAAACTTCAGTTTTCTGATCAGGACTTAATCTCATATTCTATCTAGATGTGTGTATGGCAGAGTTGTAGGCTAGAGCTCTCTGTGTCAAGTATGTGTGTGTGTTTGTTAGGTTAGGTTATACTTTTACTGTAGAAAATGATACAAATACTTTTAAAGCAATTAAGAAATATAGGGCAAAGGACCTGTCTTGGAAAGAACTGCTGTAAAATCATGAGGATTATGGGTTTTTTCAGGGCAGAGTTCATATTGGTTCCCAATAGCCTTGTATGTTTATTTCATCATCAAGAATGACATAGGATTAAGGACTAGACATTTTATTTCCTTGATTTTGGGAACTCCCATATGAGAAAACTTTCTCTACCAATGCAGGTTGACACCTTCTCTATAATTTATTGCCTTAAAGAGTTTTCTAAAGCCCTGAAAATTAAGTGACTTGCTTGGAACAATAAATGACTAACGTCAGCTTTTTATCCAAATATCCTGACTTTTGCACTGTAAGAACACACATGTTTATAAAAGCTTGTCATATGTTTGCATAGCTAAGGACTTAACCTTTACTGGGTAACAGGAAAATGAGAGAGTTATTACTCTGATCCAGTTTACAAAATGCACATGAAGATATGGCCTTGCTACTGACTACCTTTTGCATATTGGTTTATGCTCACTGTTGAACTCTTAAGGTACTTTGGAAACAGTTTGATAACAAATTGGAGTATACATTGAGCTTAGGGTCAGAGTTTATTGTATTCATGACATGAAAACCAAAATCATTGTTAGCCTGATCATAATGGTTTTCAGATTGCATAAAAACATATCTATAATGCTTCAAATATGCATATGTTTGTTGTCAAAGAGAAAAAATATTCAAAATATAAGGGCAGTTATTTGCTGCTTAAGGCATTGTTAAAGAATTTTTAGCATGAACTTCTTTGACCATAATAAATAATGCACCAATGGCTTGTGAACAATTGACCTATATTCATGCAATCTCTCAGAGAGAGGTTTTTCTAACAATTTTTAAAAATTAATGTCTTTTGTTTTTATATTATCTACCTTTTCTAATATATTCCTACTCTTATCCCCTCTTAGAGAGTTACCCTTTATAGCAAAGAATTTTTTAAAGAGTTAAACCAAGCTAATAAGCACATCTAAGTCCAACATTATATGCTATGTCCTACACCCATCATCTACTCCCAGCTCCTGTATAGAAGAGGTGGCATTCTTTGATCTTTTCTTTGTAGCTAAGCTTGGCTATTAGAGTCTTATATTATTTTGTTGCCTTTCTTCTTGTTCTGTTTACTTCACTTTGTACCAGTTCATTCAATAAATTTATTAAATTCCTTTTATGTGCCAGGGACGTAATACTAAGTTCCAGGGAGACACAAAAAGATGAAAAGTAGTTTCTGCTCTTAAATAGCTTGTAGTCCATAATAATGGGGGAGATAACATGCACACAATTGCGTACAAACAAGCCATATACAGATTAAATTGGAAATAATCAATAGAAAGAAGGAAATAGAATTAGGGTGAATTTCTGTAGATTAAGAAATTTTAGTTGAAACTTGAAGCAAACCAAGGATGTCAGTAGATGGAATTGAGGCAGAGAGTTCTAGGCATGAAGGGGAATCAGAGAAAATGTTCAGAATTGGGAGATGGATGATCTCATTTAAGTACAGCAAGGAGTCCATTGTCACTGGGTTGCAAAGTGTATAGGTAGGGTATATAAGATGTAAGAAGATTGGAAAGGTGGGAAAAGTCAGGTTATGAACAACTGTTAATGCCAAACAGAGGATTTTGTATTTGATATTGGTGCTGATAGGAAACCATTAAGTAGGGGGTTGACATGGTCAGATGTGTGAGGACATTTGACAGTTGAAAGGAGAATTATTTGGAATATGGAGATAATTGTGGCGATAAGACTAGTTAGCAAATTAACACAAGCATGATATGTTAAGGGCTCATGATGGAGTGGTGGCATTATCATGGGAGATGAGGAAGATGTAGTGATGGGAGATGAGATGTTACAAGAGATGTTACAAAGATGGAATCAACAAGCTAACCAGCAAATTGAATGAGGATTTGAGGATGATACTGTAATAATTAAAACAGTGGGAGACTTAAATTGTGGCAGATAATAGAGTGGATTGGTTTAAATTGTGACTGCAGAAAATATGGTTTCAAGACAGTGTCTTGTTTTAAAATCAAATATAAGGTGGTTGCCAGGGGAAAATTCCCAATTATTAAAATATATCCAAGTCAGCTGGGTTTTATAAAGATTTTAATTAATACAAATGAGGAATTAATGAAAGAGAGAAAGAATAAGAGAGAAATAAGTATGAAGGGCTTTAGTCAACATGGCCTAGACCTAAGTCTTAAGAGAGAGATCAGTCAGTCTTAAATCACTCACCACACGATCTGTCCAAGCAATGATTCTAGTGTTCAGAGGCACCGGTTCAGCCAGCCAGCCATCTCCAGAGAGAGATTTTTCTTACTGTCCTGAGACTCAGCTTTTCCTTTACTTATAAAGGGAATTTTCTCCTATGTCACCTCCCTTAAGTTCTCCCATCTACCAATCACAGTAGATGTTTTTCAAAGGACAGACCATTCTTAGTTCACACCTAAGTAGGCTAAACTTTTGAGTAATTCTCACCTCTTTGCCTTTTGCAAGTTCACAAGTTGCCTGACCTTTATAGGTACTTAGCACCCTTTTGTATTTAGTTCTAAAAATAGGCACAGTTTAAGAACTTTTTGCCTTATTATAAGTATGGGTTTAAGTACTTTTCATTGTTCAGCAAAGAGTTTACAACTTTATCTTCCCCTAAAGTATGCTTAAGTAGAGGTGGAGTAGAGGTCTTCACATTCCTGATCTAAGTAGAAGTCTTACATTCCTGATCTAAGTTCCTTCATTGTTTAAAGTGGGGAATGGTCTTAACCCAACCTTATGAAGTAGGGTCTGGGAATTTTTTAAGGTTCACAATCCTAACCTTATGAAGTAGGGTCAGAGAATTTTTAAGGTTCATAATACCTTGGTTGGGAGTCTGGGTGACTGGGAAGATGGTGGTAACTTTAACAGTAATATGAAATTTTGGCAAGTGGCAATTTTTGGGGAAAGATATTTAAGTATTTATTTTGGGATGTTTAGTGTTTAAGATGTCTGTGGGATAGCCAGTTCCAGATGTTCCTTTGAGCATAGTTCCAAATTATCTTCTAGGATGGTTGGACCAGTTCACTATAGTTTGTTAGTTTACCTATTTTCCCTTAATTCCCTCCAGTGTGTCATTTCAGATAATTCTAATAGATGTGAGTTGTTAACCTGAAACATCACATTTCAAGAAATTATGTAAAAGTTCACACATACCAGAGGGATAAATCATAAATAACCAAAGGACAAAGTACATATTGAAAGAATCCACAAGTCACCACCTGAAAAAGAAAATGATAACTCTCAGGAATCTTATAGCCAAAATCCAAAACTCCTAGGTCAAAGAGAAAATACAAATAGCCAGAAAGGAAGAATTCACATAATGTGAAGTCATTTGTTCACATGAGATTTAGCAACCATTCTTTGAAGGAAAGGAGAGCTTGGAATATGTTTAGCTAGAAGACAAAGGATGTCTAGAATTACATCCAAGAATTACCTATCCAGCAAAACAGTATAATTCTACAGGGGGAAAATTTATGTTTAATGAAATAGAAGCCTTTTAAGCATTCTTGAGGAAAAGAAGAGAGCTGAATAGACAATTTGACATTCAAAAACACAAGACTCGTGAGAAACAAAAAAATGTAAACATAAGTGAGAAATCATAAGGAACACCACAGTATTAAACAGTTTACATTCTTAAATTGAAAACCTTTATCGTAACCAAAAGGTCTTGGAGCAAATCTAGTTAGAGAACCTGGGCATTATGTTGGAATGACCTCCAGAGAGGAATGGAAGAGTGGGAAAGAGGAATGCATGAGATAGGAGGAAGGAGAAGAAAAATGGGGGGAAATTCATGGAAGGGGAGAAAGAGAGTTTTTTGCAGTGAAAGAAGTGAGAGATGTGAAGTAAGTAACACTTTAACCTTACTCTCATCTGAACTTATTAAAGGAGGGAAGAATAAACTTTTAAATACCTTTGGGTCCAGAAATTAATCTTAATAGGGAAGTAAAAGGGAAAGGTATTAAAAAAAAGAAGCAGGGATGGATTGGGGGATAAGAGACAAGGTAAATTAAGGGATGGTAGTATTCAGAAGCAAAGCAGACTTTAAAAATGGACAGGGGAAGAAACAAGAAAGGATTTAAGAGAAAATGATGAAGAGAATTACAAAGCGGTCATAACTGTGAACATGAAAGAAAATAAAAAGTAAAACTTTATAGTAGTGGGATGCTTCAATGCAATTTCCTTCAGACCTAGATAAATCTAATCATGAAATAATCAGAAAAGAAGTTAAGGAGTTCAATAGAATTCTTAAAAAAGCTAGATGTGATAGACAACTGGAGAATACCAAATGGGAATGAAAAGAAGTTTAATGTCCTCAGCTGTGGTTAGCATCATCATAAAATTTTGTCATGTATTAGGATATAAGAATCTACATAAGAAATGTAGAAATGCAAAAATATTAAATGCATTTTTGTCTAATACACTAAAAATTGCATTCACTAATGGGTCTCTATATCATATGAAAAATGAAGTGGAAACTAAGCAACTAAATCTACTAAACAATAGATAGTTGAATAAAGACATCATAGAAACAATTTCATTAAAGATAATTATTACAATGAGATAATATGCCCAAAATTCTGGAATGCAGCTAGAGCAGTATTTTGGAATAATTTTGTATCTCTATATTCTTATATTAATAGAAGAGAAAGAGCAGATCACTGAATTAAACATGCAACAAAAAAATTTTAGAAAAGCTAACAATTAAAAACCCTTAATCATCATCAGGTCAGAAATCCTGAAAATCAAAGCACACAGATAAATAAAATTGAAAGCAAAAAGTCAATTGAACCAAAATAAAAATAGGGCCTATTTTTTTAAAGGAAAAAATAAAATAAACATCGGATAATTTTTTTAAAAGAAGAAAATCAAAGTAACATCAGAAATGGGAAAAAAATATGAATTCATGGAGGCAGAGGTAAAGGAACAAAAGAATCCATTTATGGAACCATAGAAATGGAGGACAGTTTAGTTACATCATATAGTTCACAGAAGGGGGAGACAATACGATTGTAAAGGAAGAAAAGACAGATTTTAGGATGAGCATAAATTTTTATATTTTATTCTGGAGTTAACAGGGAACTACTGGCTCATTCCTTGGAGAGGGTAGGGTGATTTGATCAGACCTGCACTTTAGAAAATCATTTTGGCAGCTATGTATTAGAAAGATTGGAGTGGGGAGAGATTTGAGTCAGGAAAAATATAGGTGGGATCCAAGATGGTGGAGTAGCAAGAAGTAGTTCAAATGATGTTCCCCAACACAACACAACACTACTCTACAAAAATTTAAACAACACAGTGTATAGAGTTCTCAATGAGATATTAAGTAAACAAATACAAGTTGTATTTCTAGCCAAAATAATTTTAAGGAATCAGATGGATCTAAGGATGTTATAGCTGGATTGGCCAGGAGTATGTGATAGAACTTGCAATTTGCAGGAACTAAAAGAGTTTTCATACTATGCATCAGGCACAAGAATGGACCCTAGATATGATTGGGGATGTAGACTCTAAATGATCACTCTAGTGCAAATATTAATAATATGGAAATAGGTCTTGATGGGAGGAGGGGAGGGAAAGAACACAAATCATGTAATCATGGAAAAATATCTTTAATTAATTAAAAAAAAAAAAGAATGGATCCCAGGCCTATTTAAAATAGTTCAGGAACCTGATCCTATACAAGGCTTGGAATCAGGTGCCAACTGGCAGCTTTCTTATTCTTAATCACTGCTTGTTTGTGGGTCACAGATCCATGGTAGTTTGAGTGGTGGACATGTCCCTAATTGTGGTGTTACAGGTTGAAGAGCTGCCATAGGCCAAAGGTTGAGTATTGAAAGAGTAACAAATTTATAAGCAAGAGCAAATATGTGGCTCTGACCCTAGGAGCTGAGCAGAATCTTACTCCCAAACCTTTAGCTTAGCCCAAATCCTACAGTTGTATTAAAAAAAATAAAAAGGAAGGAAGTTTTATACCCTGAGGTAAGTTTGGACTTTTTGATATGGAGGGGGAAAGAGAGGAAAACACCCTTCTCAAAGCGGGGTTCAGGGGAGACAGCAGATGTAATGGGTTGGCTCAGAGAGAGGAGAGGGGGTTTGAAGATTTTCCCCCTTCTGCCTTCCCTCCTTAGCTAAAGCTGCTCTCCCCAATACGCTCTTGTCCCTCTTGTCCCCCCTCTACTACTCAATACCAAAAGGTCTCCCCTTGATCCGTTCACTCACACTCAGCTTGGGGAACAGATAGCTTTTAATGTTAACTCAATCAGGTAATACAAAAGGAATAATGGGCAGGGAAGGATGGGAAAAGGAATGTGGGAAAAGGGGGTCCCTGTCTCTAAAACCCTTCTCCCCCCCCCTTGAGTTTGGGGGAAACTCAGGCCTTGGCAGCCTAAACCCCCTGAGAGAAAGTCAGGTTGACTCACCCCTGGGCAACAGGAGCTGAGGTAAAGCCTGCTCGGGTTTCTCTTCAGAAAGTCCCTTCAATTGGGAAATGTTGGGGGAAAAGATTTCTAGTCACCAGCAGGAAAAGTGAGTAACCCTCAGGAGAAAGTCTTTATTTACCTCACCCGACTGAGGGCCTCACTGCTCTCCCCTCCAACCACTCTTCTCTCCTCAGGATTCCACTCTTGGGGCCCCTCCCCTATCCAGGTGATGGATTTCTCATACTCTTCAGTCTGGCACTTTTTCTCTAGTGCCAGCCTCTGTCACACAGTGAAATAACTAGGACAGAAATCCTACAACAAAGGGATGTTGTAATTCCTTTAATTTGTACCTACAAAATTTCCTAGTTGTCTAATATAGGATGAGCAGTCTCTTTCATACCATGGGTAAGCCAATAGGAGAGTTCCTCAGACACAAACTCAAATGAGAGCTTAGACCAGAAGACCAGCAATCAGGCTTTGATCTGGATCATGTCATTTGGAGAACAATGACAACTTGTAGGTTCTTAGCTTGAACTCTCCCTGATATCTTGGAATCATAACACCCAATACTCCAAGAAAACAATAGAGGTACCCAGGAAGACAAAACTTGAATCCATACAATCTCTTTAGCAGTGTATAGAATCCCATCCTAACATAAGGGTCCAAAGACTGGAAGAATGAGCAAGTGAAGAAAAGAATTTTAACCTAAAGATCTATTATATTACACTGAGGATAGAGACATTCAAGACATCAACCCAGAAGAAGGAAATAATTCCAAAATATGTGTAAGGTAAAGAAAAACAGCATGGACACATATTCAAATAGAATTCTAGAAGAGATGATACAATAGGTTTTGTTTTTTTTTTAAACCCTTACCTTCCGTCGTGAAGTCAATACTGGGTATTGGCTCCAAGGCAGAAGAGTGGTAAGGGCTAGGCAATGGGGGTCAAGTGACTTGCCCAGGGTCACACAGCTGGGAAGTGTCTGAGGCCAGATTTGAACCTAGGACCTCCCCTCTCTAGACCTAGCTCTCAATACACTGAGCCACTCAGTGGGCCGCGCCCCCCCCCCCCCTTTTTTAAGGCTCTAAAATGATTTTAGAAACCAAATGAGAGTTCTAGAGGGAAAAAATGGCTGCTATGAAAAAAAGAAATAATAGCTTGGCATAAAAGGTACCTATGTGTTCCCTCCCTCCCAACCAAAAACAAAATCTCATTGAAAATTAGAATGGGTCAAAGAGAAACTTGTGAAACAAGAAGGAAGAGTAAAACAAAATTAAATGACTAGAAAACATAGAAGATAGCTTGAGGCACATAATTACAAAAACAATCACCCCAGAAACCAAGTCAAGGATAGGTTATTTAAAAATCACTTGACTGTGTGAAAGCTGGGACCAAAAAAGGAGGCTGGATACTATTTTGAGAAATCATGCAAGAAAACTGCCTAAATCTCTTAAAATTAGAGAGCAAAGGAAAAATAGTATTGACCAGTCATCCCCTGAAAGAAGCCTCAAAATGAACACTTTAGGGGGGTATTATAGTCAAAATCTAGAGTTTCTGGGTCAAAGAAAAACCTACTATAAGTTGTAAGAAGAATACTAAGAAGCCACAGTCAGAGTCACAGAAGTTTTAGTAGCCATCTCAATAAAAGGTGTAGAGAATTTTATGTTTAAGAAAGCAAAGAATATTAACTTGCAAACAAGAATAACAAATAGATGCAAGTGTAATGTCCTACTAGGGAAGAAAGGATTTTTAATGAAACAGACTTCCAAATATTCCTGATGAAACACCAGTGATGCATAGAAATTTTTCAGATCAAATACAAGAATTAAGAGAAATGTAAAAAAAAAAAAAGATAAACATGAGTGAACAATCAAAAGAGAATAAACAAGGATAAATCAGATTCTAATGTGGCAAAATGATAAACAGGTTCCCCCAATACTCTGTTTAAACAAAATAAAACAATAGGATTCTATTATCAACAGTGGTCCTAGAAAGGGAGTCTAATTCAAATAAAGGGCCTTGGAATTGATGATTTATTTAAAAGAAAAATGGAAAATGGAGAGAAGAATACCCTGAGAGTGGGTTGGGGTAAAGGCAAGGGAAAGGAAAATTGGGGAAAAGTATGGGTTATACAATTAAAAATCTATAGAAATAAGAAGGAAGGAATTGGGGCAGGTGACCTTGGGATCCTCATTCTTATCTAAACTGGCCAAATGAGGGAAGAACACATTGAGATATGGAGAGGAACAGAAATACATTTCACTCATGAAGGTAACAGAAGAGAAAAGAAAAGGGGGCAATAGGCATAGGTAATTTAAAGGGAGGGATTCATCTTACCCCAAACAAACCCTGAGGAGGAGGGTGGGATTTGAAAAGTGACTTTAAAGGAAAAGAAAGCACAATGCTTCCCTTTTGGAGTTTAGAGAAAAGAGGAGGTTTTTGAGAAATAGCATATTACATGTAACAAATGCAGGACACTTGTTACTGAGCTCATTCGCTTATTTTATTATTTATAAAAATGGGGTGTGCAGCAAAGAGAAGGAAAAGTATAAGAAAACAGGATGGCGGGAGGGAAATAATAACTGCAAATGGGATGAATTCATGCATAAAATGGAAGAGAATCCAACAATATGTTGTTTATAGGAAATATAATTTTAAAAGAAAGATGCATACAGTTAAAATAAGGAGTTGGAGCAAAATCTTATATTTAGCTGAAGTAAAAATAGAAGGGTTGAGATCATGATCTCAGAGCAACAGGAAAAATAGATGTAATTAATAGAAAGAGAGAAAATACATCTTAAAGGTAATATAGATAAGAAATTAATATAAATTCCAAACGTATAGGTACCAATGTTATAACAAATACTGACAAGAGTTGAATTACAAGAAGAGACAGATAGTAAAATTATAATAGTGGGGACCCCAGATTGACTCCTCAGACCTAGGTAAATCTAACTGAAAAATAAAAAAGAAGTGAAGGATCTGAATAAAATTTAGAAAAGTTAGCTCTCATCAACTTGTGGAGTGTATTGAATGGGAATAAAAAGGAGTACCCAGATATCTCTATTGTGCATGGCAACTGACTAGCATAAACACCTTACAAACAATTGAAGAAAAATAGAAATATTAAGTACATCTTTGAGTAACTGTAATGCAATAAGAATTATATTCAAAAAAGTTGCTGAAGAACTAATTTGAGACTAAATAACAATCCTACAGAATGAATAGTGAATTAAAGAACAAATCAGAAATAATCTAATTTCATTAAATGTCAGTGAGACAAAACAGATTTGACTAGTTAAGAAAGAGAGATTGGTCAGTTGTACAGATTAAGTGCATGATATAAAGAAGCAAATGAGTATAGTAACTTAGTGTTAGATCAATTGAAAGATCCCAGCTATAGGAGCAAGGACTCACTCTGATAAAATAAATTAATCACACTAGGGAATTTTTTCCCATTAAAGATAAATCATTAACTTGGTTAAAGATTTAAGAAAGAATAAAAAATAAAAAAGATAAATTCACAGTCATTGAAGAGGATATAAATGAAATTACATTAAGAACTGTTTCTCTTCATTATATATCAGTAATAATAATCTAAAGAAAAACAAATATTTACAAAAATATGTGTCCATAATTATCAGAACAAGAAATAGAGGACTTAGAAGAAGAGATCAAGCCATTGATAAATAAACTCCCCAAGCAGAATTTGCCAGGACTTGATGACTTTACAAGCAAAGTCGATGAAACATTTAAAGAATAATTCCAATACTATATAAACTGTTTGTTAAAAATAGGAAAATAAAGGGTCCTCCCAAATTCCTTCTATCACTCAAAATTGGGCCTCATACCTCAATCAAGAAGTGTTAAAACACTCAGATTGACAAATGGTCAAGGGACATGAAGAGGCAGTTTTCAGATAAAGAAATCAAAACTATCAATAAGCACACGAAAAAGTATTCTAAATCTCTCATAATTAGAGAAATACAAATCAAAACAAAACTGAGGTTCTACCTCATACCTAGCAGATTGGCCAATATGACATAAATGTTGGAGGGGTTGTGGCAAAATTAGGACACTAATGCATTGCTGGTGGAGTTGTGAATTGATCCATACATTCTGGAATGCAATTTTGAATTAAGCCCAAAGGGCTTAAAAGAATGTATACACTTTGATCCAGCAATATCACTACTAGGTTTGTATTCTAAAGAGATAATAATGAAAAAATGTTTGTACACAAACATTTATAGCTGCACTCTTTGTGGTGGCAAAAAATTGGACAATGAAGGGATGCCCTTTGATTGGGAAATGGCTAAATAAATTATGGTATCTGATGGTGATGGAATACTATTTGTGCTGAAAGGAATAATGAACTGGAGGATTTCTATGTGAACTGGAAAGATTTCCAGGAGTTGATGCAGAGTGAAAGGAGCAGAACCAGGAGAACATTATACACAGAAAGTAAAACATTGTGGAATAATACAATGTAATGGGCTTTGCTAATACAAGACAGTCCCAAGGGACTTATGAGAAAGAATGCTGTCTACATCAAGAGAAAGAACTGTGTGATTAGAAACACAGAAGAAAAACAAGTGACTTATTATTATTTGTTTATATGGGCATATGATTTGAGGTTTTGGTTTTAAAAGATTGCTCTATTGCAAAAATGAATAATATGGAAATAGATATAAGTGATAACATTTGTGTAACAGTGGAAGTGCTTTTTGTATCTGAGAGGGGGGAAGGAAGAGGGGAGGGGAAATGAAATATGTAGATATGATAAAATATTTTTAAAAAATGAAAATTAAAAAAACCAGTCAAAACAGAAAAATGACTCTAATACTGATAATGATTAGTGTTCCAAAATTTTTTGAATAAAATATTGACAGAGACTTTTAAAAGCTTATCACAAAGCTGATATTGCATATAGTTAGAATTATATCAGTAATTCAGAGCTAGTTCAATGTTATGAAAACCATAAACATAATTCATTATGTTAAGAAATACAAAAGAAAATCATATGTGTCAATAGAAGGAGGAAAACATTTGAGAAAATACTACACCCATTCATATTAAAAATACCAGAAAGCATAGAAGAAATAAAACTTTTCTTAATGTCAAAAAAGTTATCTGTCCCAAACCAAAGCTGACAGTATCTTTCATGAGTATAAATCAGAAGTTTCCAATAAGATCAGGGGTAAAATAAGATGTTCCTTATATCCCATTTGTGTTCCATATAATGCTAGAAATACTAGTAATAGCAATAAGACAAAATAACAAAATAGAGGAAATTCTCATAGCCAAGGAAACAGTATTATTATTTTTTTTTCAGATTATATGATAGTTTAACCAGAGAGCCCTAAAGAGTCAAAAATCAAATAGGAAACAATTAACTATCAATCTACTAATCTATTGTTGTTCAGCACAATCTGCTATCAATTAACTAACAATCAAAAATGTTGTAGGATATAAAATAAATCCACACAAGCCATCAGCATTCTGTATGTTATTAACAACCAGAAGGAAGAGAGAGATTCCATTTGAAATAATTGCAGTTAGTACAAAATATTTGGAAATTTACTTGCCAATAAACAGGAACTGTATGAACACAATTAAAATACTGCACAAGTAAAATATTGTGTCCAATTTCTTTTTAAAAAGGATTAATTCCATGTTACTTTTTACAGCAGTTAGACCAATTCATAGTTTTCCTGGAAATAGATTTGTGTGTCTGGCTTTCCATGTTTTTTTTTCTTAATTAAAACTTGTTTATTTAATTTAGAATATTTGTCCATGATTACATGATTCATGTTCTTTCCCACCCCACTCCTGTCACCAACAAGGAATTCCACTGGGTTTTACATATTATTAATATTTGCAGTAGAGTGATCTTTTAGTCTACATTCCCAATCCTATCCCCATTGAACCATGTGATCAATCATATGTTTTTCTTCTGCATTTCTTTTTTTTTTTAACTTTTACCTTCTGTCTTAGAATCCATACTGTGTATTGGTTCCAAGGCAGAAGAGTGGTAAGGGCTAGGCACTAGGGGTCAAGTGACTTGCCCAAAGTCACACAGCTGGGAAGCCAAATTTGAACCTAGGATCTCCCATCTCTAGGCCTGGCTCTCAATCCACTGAGCTACCCAGCTGCCTCCTCTTATGCATTTCTGTTCCCACAGTTTCTCTCGATGTGGATAGTGTTCTTTCTCCCAAGTCCCTCAGAATTGTCCGGGGTTATCACATTGCTACTAATAGAGAAGTCCATTATGTTTGATTGTACCATAGTGTATCAGTCTCTGTGCACAATGTTCTTCTGGTTCTGCTCCTTTCCCTCTGCATCAATTCCTGGAGGTCATTCCCTTTCACATGAATTCCTCCCATTCATTATTCATTTTAGCACAATAGCATTACATCATCAACAATTTGTTCAGCCATTCCCCAATCAAATGGCATCCCCTCATTTTCCAATTTTTTGCTCACAAAGAGAGCAGCTATAAATATTTTTGTACATATATTTTTCCCTATTATTTCTTTGGGTTACAAACCCAGCAGTGTTATGGCTGGATCACAGGGCAGGCAGTCTTTTAAATCCCTTTGGGCATAGTTTCAAATTGCCCTCCAGAATGGATGGATCAATTCACAACTCCACCAGCAATGCATTAATGTCCCTACTTTGCCACATCCCCTCCAACATTCATTACTCTCCATTGCTGTCATATTAACCAATCTGCTAGGTGTGCCGTGGTACCTCAGTTGTTTTGATTTGCATCTCTGATTATAAGAGATTTAGAACACTCTTTCATGTGCTTGTTGATAGTTTTGATTTCTTTATCTGAAAACTGCCTATTTATGTCTCTTTCCCATTTATCAAGTGGGATGGCTTGATTTTTTTTTTTTGTAGAATTGATTTAACTCCTTGTAAATTTGAGTAATTGGACCTTTGTCAGAGGTTTTCGTATAAAGATTTTTTCCCAATTTGTTGCTTCCCTTCTAATTTTGGTTCCATTGGTTTTGTTTGTATAAAACCTTTTTAATGTAATGTAATCAAAATTATTTGTTTTATATTTTGTAATATTCTCTGTCTCTGTGCTTGGTCTTAAAATCTTTTCCATAGATCTGACAAGTATACTATTCTCTGGTTCACCTAATTTACGTAGTTCTTTATATTTATGTCATTTCACCCATTATGAATTTATCTTGGTGTAGGGTGTGAGATATTGATTTAAACCTAATCTCTCCCATATTGTTTTCCAGTTTCCCCAGTGGTTTTTGTCAAATAGTGGGTTTTTGTCCCAAAAGCTGGGATATTTGGGTTATAGTACACTTATCTTGCTGAAGTCATTTACCCCAAGTTGATCTTCCCTTCTGTCTCTTAGCCAGTACCATATTTTTATGATGACCACTGCTTTATAGTACAGTTTAAGATCTGGTACTGCTTGGCCCCCATCCTTCATTTTTTTTCATTAGTTCCTTTGATATTCTTGATTTTTTTTTGTTCCAAATGAACTTTGTTTTGATTTTTTCTAATTGTTAAAAAGTTTTTTAGTAGTTTGATAAGTATAGCACGAAATTTGGGTAGGATTGTCCATGACTTTTTCTGTGTTAACAATTTCCATCTTTTGTCATGTTTGCTAAATTCCTTGGTAGGAGTTGAAACTTAATGTTTTGATTTGCATTTCTTTTGTTCTTAGCACCAGCAAATTTCTTTTTTTGCTTTTTTAAATAATTTTTTTTCTATCTTTTTTATGCTACCTAGATTTGTTCATCTCTCTCATCTCCCTTCTCCCTGCTAGAGAGCCCTTACAGTAAAAGAAAATTTTAAAAGGATGAAGAGAAAAAACTTCCAGTAAAACCAATCAAAACATGGAGAAAAAAATTAATGTTGTATATAATGACCCTGTGGATCCTCCTAAGCTAGTAAAGCTAGTCAAGATGTCTTCTTGTTTCTCTATTTTAGTAGCATTTGGTTTCAGTTATTTTGTAGTGTGATTCTTTTTCTTTTTCTTTTCGCAAGTCACTGTGTATATTGTTTTCCTGGCTTTGTTTATTTCTTTTTGCAACATTTAGTACGCATCTTTCTCTACTTCTCTGTATTCATTATGTTCATGTTTTTGTTTTGTTTTTTGTTTTTTTAGTAATTATATTTTGTCATATTTTTGAACCACAATCTGTAAGTCATTCTTTATGACTTCCACAAAGAAATTGGGTAAAAATCTCAAACCATCTTTTTTTTTCCTCCGTCTTCATTTGCCTTGATCTCTCAGCATCATTCAATACTGTTAAATCGATCTGTTTGGATCGTCTCTCTTTAACGTCACAGTCTCCTCTAATTTCTCTGTTACGTGTCTATCTCTTTGGCCAGTTCCTTATAATATTTGTCACTTTTTAAAGTGAGTGGTACCTAAGGTTCTCTTTCTGACATCTTCTCTTATTTCTTTTTTCCCCATTCATTCCCACAACTTCAGCTGTGGACCTTCTAGTCAGGTGATTCACATATTCATGTCTCCTGAGACCTGTTGTATTTTCTAAACTTTTTAGACTATTCCTATTTCCACCTGTGTATAGGATTTCTATGACTATGACATATACACTTGTCATCTTATACTCGGCACATGTAAAGTAATGTTTATTCTTTCTACTAAACCTACTTTTCCTTTGATGTTAACTATTTATTCAAGTAGTATCAACATTCACATAATTACAACTTTGGTGTTCTTTTTGCATCTTCCATTTCCTCTCCAGTTCATTAATAAGTCCAGTTGATTCTAGCTCTGTAATATTTCTGTCATCTCCTCTTATTTTGTCTAAATTTTTATTGCCATCTACTTGGAAAATTGCAGTTAACTTCTAAAAAAATATTCCCAATTTCACTTTTCCCTTTCCAAAGTATCCTTTATACAGGTGTGTGGTTCAAACTTTTCTTTGGGAGTGGACCTCTTTTATTCTTGCTCAAAAATCTTACATCAGCTCTTTGTGGTTAGTACTGAGTCAAGTCTGAACTGTCTTGGGAATAACCTAACCCCATCTCCTCCCCCAAATCCAGCAGCATTTTACTTTCCTAGCCTAATCTTATACTTCTTGTGTGCCACATACTTTGTGCTTGGGCTACACTTGACTATCATCATTCTTCTGAGAATGCCTGGTGTTTTTATACTGTAATGCTTTCCTCATGATGTTCCTTATGCTAGGAATTCCCTACCTCTTTCTTCCTGTTAACTTTCTAACCATTTTTTTACAGTCCAGCTTGCATAACAGATCTTCCATTAAACTGACTCTGTCTACATGACATTGACCTCAGACCTCACAAAGCACTTGTATCTCTATCACTTTTCATATATCACTTTATGTTATACTTCTGTATTTTCCCCATCTCTCTCTAGACATTTCTGCGTCTTTTCTGTCTTAATTTTGTATTCTGTGTTTACCCAATTTACTTATGGTTTCCTTCTTTATGTTTAAGTCACTCACCCATTTTGAATTTATCTTGGTGTAGGGTGTGAGGTGTTGATCTATTCCTAGTCTCTCCCACACTGTCTTCCAATTTTCCCAGCAGTTTTTATCGAATAGTGGATTTTTGTCCCAAAAGCTGGGATCTTTGGGTTTATCGTATACTGTCTTGCTGAGGTCGCTTTCCCCCAGTCTATTCCACTGATCTTCCTTTCTGTTTCTTAGCCAGTACCAAATTGTTTTGATGACTGCTGCTTTGTAATATAGTTTTAGGTCAGGGACTGCAAGGCCCCCATCATATGTGTTTTTTTTCATTATTTCCCTGGATATCCTTGATCTTTTGTTCTTCCAAATGAACTTTGTTATGGTTTTTTCTAAATCAGTGAAGAAGTATTTTGGTAGTTCAATGGGTATGGCACTAAATAGATAAATAAGTTTGGGTAGGATGGTCATTTTTATTATATTGGCTCTTTTGGAGTTTTCTTGACAAAGACACTGGAGTGGTTTGCCATTTCCTTCTTCAGCTCATTTTACAGATAAGGAAACAAACAGGGTTAAGTGACTTGCCCAGGTCACACAGCTAGTAAGATTCTCAGCCTGAATTTGAACTCATGTCTTTCTGACTTCTTAGTTAAGTGGTCTGTGTACTGTGACATCTAGTTGCCCCAACATAATAGATACTTTTTGTCTTATTGAATTTAATTGAACTTAATGAATTTGTTCCCTTATTTGCTTCATAGTTTCACCCATATTTTTTATTATTATTATATTTTAAATGTTATGTATATCTTTCATTCCTGATTCTGTCAAAATTAATAGTTTCAGGCCTCCTTTTACAGTGAAATTCTATTAAGTGAATGCCATATATAACATTATGTGATGTACAATATGGTATTTACTAAATACCTTAAATATGATGATATAATAAGGTGAATTCTGTACACATAAAGGCAGATTCTTAACCCCCTCACTGGCCTGAAAAGTTCTACTGCTTTGCTGAACCCTGGCCCAAGTTGGGATGTGGTCAGGGACAACAGAAGCTGAAGAAAAGATCCAGTGTGATTCTTTGTGGGACATGGCTTCAGAGCTTAATGGCAGAAGCTCTTCCAGGTCTCTTAGAGGTGACTTCTCACAGGTTATTTATAACTTATAATCAGTGGTATCACTAAGCATACAATTGTATATTTGTTTAATTAAAATCCATTAAGGAAAGTTCTTTGTTCTTTTTAGAAAATGTGCCAGAGGAACTTCGAGAGCCCTTTTATACAGATCAGTATGATCAGGAGCACATCAAGCCCCCTGTTGTGAATTTGCTGCTATCAGCAGAACTGTATTGTCGTGCTGGGAGTCTTATTCTCAAGAGTGATGCTGCAAAACCACTTTTGGGCCATGATGCTGTGATCCAGGCCTTAGCACAGAAGGGCCTCTATGTTACTGACCAAGAGAAATTGGTAACCGAGCGAGATCTACACAAAAAACCCATACAAATGGTGAGTGTTTTAAATAATTGATTACCTCACATTTATTTAATATGTATGTTTTTTAACACAATAGCATAAATTTTGTCACTATTTTTTTTATCAAATTGAGCACTGATTACTTTTTTCTAGCCTTTTTTCCTTATCTTTACTATAATTGAAGATATAGTTTTTATAAGATAACATCTTTTAGAATATGTGAAACATTTACAGCTTCCTTCCACTTAAAACTGTGTAAACCATATCAAATTTAAAACCTTTTTTCCAGGACCTTTTCTTGGATATAGGAGGATGAGTTGAAAGTCCTTATATGATAGTAGAGAATTAAGCATTGGCTAGAGCTTCAATCAGATGACTAGTAAGATCCTTTTTTATTTCAGAATTTTTAGATCTCTAACTTAACTAAAATATAAAGAGGTAATGAATGGAAGAACTTGGGATTAGAATCCAAGATTTCTGACTCTTAATAAAGTGCTCTGTATTGTTTTATAATTTTAAATGTAATTTAATTTTATTTTTTTACCAATTATACTTCCAAAGTTATATTATCCCTCCTTTCCCTCCCCACTTCTGGAGCTGGCAAGTAGTTCATTCCGGGTTATACATGTGTTATCATGAAGTTGTTTTATAATTTTAAAAGACCGAAAGAATTATTTCTTTACAGAAAATCTAGATTAATTCAATACATAAACATTTACTAGGATCCTATAATGTGACAGGTTCTGTGAATCAAAAAGAGGCAAAAGACAGTCTGCCCTTAAGGAACTTACAGTCTGGGGGGGCGTGGGGGGGGGGCCCGGTGGAACAACATGCAAACAAATATATACACATATATATATACAAAACAAGCTATATATGGGATAAAGAGGAAATAATTACCAGAATAAAAGCACTTTAATTAAGATGAGTTGAGGAAGATTTCCTGTAGAAGGTGGCATTTTTAGTTGGGTCTAATAGGGAGCCAGAAGGTCAGTAGAGCAGAGAGGGAACATGTTCCAGGCATGAGGGACTGCCACAGAGAATGCACAGATACAAGGGAATGGAGTGTTTTGTTTGTAGAACAGCCAGAAGGTCAATGTTGGTGTATCAAAGAGTATGTGTTGGGAAATAAGGTGTAAAAAGAATGGAAAAATAGGAGGTGACTAGGTTATGAAGAGCTTTGAATGACAAACAGAACATTTTGTATTTGATCTCGGTGTCACTAGAGTTCATTGACTAAGGTCAGCGTGCAGTGATATGATCATACATGCACTTTTGGGCAATTACTTTGGTTGTTGAATGGAAGATGGATGAGTGGGGAAGAGAATGCACACAGGCTCACTCATCGGCAGTTTATTGCAATAGTCCAGTCATGAGGTGATGAGGACCTGTTCTGAGCAATGATGGCAATGTCAGTGGAAAGAGGCATATATGGTAGATACATGTTGCAAGGTGAAATTGACAGAATTTGGCAGCAGATTGGATTTTAGGGGAAGGGAGGAAATAGTGAGGAGTCTAAGATGATTTTTATGTCAGAGTTAGGGAGGATAGTTTTGCCCTCTACGGTAATGGCCAAATTAGGACGGGTGGGAAGAGTTTGTGGGAAACGATTATGAATTCTGTTTGGGACATGTTGAGTTTAAAATGGCTGTTTGTTTTTTTTTTTGACATCAAGTTTGAGATGGCTAATAGGCAGTTGGAGATGCAAGACTGGAGCAAAGAGATTAGGCCAAGATAAGAAGATCTGAGAATCATTAGCAAAGAGATAATAATTAGATCCAGGAGAACTAATGAAATTACCAAATCGACTAGTATGGGGAAGACACAGAGGAGGGCCCAGCAACTGTGGTAGAGGCTGGAGAGAGAGAGAACTTGTAAATCAAGAGGCAAGAAACTGGGGACCTAATCTAGTTGTCAATCAAGAGAAGGAGTTTCCAGAACGGAATGTTCCCAGGAGTTGGCAGTTGAGCTGACCAGGGGGAGGGGACTGGACTTGGGGTCACTCTCTGAAGGTGGGAACCTGGCTAAAAGACCCTGGTGGGGCTGACTTGGTTTTGGGGTTCTCTGGCTTTGGACAGTTGAAGTTCACAAGAAGGATATGGTGGTCTATTTAAGAGTTGAGTTGGCCAGGAGAAACTGAGAGACTTTGAACTTTGTTTCTCTCTGGAGCTAAGCCAAGAGACCTTGCTGATTTTTGAAGAAGAAAGAAGATTTAAAAGCTGTTGTCCTCCATCTCCTTAACTGTCTAAGAGTCACAGTTTGTGACTGGACTACTTTCTCAATCCCTCATTTAGATTAGGGACATCCTAATCCCTCTCACCTCAGTTTCCCATCCTGTTATCCCAATAAACTCCTTGACTTGAAAGAGGAAAAGAAAAGAATATCTTTATAGTTCACTCAGGGGGAGGGAAGAATTGGGAGGAGAGGGTGGCAGGAAGAAGAGGGTTGGAGAAGGGAGGGAGTGAAAGGGGGGAGGAACTTAGAAAGATATACTGACCCATCAGCCATCAGTAGGGATCAGTAGGCAAGCCCCAGAGCATTCCTCAGAGTAGTTGCCCTGCGTGGCAGTATCCCTGTGTGGCATCCCTCAGCATTTCTCATTCCTACCTCCATTACAAATAAGCAGCTTCAGGTTCCCTTAGCAGCTCTCTCTAGATACAAGCCAGAGAACAGCAGTCATTGCAAAAGAAACAGTTCCCCTCAGTTTACTTTTCTATTTCAACAAGTAACAGTTTCCATTCAGTTTACTTTTTTCTATTTCAGAACAAAACTCTTGAGGGGCACATGATCTGGAATATGATCCAGAGGAAACTAAGAAAAAGTATGGCTGTAGGAAAACTAGGAGAGAGTGATGTTCCAAAAACCTAGAGAAGACAAGATTATCAAGAAGGGGGTGATTAGTAGTTTCAGAGGCTGCAGAGAGGTTAGAAGGCAATTGGATCTGGTAATTGAGAGATTATTTGTAATTTTGGAGGGAGAGAGCAGGTTTGATAGATTGATGAGGCTGGAAGCTAGATTGTAAGGGATTAAAAAGATGTTGAGAGGAGAGAAAGTGGAGGTACCTATTGTAGAGAGTTTTCAAGGAGTGTAGCCACAAAGGGTGGAAGAGATATAGGCTAAGGATGGTAGGATCGAATTTTTTAGAAGATGAAGGAAATGTGCATATTTGAGGCAATAGAGGAGAAGCTAGTAGAGAAGAAGATATTGAGAATGATAGAGGGAACCATCTTTTGGGGAGGACCAGATGAAATGAGATCACTTGTGCTGCCAGAGGAAGGATTAGCGTTGGTTAGAAGGAGATAATAACATCAGTTTACTTTCTTTGCTTATCTGTGTTCATTGTAATTGTCATTTCTTATAATGCAGTGTTATATTGCATTTGTATACTATGCAGGTTTACAACTTCAGAATCTTTAACTTCTTCTCACTCCACATATTCAACTTTTAGTTTTTGTGGATTCTGCCTCCATATCTCAAGTATCTGTTCCCTAAGTCAAACTTTTATCACTTTTGTTCCTCAATCAGATGGCCTTCCATCTCATGACATCTCTTTACCTCTATCTTCTGGTACCTTCTTTCAAAATTACTTTTCACTTGCAACATATTTTTCTTGAATGTAAATAATTATTTGTAGATTGTATCCCTCTTTAGAATGTGAATTTCTTGAGAGGAGAAAAAATATTTTGGCTTATCTTTGTATTCCCAGCCTTTAGCACAAAATCTAACAAGTGAATTGGTTACGTAAATGTTTGTAATAAGAAAGCTTGTTTACTGACTGATTTCAGTCAATTTCCTATTCTGTTACCCAAGTGATTTTTTTTCCTTTAAAAAAAAAAACTCTTTCCTTTAGTTCTAAGTATTTTAAGAGAAGGCATTTAGGGTTCAATGATTTGCCCAGAGTCACACAGTGAGGAAGTGTTTGAAGGCAGATTTGAACCTAGGTCCTCCCAACTCCAGGCCCAGCACTCTATCTAGTGAGATACCTAGCTGCACTCGAAGTGTTTTTTCCTAAAGAACCTGTTGATAACACTCTCCTGCTCCTTAAATTCTAGTTATTCCCTGTTGCTTCAAGAATCATGTTCAGTCACCTGATATAATGTGTGCTTTTTAGGGCAAGAGTTGTTTTTGCCTTTTTTTTTTAAATACTTAGTCCTTAGTACAGTGTCTACCACAAAGTGTGCATTTAACAAATGCTTGGTCACTGATTACTGGTTGACTATTAAATAGGAGCCATTCTAATGCTCAGATTTCATGATATAATGCTTTTCATTTCATTTCGTATATACTAGGCTATCAGATTTGAAAACTACCATAAAATGAATTACCCTATTTTAAAAAAAGTTTCATTTTCTCCTTTTGTTTAGATAATTATGAATCACTTCTAACATTTAGAAAAAATTCTGGTGAGATTTATCTTTTTTGTGTTTTGTAACTTGATCTAGACTGGTTATTTCAATATAAAATTCAAGTTTCAGATTTAGTCTTACAAAAGTTAAACAAGATTTGTGCTACCTATTTTTCTTTTTAAGTTATTTCATGTAAAACCTATATAGAAAAAGATTCTCACTCAACTATTAATAATTATATTGATTCTCAGAATCCTGCAGAGGTTTCTTAGTGTTACAGATAAAAGAGTGGTTGCCTTAAACTGTGACCACGGAAATGTGGTTTCAAGACAGTGTCTTTAAGTTAAATCAAATATAAAGTGGTTGTCAGGGAAAAATTCCCAAATATGAAATATACCCAAGTCATCTGGGTTTTATAGAGATTTTAATTAATACAAATTAAGGAATTAATGAAAGGGAGAGAAAGAATTAGAGGAAATAATGAGAAAAGTGCTAGGCCAGCCTAGGCTTAAGCCTTAAGAGAGAGATCAGTCAGTCTTTAATCCACTCACCACAAGATTTGTCCCAAGCAAGATTATAGTGTTCAGAGAGACCCACCAGTTCAGTTCCTCAGCTCAATTAAGTTCAGCCACCGAGCCCTCCAATTCATCTTTGGCAAGCTCCCTCCTCAGAGAGAGGTCTCAGAGAGTTTTTTCAGAAAGTGCCTCCTTCTCTCAGCTCCTTTTAAAGAGAATTTTCTCCTATGTCACCTCCCCTAAGTTCTCACATCTACCAATCACAGTAGACGTTTTCCAAAGGACAGACCATTCTTAATTCACACCTGAGTACACTAAACTTTTGAGTAAGTTTACACCTCTTTGCCCCTTACAAGTTTGCAAGTTGCTTGACCTTCATAGGTACTTAGCACCTTCCTAAAAATAGACTTAACTTAAGGCTTTTGCTTCACTATATGTATGAGTTAAGTACTTTTTCATTGTTCAGTAAAGAGTTTACAACTTTATCTTCCCCTAAAGTATGCTTAAGTATGAGTATGGGTGGAGTAGAGTTCTCACATTCCTGACTAAGTCCCTTCATTGTTTAAAATGGGGAATGGTCTTAAAACCAAGTGTTCTGAAGTAGGGTCTGAGAATTTTTAAGATTCACATTAGTGAAACATAGTAGTATGAAAGAGAATGATTGTATCTGTTCTAAAATAGCAAAGTAGATGAATTCCTAGACTATGACAAGCAGCTTATTGAATTGCAGAGAGATAATGAGTTGGGTGTCCAGTATTAAGCAGTAGAAGATCAGACTGGATCCCACTTGGGAAATTACAGTACTTTCTTGATTTTAAACTCTACACATTGTTTATCTCTTAAGTAATGCTTTTTTTCATGATGTTTTATAAACTGTAAATCATCAAACTTCATGAACTAATAATTAAAAATTATATAGAACCAGAAGAAAAATGAAAAGAGGCTTTATGGGCATAAGGATGAAGATTAAAAACAAAAATAGATATTATTGGTGATATATATCATTGTTGAATGAGTGAACCAGTCATATAGCACAAATGAAAGAGAGAAGATTATTCCTAAGATATTAAAAGATCAACAGATTTCTAAAGCATCTTCCCCACACTTTTTTTTTGCTCTTCATCCCAACTCTCTGACATAAGCAACACAGATAAGGTTTATTTCCGTATTATAGAAGTGTAAAAGTTAAAATTAAATCTCTAATAAAAATAATATATTTTATGAGGTTTATTAAGGATCATTAGAAATCAAGGAATAAAGAAGACACAAAATAAAGACCATGTGCTCATGGCTGATCAGCCAGTTCAAACACCCGCCTTACTACCACCAAGCTCAGGACAGGAAGTCAAGACCTGGGATCTTCCATGTCCCTGCCTAATATCCCTATCTACAGGAAATACGGAATGATAGGAAGTCAGTGGGCTCCTGGGAAATGTCTTTTTTTTTTTTAGGGTAATAGATTTTAAATTATACTCCCCCCGCCATCTACTCCCCCCCTCCCCAAGATCCATGGAAGACTGGTCTCTCCTGTAAATCTTGAAATTTCTTAGACTTGTGAATGTTAAAAATTTCCACATTGAGGAATCCTCCATTAGAACAAATTCCCTACTGGAAACTTTCCCCATTTTGATGTGAGAACTCACCAGGAACAGAAATGGGAGGACCTCTACTCCACCCGTACTTAAGACTGCTTTAGGGGAGAAAACTCCTTGCTAAACAATGAAAGTACTCGGACCCATGCTTATAATAAGGCAAGGAGTTCTTTGAGCCATGCCTGTTTTTTAGAATTGATACAATGGGCTGCTAGGTACCTAAAAGGGTCGGGCAAGTTTTCTCTTGATGGGATTAGTCGACTCAGCTGTGTTTTCTCTGGTTCAGACTTACTGAGGGGATTAGTCGATTTAGCAGGAATTCAGATGGGCAGTCCTTTGGAAAACGTCTACAGTGATTGGTAGATGTAAGGACTTAGGGGAGGTGACATAGGAGAAAAACCCCTATATAAGAAAAAGCAGAATCTCTTGAGGGAAAATCCTTTTGGAGGATCTCTGATGAGGATAGCTTGGGAAGAATCTCTTGAGAGAGGCTCTGGAGAAGGGAAGCTCTTGGAGGATAATCTCTAAGGAGGTCTCGCTGGAGCTCCTCTGAGGGGCTTCTGTCCCTCTGGAGGCTCTGGAGAGAGGCCCTTTGGAACAGTCTCTGGCTGGAAGGCTCTTTGAGGAGGACTCTGGCTGGAACTCTCTCTGGTGAAGTCAGCTGAGATGGAGCTGGACTGCTGTCACTAGAATCCTTGCTTACACAGACCTTGTGGTAAGTGATAAAAGACTGAATGACTGATCTCTCTTAAGACTCAGGTCTAGGCCATGTTGGCTTAAGGCACTTCATACTTATACTTTTTTTTTCTCTCTCTCTCTTTCTTTGATTACTCATTGTATTATTAATTAAATTCTCTATAAAACCCAGTTGACTTGGGCATATTCATAATTTGGGAATATATTCCCTGGCAACCACCTCATATTTGATTTAAAAACCAAGACACTGTAGTGAAACATATTTTCTGCAGTCAAATTTACTCACCCTCTCTTATATCTATCACAATTTATATCTTCCACCGTTTTAACTCACTACAGTTTACAACATCAACCATTTTAATTATAACAGTTTATGTCTCCAACTCTTTTAACATCAACTATTTTAAATAATAACACTCCAATGGATCTTATAAACATAACCAATTTGAAATTATAATAATTTGGGGATAAAAGGAAAAGAGAACATGGGGGGTGTTCCTTAAGGATATCCCTGACCAGCAGGGTCCTCCCACAAGGGAAGGGACTCACCTTTGTGATGGGACCCGAGGAGAGATAGGGAACCGAGAACCAGGGTGAAGAATGACAGACACGGGCAAGTCAGTGTTTAAATAGGGCAGGCAACCCCTATGGTATCTCCTTGGAAGGAAAATATGAGGATCAGTGGAATACGAGGTAGAAGAGGAGATTAAGGTAAAGAATGTAAGCCGACAGGGGCTGGAGCCTCGTGGAGGAAGAGATTCAGAAAGGAGAGAGAAAGAGGGAGATAGGATTAAGGAGCAGAGTAGGATTAAGGAGTGGAGCAGATCTCCAAGAAGGGGGAGAGAAAGTTCCTAGAGAGATTCATGGGCTCTGCCTTCTGCTTTTATTGCTGAGTAGGTGGGGAGTAGTTTCCAATTAGTGGCGATTACATCAGAGAGCGTAAACAATCATTATTGGTGGTAAGGTAGGTAGAGGAACACCTTTGGGCGTGTAGATTACAATCCGTGCTTTCTCGAGAGTACTCCGCACATGTTAATTAGTTTGTCCTAGCCAAGGGCCGCATGGCCAGTTCAAGGTTACATTCACAAGCCTCATTGGTAAAACCTTGTGCTTGGAGATACAGTAGCCGCACAGTCATTTATGATTCATAGATGTGAATATGCTTGGGATGCTATAGAACAAAACCAATGATTGCTAGGTTCATTGACAAAAAGCCAGTTAAGGGGCAGTCACCTTTTGGCATAAGAGTATACATACAAAACAAATGCGTTCAACCCCAAACAGTTCAAATCACCACATCCCAAAGTTCACTCTGGATCTTCTGGTTCAGCATGTGGTCTGTGCAGGCATCTTAACAGTGCCTTCTCCAAACAGTTCATTTTTTTGTATTCAGAGAGGTAGCTTGTTTCTTAACTTAAAATTACTCTCAAAAAGAATTTAAAGTTTGCAATTTAGAATAATTATACATTCCCTCCTGAAGAGGGTGTTGAAAAACACAGGGATCACTTAGGAATGCATGGCTGAATTATGAGATGTATGAATCAATTGGCAAGAGAAATCAAAAAAATAAAAAAGAATCCAAATAAAAAAAGGTAATTCTGGGATGAAATACAGGCTATCAAAATCTTATGTGTAAAAATTCTAAGTAAAGGAAAAATAATCTATAACAGGTCCTTGAATCAGGGCCCAATTAAAATGATTTAAGCAATTATGCATTTACCCAATCAATACCCAGGACTATAAAAAGTTTGCCACACCATGAAAGACAGAAAAGGAACTAGATTATAGGAGACAGGTAGGAGCCAAATTTGAGATACTTGGTAGAATGTGGGACAAGGAAGACCTGCCTTTAATACATCTTAAACAGCCACAACCTCAAACCCCAAACAAGTTCCAAGTCCTCTTGTCTTGACTCAAAATATTCATCAATCCCATTGGGATTGGTTGGTCTCTTATACCTTGTGCTCGATTGGCACTATGCAGTTTAGCTTTTTGCTTCTTTGGCACTGTGTGATGTCTCTTTTTGTATTCTCTTGCCCTGGAATCAGAGAAAATCATTAAGCAAATCCCGTAATTTTTTAAAACAATCAATGGCATCATTTTTATAGTCTAAAGCTTTTGGGGGTATGCATTAATATTAGAATAAATGTATTTTAAACTTATATTACTGCAAAAAAAAAAGTCAAAGAAAAATATTCTCACCAATAAATGAGATTCATTTCCTTTTTAACCTAATCACTGAGTGAGTACAGACAATTTTCAGAATAAAACAGTAATACAGTAGATAATGCACATTCAAAGGAGTACCAAAGTTCCCAAAATTCACAATAGCCCAGTTAATTACAATAGCAAACAAACTCACTATTATATTTCATATAAGTTGCTGTATGACCAAAAAAAAAACTATGAACTTATGGATATTTGTCACAATTTTTGTGGACGTAGCAAATCTTTCAACCTTGGCAAATATATTTTTAAATAAAGTAAAACTTATTTGGGTCTAGAACGTCACCAAGATATCTTGATTGTTCTGGTGGAAGGTAAATTAAACTGAAGAATTTTGCAGGATCTCTTTTTGGCTTCCTGCTTCATTGAATCACCTTTGTAGGAACATTTCTTTGTTTCTCTACCTTTTAATACAACATTCTTTATAATATAAATATTTTTAAAATCATTCATTAAGAAACTACTAGTTAATTAAAATTATTTCTGAAGATCCCTTTGAATTACCATTTAAATTCTTAGCTCATTAAATTTTTTAAAGGTTGTTAGCCAGGTTGAGGCCATTCATCATCTGTGTGACAATTAACAAATGCAAACTGGAAACAAAAAACTGTTTATGTGCTTATAGGATATTTTACAATATTTTGTTCAGTAGTCATAGGGGAAATGTAACAGAACATATCTAATATTTAAAACACAGTAGATTAAACTCAGTATAACAGAATAGTATTTAATACATTCATATATGAACTTAAAACAACAAAATTAAATCTTAAAACAGCAAAATACAATAAAAAACAGAGGCTTTTTATGAAACATTTGAATCTGAAAAGGCTCAAAAATTTCACCTCGGATCTCTTTAAAGTTCCCTTTTTTTTATCTGTTGAGATTTCTTTTGTCAGTACTGTGGGATCTCCCATAGCTAGGGAGAACATGGGTTTTAGGAATCTTAAATTGGGCAGGCCCAAATGGCAAAGAATTGCAGGGAGATGAATTTCTCCCCTGAATCTCAGGTAAGATAAGTAAAAGGATCAGAGCATTCATGAATGGTAGATGCTGTTTGAAATAGACAGTGCACTGTTCTTTCATAGAACTTCTTTCATAGAACATGCTTGTAATCCTCTTCCTGTTTGGAAGTCTCTTCCTTATCCTTGTCTCCCCCTCCCCGAGGTACCCTGCCACATGGAGGCTAATTGTTGCCTAAGGAAAGAAAACCCTAGTTTTTTTACTATCTTCTCTGACTCCTAGCTTTTTGGTGGCAGTAATCAGCAACAGCAGTAGATATCAGGGTCTGGTTGGAGGCCAATTTTAGGAGCAGAGTTGCTGGGGCTGGGATCTGTTACAATAGGATTTTGGGGTAAGGGAGAGGAAAAAACCTACAAAAATCTACTTCATTGTTTTGGAAGGAAAAGGAATAAGGGTTTAGGGATTTACTTATGCTTATTTAAAAAATTTTTTTTATTTTAAAAACTAACTATTGTAACTAGGTTACTAAACTACAAGAACATAACAAAATATCCAAATATCACAGCAGGGGTCCAAAACCAGTTAGAGCCAGGATCTGTTAGATGTCCAAGCAAGTCCTGATGTCCAAGTGAGACTGAATGCTGCCAGCAGCTAGGTACAGGAATCCTTCCTCAGTTCAACACAGGGAAATCCTCTTGATACCTTCCTCTCAACTTCCTCAGGAGAGCAGAAGAAAAATCTGTTGGGGCAAGATGGAATCTTCCTAGATCCCCCAGATCAGGCTCCCATGTGACCCTTAGTCACATGCCACTTCAGTCATACCTAGGTTTGCACGTTTCAGTTTTTGTAGTTTTGCAAATTGCAAACCTTTTCATCCTTTATCAAAATTTGGGGGAGAGATCTGGGTGGAGAAAGTCAGGAGGTAGCTGGGTTGAGAATGTCAGGAAGAAGCAATATCAGCAACGCCAGAGTCAGCAGCGAGAGATGAGGAACGAGGAAGGAAAGACTCAAGCAGTTGGGTGAGAGAAGCGGTTTATGTCATGTTTGCTAAGAGTCCCCCTGCTAAAAATAGCCTGGCCAGTAGAGAATGAGCGAGCAGTGGGCAAAAAGTAGGAAAATAAAAACGCAGCAGTTCCAAAGAGAGTTGGAATTTGTGAGGGTGGGTGGGGTGGGCAAAAATCCTTGGCAGGAGAAATGTGGCTTAAAAAATTATCTAGGCTACCTTTAAAAAAAATTTAGTTTCTCATCTCTTTTGGTTGCCAACTGAAATAAGTCTCTAATAATAAAAATATTATATTTTATGGAGGTTTAATAAAGATCATTAGAAATCAAGGAATAAAGAAGATACAAAATAAAGACCATGTGCTCATGGCTGATCAGCCTGTTCAAACACCTGCCTTACCACCACCAAGCTCAAGACAGGAAGTTAAGACCTGGGATCTTCCATGTCCCCGCCTAATATCCCTATCTACAGTAAGTACATAATGACAGGAAGTCAATGGGCTCCTGGGAAATGTAGTTTATTTTCAGGGTACCAGATTTTCAATTATACAGAAGAAGGAAAAGTCTCAGAATACTGAAGTGACTTTTACCCACAGTCTTATGAGCATCAGGGACATCTTATTTTGCTTAAAATACATTTATTAATCATTCAGAATGAGAAGCTTTCTCACTTGTTGTGTTAAAAGTTTGATGTTCAGACTTCATATCTTCCAGAAAGTATTTGACAGAAATTAATGTAGATTCTTGGGCAGCTGGGGGTCAGTGGATAGAGTTCCATGCCTGGAGTCATTAAGGCTCATCTTCCTGATTTCAAATCTGACCTCAAACACTTACTATTTGTGTGACCCTAGACAAGTCCCTTAACCCTGTTTGCCTCTATTTTGTCATCTATAAAATGTGCTAGAGAAGAAAATGGTGAACCTTTCCAGTATTTTTGCCAAGAAAACCCCAAACAGGGTCATAAAGAGTCAGATACTACTGAAAACCAACAAAAATAGAGATTCTCATATAAATAATTGTCATAGGGAAAATTGTTCTTTGTAAGATTTCATTTTTTCTTTAGGGGAAGACTATGTGCAACCCTTGAAAATGTATTGTCACATTAACGAAACTTGGCAATATTATCATAAATTCACAAAATTTTAGATCTGGAAGACACCTTAGGCCAAACCTCTCATTTACAGATATATCTGGGTAGATAGATATCGATGTATAACAGACAAGACTTTTCAAGTGAGAAACACCAGGGACAGTATGCTGCTCAGTTTTCTTAGATTATAAATTGTAGAGACAGATTACTGATCTACCTGTCTTAGCGGAAGTAAGAGATAAATGATTTTCTCCTTTAGTGACAGGACTGGTACTTGTATCTGTAAAACAAAATTCTTTATTCCTTTTTTAATTTAACAGGGGACCTGGAGGTTCTCTTATCATAGAGATGTATAGGGATTAATATAGGGATTAGTCAGCAGTGACAGGAAATAGAAACCGGGGAGCCCCATGTTGGGCCAGTGTCAGTTGGTTGGGATGGTCAGTTGCTGATAATTAGGAGAGTCACTTGCTGACAGTTGGGGAATTAGTTGCTGGCAATTAGGGCTGGCAGCTGCAAGGAAGTTGGCTGCAGGGCATAAATTGGTTTTTGGGGTTTGGTTGTTGTTGGTGTAGGTTGGTGATTAGTTGGTGGTTGGTATATATCTATATCTATATATATTCATTCTGCCTTGTGAGCTGAGCTGAAGGGTGATCAACTGGACTTTCTCCAATGGCAGTTATAGGTAGATAGAGGCATTTTTAGATAGTAAATAAATTGTTAATTGTTAAAAGTTGTTAGAAGTTGTCTTTTCTCTGGCTTAAAGAGATAATATTAATTTCCAACTCTACTATATTCTCATTAAAACTTAAATTATTAAAAGCTGTTATTTTGTCAGAACCCCTATTTTAACCCTTGAATTTAATTGGCGACCACAAAGAGACTCATACCCACAACCGCCTTGTCATTTCCCTTATATTTTACTGAAACTATTCCCAAGTCAAGTTCCTAGCAATCAATTCTGTTATAGCTGTTGATCCTTTATGTTAAATAGTACCATCTACTGCCAGAAAGTAGAGCTGCAAACAAAATTAACAATTATATTAACTATGATTCTGAGTCATTCTAGTTCAAATAGTGATGCTGTTTCTTGTCTAAAGTGACTCATTGTTCAACAAAATATTACAGAGTGGCTCTACATAGCACTGCTCCTATCTACTTATCTTGATAGGAGTTCTGGCATTCTGCTTATTCTTCCTCAGGAAGAAATTGAATAATAGTTTGACCTCAAATCTGAACTAAAAGCTCACTTTGAAGGAAAATAATGTGAGTAATCTTGAAAAGAAGCTTGAGGAGAGTTTGAGGGATCTCAAGGCTTATATAAAAAGCATTGAGAAAAACTTGAAAAATCCCCAGAGTAAGAAGAGAGATTTGTCTCTCAACGCTCCCTCATTATTAGAGCTGACTCAGTCTCTGTGTAGTCCTGCTTCACGTATTTCTGCTCATACTCAAATCACCTCAACCCCATGTCCTGTTCTGACTATCTCTAAAATCTATCCAAACTCCTCCCACTCAACCTATTTCCCCACCTACACCCATTACCTGCTCTATGGCAACTCAAACAAAAAGTCAAGAGGCAGAAACTGAAATTAATTCAGTTACAGGCCTATTCCTCTTAAAAGAAGTTACCCACCTTTAATAAGAATGGAGGTGTAATTTCACTAAGGCATCACTTACCATTCATTCCCACCTCAAGATACTGAGAAATTCAAGCAAAATATGCATTCTTTTGAGGATGAACCAATTGTGATTATTAAAGATCTAGAGAGCATTTTTCACACATATGATTCCGGATTTATTGATATTGACAATTTACTACAAGTTTTTTTGACAGAAAGAAAAATAAAATTGTCTCTTATCAGTCAGACTCAGGGAAGGAGAATAATTCATTGGCCTATGTAAGATCTAAAATGGAACCCCAACAATGAGCAAGATTACGTAAGACTATGTCAGGCTAGAGAGACATTATTAACCATAATGAGAGCTTGCTCTGATAGCCCTGGTACATGGACGAAATTTGAAAATCTTAAAAACCTGATGAAAATCTTAAAAACCTGATGAAAATCCATCCCAATTTATGGATAGATTTATTGAGATGTGAGGTAGTTATATAGACCTGGATCTTTCCAGAGAAAGGATTGTCAGACAGATAAGGAGACAATTTGTGAAAAACTGTTGTAAAGTGGTCAAAGATTATTTTAAGACCAACTGTTCAAATTGGGCTAGTATGGACCTTGAATTATTGAGTAGAGTAGCAGTTTATGTATTTAACAGGTATGAAAAGGAAGACGAGGAGAACAGTGACTTAATAGGGACATTAAGAAGAGAAATTAAAAATGTAAAAGAAAAAGAAAATCAAGCACTGGCTATAACGCTCTTTGCAAGAGTACGCAAATCAAACACCATTGTGTTACTTCTGTGGGATAAGGGGTCATGTGATGTTAAACTGTAGAAACTGGAACCAGGTACTCAATAACATAAATTTTAGAAATAATTGAAGAACTCTTGGAATAACAACTTTAGAAATAATCATAATAGAAATGCATTTTGAAATACTAATTCAAGTGAGGCAAATGATAATTTTTAACAGTGGGATTCATCCATGTTATATTCAGAGTGGAAATCCCCCTCAACAAAGGGAACCTCAGAGAAATGGCCAAGGACCTTTATGAAAGTTGGTATGGGGAGAAAGGACTCTGGAATCAGAGAATGAAACCTTTGATTTCCCAGACACTGATATTTTAACACCAGTTATCCCAAGTCCATTCTCTCCTACATAGGAGTAAACCTCATGTAACCTTGAAAATTGGGGACACTTACTATGATTGCCTCTTAGACCATGGAGCTTCCAGATACTGCCTCAAAACTCACTGCCTTAGAGAATTAATTTTAATTTTTTAAGCCTTTATCCCCTGCATACACATTATTGCTAGGGGGAGGTACTTCTATTGCTTCCTATATCCAGCATTTACAAATAAAATTAAGAGAACTTCAAGAATCCAGAGTTGTAGTATAAACAGGACCTATAGACTTTTCCTTTCATGATCTTAACCCAGGAGACAATGTATATATATAATAAATTTCCAGCACACAGGGACAACTCCGCCGGTCTGGGAAGGTCTGTTTCAAGTTCTATTAACCACTCCAACAGTTATAAAAATTGGAGAAAAGACCTTGTGGATTCCAACAGTGTTCCCACATAAAACAAGTACCTTCCATTGAAACTGATTGACTGCATCCTGTCAGATGCATTGAAGACAAAACTACAGAGACAACTGGATACTTATTTTCACTGACATTGAACTGTGGAATTTTTATTTTTTAAGTAGGATATTTGATTTTTCCTTGTACTTGAAGCACATACCAGTATTAATCATTTTTTGATTTTGCAATAGAATGAGTTTAGACATCCATGGGTAAGTGTATAATTTATATTATATTATAGAATTTGTATTTTGTTTTAAATATGTGTACTGGCATGCATTCTATTTAGAAATGGTTATTATTATAATGCTTTTATAGGACTATAGAGAAAAGTTAAATAAATGATATTATAAAGTGTTATAAGTGTTGGTCAATACCCACCTCAGAGGGTAATTGATTGTATACTTTTTTATGTATAATCTTTTAGATTGTATACTTTTTTATGTTAGTATCTGTTATATTACATATCTAAGCCTTCCAATGACCAATCCTTTTTTTTAAGTGACTATACTTTCTAGGAAAATAAGTGACACACCCTAAAATTTTTAAATAAACAAGTTAGATCAAGCATATCCACTTTAGGATTTAGAGTTTGCTGCACAATGGACATTCCTTGTGACTAGAACAACTAGTATGTTATTTTCAATTGTATTTACAGAAAACAACATAGTTGGTATAATTTTGGTAATAGAACAATGATAAAGTAAAATTATCTATAGTAATGAGACCAATTTTACTATGTAATTTCTGGAATAAATCTTATAACTTAGTCATACCTCATGTTTAGTAATCAATCTTTTTAAATTACAGTGTGCTTTAGTTGTCCCAAGCTTCTCTCTGGAAAAAAAGTGCCTTTATGACAATAGTATTCTGTTTATGTAAAGCATGTAATATCATAGTCTCCAAAGAATTAAAATAAGTAGTTACTCAAAGAACATTGGAGAGGCCCAATAGTGGACATGAGTAACCACCAGTGAAGAATTGCATAAAGTGTTATAAAAGGTGTCTTCAAATAGATGTGTTTTCAGAAATGAAGGTGAATCATTTATGTGGCAAAAGACAGGGATAACCAGTGGGAACCCTGGATTCTTCATTTGTATCCTTGCTATGTCAAAGAGATCTAGAAGAAATTTACCAACACCTTAGGTAGTCCTTTTTGGGGAGGATATGGGAAGACATTGACCAAAGTTGTAAAAGATGAGAAAACATGAATGATTCACAATATATAGCATCAGAGGAAGAATGCACATTGATAAGGTCATTTATCTATTTGTATTCTGAAGTATTGTATATAATAAAACATGTTTGGAAGACTTTATATTGTTCCTAGTTAAGATATTGAAACATGTTTTGTTGAAGGAAAATATGTTAACATTAAATGAACTAGTTTTTTAAAAAGACTCCATATGAGCTTCTAATGATGTTATACTGACTTGTAATTTGTTATTATAAATAAAAATGAAGAAAATTTTAATATCAAAGCTTATGCTACTTGCATTGTTATAATAAAAAAACCAGTATAAACAATGATTAAAAATCTACTAGAAAATAATCAATTTAATTTTGAGGATTTAATCCCCCCCCCGCCCCCCCCAGGGGGAACTTTCTTATATATAACATAGACAGATTAGATGCTTTATTTTGACAAATATATATATGTGTGGCATCAATGTCTTTTTTTTTTTGCTTATTGTTGGTATGATTGCATTTTTAATGTTTATACTCATTTTTATTAAAAGACTACAAATTTTATGCTAAAAGGAACCTGAGAGGTCCCATCCCTTATCTAGTCCAATCCCCTTATTTTACACATGAGGAAACCAGCCGAGACATTGCTCCATGCCACACAATAAGTGCAAGAGCTAGAATTTGAACCTATGTCTTCTGGCTTTAAACCTAAGCACCTTCCTATGTCCTGTGTACTATATGTTGTACTATGCTGCCTGGGATTATGACAGTTGCAAAATATGCATTGTACCTTTATGTGCATTCACTGTACTTGTTAGTTCATGTTAAATCATTTAAGTGAGAGACTCATAGTTATTTTATCATCGACATTATGATGTGTTACTGATTGTATACCAATGGACTTGTGCCCTTACCAATTTGGGAGTTCCTTCTAGCAATGCAGATCACAGAATGTCTGTGTTTACACTTGCTCTTCAGCTCTTGTCTGTTTTCTTTCCCCAAACTGGCCACAATGGAACTGTCCCATCATGCTAGAGACTTTCTTGCCTTTCTTTTGACAGCTTGAGTGTATCAGTGGAACATTCTTACTATCCATCTGTCCTCTCTCACTCTTGCCAAACAACATTTTCTCTTCTTGTCTTGAAGTTTCTTGTTGTCCTTTAATCCTGTTCTTTGGAGTTTCTTGTCTTTTATGTGTTATAGATTACTCACACGCTCAATGTACCTTTTCATTGCCCTCTGTGTTGTAATACTCGTTTTTGATTCTTCAGAGGCAGTTGTCTTCTGTGTTTTGTTGCCATATAGCTATACTGGTAAACTATTAATATTCATTATGCAGGCCTATACTTTCATGGGAAGTTTGGGGTTAGCAAAAATTAAAATTAAAAACATTTTTTAGAAAAGCTTAACTCTTTCTTAGCCTATCTCTCTTTTCTCTTCATGTTTGGGCCTAGCTTCTTGTCCATCTGTATTGTCTGGATTGGATATACATAATGGTGATGGATGTCCATCTATATGCCCATTGAAATCTAGGCATAAATATTTTAAATATTTGATTTTTGATGGTTGGATGGGCAGGACAGATTCCTTGAGTGTGATTTCAGATCTCTTCCCAAAGCCTCTGTATTGTTCCAGGACTTTATGCAATCAGCATAATATTGACTGAATAAAAGGACTTTAAAGAATCTCACCATCCACAAAGAATCCTTCTTCAATTAGTATTCCATGCAGAATCACCTCTATTGTGCTTGTAAATACTTTTGGCAAGCAGACATCTCCCTGTTCTCTTTCTTACTTGATATTTATTCAAAGGATCATTAAACAGAGTATTTTTGTTATACTTTCCTAGAAGTTCTGGATGATCTTTATGTATGGATATGAGACAACAACTTATATAAGATCATGTAAGGCAGTATTTTGTTCTAACACATCAAATGGTTTTTTTTGTAATTATTGATTGTATCTATGATTTTATTTAGGCATTGGAAAAGTAACCAAACCAAAATCATAGCATTATTCCAATGAGAAAATATGGCCTGTTTTATGATTTGATTTGTGTTCATTTTAGCAAAAAACAAAACTGCTTATTCTGGAATTTGGTTACCAAACTTGTTAAATTTAGGTACATTGTGTACTAGGTTGTATTTTTTATGAAATTTTTAGGCTTTTATGATACTCTTGTTATCTAAAATGTACTGTTTTACTTAAAAAATGTGCCCTAGTGCTATTTTGCCTGTTATTCTACCAGGGCAACTTTCATTGCAAATTTTGAGTATCTGCAGTATGTACGATGTGATTTTTGGCATATTTTTTCAGTCAACAAGCATTTTGGAAAGTAGATTTCAAAGTCAGAGATTATGTATAAATAACTTCCCCTTTCTGGGTCTCAGTTTATATAACTTTTAAGTGGGGGCTTTGGATTAGGTGACCTTCAAGGGGTCTTCAAACTCTAAATCTATCATCCCATGAGGTATGAACTTGGAAGGAGAAGAAATGTTTTGTTGAGTGATAGTGGTAGTGAGTGAGGCAGAGAATACACTCTCTTCCTTTTGACTCTACATTAAATTATAGATTAGAATTGAAAAGAATCTTAAGTCATTTGGCCCTGTCATCTTACAAATAAGGAAAGGGAGACCAGAGAGACTGAATGATTACTCAAGGGCACCCAGATAGAGGAAATCCAGAGCCCAGGACATGAACTCAAGTCTTCATTTCTTCAAATCCTGTACTTTCCATAATCATGCTACGTGTTAAAAGGTATGAGAGAAGCAATTAGCCTTAGCAAGGTCTCAGCCCGTACCAGAAGAATGAATGATAGGAAGAGATCTGTGATTCTAGGGAAAGGAAGCTCAACACCTGCTTCCATACTTGTAGACTCCATCATACAATTAGTGTCCTCTTGAAAGGAAGAAATACATTTTTAAGTATATACTTTGTGTTAAGAACTGTATTTAGCACTAGGAACATAGATACAATGGCAAGAAAATACCTGTGCTCAAGGAACTTTTATTGTCATAGTTGCAGACAGCAGGTATAGGTGAGTGGAAGATACGGAAGTACCTTTTGCTGAGTAGTCATCAGAATGGTGAGTAAAGGGGCACAGCAGAGTTGATTGACATGATCTTTATAGATGCAATGGTAGTATTGATTTGGTTATGGTTTCTAGAGGAAAGGTAGAAAGTTGTGGATGGATGAAATGCACACATAGTAGCAAGACAGATGGCAAAAAGATGGCCAGGATGGACAATTGGATGAGATTTGATGAGTGGTCTGGTTTGTAGCCAGCTAAATATGTAATGAGTGTTGTGAGTTTGTATTCAGTCACTAATCTGTCAGGACAGCAGCTTGATCCAGTGGGAAAGTTTGAAAGATGAATGAATTAAATTTTCTAAGACATAATCTCCCTGGAAATTCATTGATTTGGAGAATAGTGGCTGCAGGATGGAAGTCAAAAAAGTTGACCAAAGTGGATGGCTAGATGTGCTGTGAATCATTCCCTTAAACACTCTGCTGTTTCATGTGATCAGTTTTCCCATTTCCCATCATCTAAATCTTCACTTCAATTATCTACTAGGATGGTTACAACTATCTTATCTTTATTCAGAAATGGCCTAATTGCATGATCTTGAGCTCTGAAATTCCCTTCTGTGAGCATTACTTTCTATCATTCTGCCCTCCCCACTACCTTACTCTTGTTTAAATCTTTTCTTTATTTTTAACTTGCCAAACCATGTTACTTCCTATCCATGATCTACTGAATGCTATGGAGATTGCCAATTAAAGCCAATACAAATTTGTTATCTTTTGTACATCAGTCCTTTTATTTTTCCCATATTGATTTTCTGTTATTCTCTCTAGTACTCCCTCTACCTCCCATTGGTGTATAATACTGATGGACTTTTCCAGGCAACCAAATTTCACCATGATCTTCTGTTATGACTTAACGGTATCAAAAACCTTGGTCAGTTCAGGGAATGTGTTCAAACTTCCCTTCTGCTTGTTACATTTCTTCTGGAATTATGGGACAACAAACACCATGTCAACCTTTCTGTAATCCTTTCTGACTCCACCCTGGCTCTTGAGTAGATGACCATTTTCTAGATGAAGGATTGGCTGATTAAGGAGGACTCTGGCAATAATTTTGCTAGTACTGATTATTAGAGACTGTGATTCTCACAGTACCGTCTGTTTCCTTTTCTTTTATAGAGATGGACAATGGAGGCAAATTTGATTGTTTTGGTGGATATCCTTCTCTTGACATAAAACCCAAAAGATTTCAATCAACTTTTGTATGAGTATTGGATCCTCCTGCCTTGTAAAATCTCTACTGGAATGGAATCATTATGGTGCTTTACCACTTAAGAGGAACCTAATGATCTTTATTACCTCTTCTTCAGTTGGAAATTTGACTAGAGAGGGACTGATTTATACCTGAGGCATATATAATCAATAGCTTCAGCATTAGTTGATAAATATGTGTTGATAAGTGTTTGACCTGTCTCTCTAGGATTCTGTCCTTATCATTGATCAGTGTGGCTGAGCAATTGAGATGCATCACAGGTCTTTGGCCCATAAGTGTCATAGAAGGATTTTGGTTTGTTACTTATCAACAAAAATCAGAATTTCACCTACCTTCCTGATCCCAGAAGCTTATATCTCTCTTAAGTTTCATTTGCACTTTACTTTTTGTGGAGTTAAACAATGCCTTCTTAGAAACTGATAAATTTTTCCTACTGGTAAGCCCTGTGGAGTTCTTATTTCTTATTTAGCAGCTCTGAATGTCCCCATCATTTTCTTTTTTAATTAATTAAATAATTAAAGATATTTTTCCATGGTTATATGAGTCATGATTTTTCCCACCCTTCTTCCCTCCCCCTCTCCCTAAGCTGACAAGTAATTCCTCTGGGTTATACATATATCATTGTTCAAAACCTGTTTCCATATTATTCATATTTGCAATAGTGATCCGTGATCTTTTAATGCTAAAACCCCAATCATATATCCCCATCGAATCATGTGATTGATCATATGTTTTTCTTTTGTGTTTCTACTCCCACAATTCTTTCTCTTGGTGTGGATAGTTTTCTTTCTCATAAGTTCCTCTGTATTGTGCTGGATTATTGCACATTATTGTTAATCTGATAGTAGAAAAGTCTGTTACATTTGATTGTGTCATCCCCATCATTTCATCAGACTATTCCCTATATTTGTGAGTGCCCTGTTCCAGACTCCTTGCCATCCAGTATTGTATCACTAACTGACTTTCAGACATCTCAGACTGATGTTCAGTAAGCATCTTATATTCAACATATCCCAAACTCAGCTTAGGATCTTTTTTCCCCGATAACCTCTTCCCCCTCCACTCCCTCCACATACACACTTCTCTATTACTGTGGAAGGCAACAGCATCTTCCTAGCCCCTCAGTCTCACAACTCATTCATCCTGGATTCCTTAACTTGCTCCTCCACCCCAATTCATTCTTTTGCTAAGGCCTATTGAATTTTACCTTTGTAGTATCTCCCATATATGCCTCTCTGCTCTGATTCTGCCTTCAGCCATCATTATCTCATGCTTGGACTAATGTAGTAGCCTGCCGGTGTATCGGCCTGCCTCAAGTATCTCCTCCAATTCATTCTCCATTCAGTCACTAAGAACACACACTCAATAAACTCTAGTGATTCCTGTTGCCCCTTCTAGGATCGAGTAAAAAATGCCCTGACATTTAAAGTCCTTCTATTTTATGAGGTTTATTAAGCATTATTAGAAAATCAAGGATACAAAATAAAAACCACGTGACCATGGCTGATTAGCCAATTCAGAATCCCTGGCTTAGCTTACCACTAACTTCCTACATCATTGCAATGGCATAGACGAGAGCGTGGGAGGCATTACTGCCAGTTAAATCCCAATTGTGATCTCGCCACCCTGGGGACTCAGGTGAGATTATAGGGAATTCTGGGAAATACCAAGGACTTTGGGGGATTAAAGTCTGGGTTTCAAAATCCCCATTTTACATAACCTAGCCCCCTTGTACCTTTCCAGGCTTCTTACCCCTTGCCCTCTGAAGTGTATTCTTCGATCTGGTGATGTTGACTCCCTGGCTATTCCATAAATAAGACACTTTTATCTTTTTGCTATGGGCAATTACTCAGACTATTCTCCTCCTACTTGCACTCCTCTGCTTTAATTTACTGACCTTCTTGGCTTACTTTAAGTCCTGAATAAATTCCCACATTCTTGAGCAAGCCTTCTTCCACCTCTGCTAATTCTATTGCTCTCTCTGTTAATTGTCTTCTATTCATCCTGTATTTAGCTTGTCTCTCCCACCAGATTGTAAGCTCTTTGAGGCTTCTTTTTGTATCCCCAGTGCTTAGCACAGTGACCTGACACATAGTAGGCACTTATTATTTATTGATTTGATTGACTGTCCATCTCTTTTCCTCTTCTCCCTCTACTGTTTCACTTGGTGATCTTACCAACTCCCATGGATTCATTTATCCTTCTACATTGATGATTCTTAATCTGCTTATTCAATGCTAACTTCCTTCCTGATCTCCATTTTGCTAACTCCAACTACCTAATGGACATCTCAAACACATTATGTCCAAAGCTCCGTATATTTTCCACAAACCCTCTCCTCTTCTGAACCTCCTTATTATCATTAGGGACCCCTAGTTGTCATCCTCAACCCCTAACTTTCTCCTTCTACCATATCCAGATCTATTGCCAAGCTTTGCCAATTTTCCTTTTATGACATTTCTCATATGCTGCCACCGCCCTGATTCAGGCTTCCTGAATTATTGCAATAGCCTATTGATGGATTTCCCTGCTTCAAGTCTCTCCCCACTTCAGTCAAGCTGCTAAAGCTCAGATCTGACCACGTTGCCTCCCTATTCACCTACAAAGACCTCCTACTGCCTCCAAAATTAAATATAAATTCTCTGTTTGGCATTTAAAGCCCCTCAGGTACTGTCTTTTGCCTGGCATATAGTAAGTATTTAATAAATAGCTTCTTCATCAATTTTTGTTGGCTATTGACTGCTTGACTTCTCTCAGGTAACAAATACTCCAGATATGGAAGAAAGTTCAGTTGCTGGGCAGATCGATAGACCTTTTAGGGTACAGGAGTGGGGTGGGTTGTAAGTCGACAGACCTTAAGATCTAGTTAAGGTAATGATGCTGAGAGGTCACAGTGGCCCAATGCAAGCATAATTCCTGGCACATAATAGACTCTTAGCAAATGTTTATTGATTGACTGACTACTGGGTATAGAAGCAGGTGGTAAGTAGTGGTAGGTTAGATGGTAAGATCTGGTAGTATTCAATTTCATGAGAAGGAATAGAGCTGCTAATTCCCGTCTTTAAGCCCTGTGACTTTTCAAACAACCAGAGGGAAGGATGTCCTCAGTGGTGTCAGTTTTTCTCACTGTTCCACCATTCCAGAAAGGTGCTGCTGGGGCAACTTTGGGCCATAAAAGTTAGGAAGAAGGATTAGGAATCTTTTCTGGGATTGCCCATTCAGGAGAGGAGAAAAAGTAGGGAAGATTCCCCACCATAGTGTTTTGTTGATTTTGAACTCAAGGCCACCAGCACTGGAGCTCATACCCAAACAAAGCTTGTCTAACACATGTTATTTTCTCTGTGAGGCACATTACAGCTTTCTTGCACTTAAAAACACTGGACAGCACTTGAGCACTCTACTTGAAGGCCAGTTTAAATAGAGAAATAGTAATAAAAGGCATGAAAATGGAGAAAAGTGACACTAAATGGACTGCATAAAGGATATTCATTGACAGTATTAGCACTGAAATAGGAAAGCAGAATATGCCTTGAGACCCTGAGCGGGAACTGGTGTGTTGGGCTACTCAAATTTCCTTGCATATCTATGAACAAATATGAAATTACTATGAATAATTGATTTAGGTATTAAAAGAACACTTTAGTGACTAGATAAATTCACAGATATGGAATCCATAAATAATGAGGATCAGACTACCAGTTGCTTTTCCATTTCCCAGTTCATGAGCATTCATTTCGTTTCCACCTCATTGCTGTGAGAAAAAAAACTGCTATAAATATTTTTGTGCACATTTGCTGTTTTACTCTGTCCTTGTACTCTTGGGATATATGCTTGGTAGTGGTATCAGGGTCATAGCTTATTAACCGTTTTTTTACTCTTTGATTGTGTGAAGGAAATTTACTTTTCTGGGGTTGCACATTTGACCTCGGTTCCTGCCAAACATTTGACCTGGAAGCCAGGATGGAGTGAGGGAAATTATTGGATAAATTAGGTCACTTGAATGTATGTCACTGTGTGTGAGTTTGTGTCACTTAAGTCACCAAGTGAGGATCACAGGGTGGTGACCTATGCACTTGATCCGGATGTAATGCCAAAATTAATCCAGGTGTAAAGAGAATTAATAGAAGAGGGAATCCAGGAAGGGCTTGCTTTATTTCTTAGGTGACCGCACTGTGGGAGCTGCTGTGGTGGCCAAGCTGAGACCCCACCCACATGGTAGTTTAGATTAGGCTATTTTATTTTTATGCTTTTATATAATTCTGATCTTTTACCTATACAAGTAATTCTAATAAAATTTATAAAACTCTTAAGGACTGCGTCTTAAATTTAACTCTTATTGGGTATAGATCCAGATTGCTGTCAATAGTAGTGGGATCAAGTCATATGTTGACCAATATTGCAGCCCTTCCAACATTTGTTATTTTCCTTTTTTTCTCATTTTTGTCAGTCAGATGGATCTGAGATAAACTCTCACTCAGTTATTTTAATATATTTTTCTCACTAGAGGTTTGGAACATTTTTTTCAGATTGATAGGTTAAATTTCATCATTTGGGAATGGCTGTTGTCGTATATGGAATTCTATTGTGTCATAAGAAATGACAAACAGAACAATTTCAGAAAAACTTGGGAAGAAGTATAGGAATTGATGCAAAGTGAAGTGAGCAGGACCAGGAGAACATTGCATACAGTAACAACAATGTTCTATAAATGATCAACTATGAATTAATTAACTATTATCAGCAGTGCAAAGATTCAAAACAACCCCAAAAGGACCCATCATGAAAAATGCTATTCATTGTCATAGAAAGGACTGATGAAGTTCAAATACAGATCAAAGCATACTATTTTTCACTCTTTCCTTTGTGAGTTTCTTGTGTATGTGATAACATGTTGAATATGAGCATATAAGTATTTTATGTTAGAACATGTATAACCTGTACCAGATTACTTGCCATCTCAGGGAGGAGAAAGGGGTATGAGAAGGAGAGAGAGAATTTGGTTTGCAAGATGTCAGAAAATAAATTTTAAATCTGTTTATATGTAATTGGAAGTTTGAAGAAAGAATAAATAAGAAAAAGGTAAAAATTTCATCCCTTGAAAACTATCTGTTCCTATCTTTTGACCATTTATCAGTTGGTGAATAATTTTTGTTTTTCTTTTTTTAAATCAATTCTCTATGTAGCTTGGATATTAGACTTTTATTGATAAATTTGCTGCAAAGATTTTTTCACAGTTAACTTATTTCCCGTCTACTTGAATTGATGTTGTTTATATAACAACTTTCTCATTTTCTGTGATCAGAATTGTCCATTTTTATCTCGTGATCCTTTCCTTTGTTCAGGAACTCTTCCTCTATCCATAGTTGTGAAAAGTATCTAACATTCTTCTCTTAGTTTTTTCACATTACTTTTTATACATAGGTCATTATATATTTGAAAGTTAGCTGATTTTTTACAAGGAATGGTCCTTAATGTCCCATTAATAACATGTTTCAACCAGCTGAGATAAAGCAATAAGAAACTTGTGACAGTTTTCTTTATGGTAAAAAGAGCCCCTCCTGGTTGTGGAGAAAGCAATAATTATGAAACTCATGAACTGTTGGTGGGCCTGTGAATTATGGTCCAACCATAATGTACAACCATCTGGAATTTTACTAAGAAATAATAAAATATTCATCAGCAACACTTCTTATAGTAAATGGAACTAGAAAATAAAGTAGATACACATTGAGTAATCACTGAACAAATTGGGATATGAACATGTTTTGGAATATTATTATGCTGTAAGAAATATGAATATGATGAATATAGAGAAATGTGGGGAAGGCTTGTATCAAGTGTTGGAAAATGAAGTATAGTAGAACCAGGACCAGGACAACAGTATGATGACAAGAAATGGAGAAAGTCAACCAGAACAATGTGATTTCTCATTAAGTAGTAGCTAAACCATCCTGATCCAATTTTGCCACCTGGTGGTGAATATGCAAAAGTGTTTCACTAGGGTCTTTTTAAATTTTTAGGTTTTTTTCCCCTTACACACACATTTTCTCTCTGTCTGTCTGTCTGTCTGTCTGTCTCTCTCCTTTCTCTTTTAATCCATGTCCATTCACCTCAGGAAAATCTTTTTATGTTCCCCACCTTAGTGAGCCAAAGAATAACCCAAAACATAATGTAGAACTGGGTGCAGCTACTGTAGTAGTTACAAAGCTGCCAGTTGGCATCTGGTTGTGGTATGGGTTTGAGACCTTCCCCTTTCCAGGCTACTAGAGTACTCCAGATGCAGCATATCTTGACACATCTCCAGTGTCCACAGACCTCTCTCTTTCTCTGTGTGTCTCAAGGCAGACAGGCTGGGAAAATGATTGTGACTTTTTTCTTGGATTTCCTTATAAGGATTCAGACTGGTATGGTTTCTGTTTGGAGCAATTTTTTTGGTAACAACCTTGATGAACTCTTCCTTTTTATTCTTCCGTCTTGGTGCCATCTTCTTTCATATGATAGTTAATAACTGTTTGTTTTTATCCCATGACTATTTGAAGATGGATCTTGATTTTATATATTTGTTACTTCCTCTTATTTCTTGGATATCATATTCTTATTGGAGATGATTACCCATAATTCTAGTCTTATGTTAAATGCATTTTCTAGTTCTGAGACTCCTTGAAAACATTCATCTTTGAAATTCTTTGAGATATATTTAGTTTAGCTAAAGTATTTGATCTGGTTCTTATCCAAATTTTTTGTTGTTGTTATATTGTTTATTTAAATTGGACTATGATAATACAGAGAAGGGGCAGAGAGAAGTAGACTATCCAGAATCTTTTGTATTTTACATATGCAGATGGCGAAGCCAGGAGTTAAATTACCCATGGAACAATAATTCAGTCATAGCTGCATAAATACAAAGTGTGTGAGATACTGGTCATTTCACAATTTTGTATGTGACAATATTTTGGCATAACACTGGATGAGGTGGTCACAGTCCCCTGTCACTGCAACTTTTCCGAATTTTTTATGATATGATGACTTTAAAAATTAGTATAATAGACAATTAAAATAATAAGAATAGACTGGAAAATTTATTAAATATGATAAAACTTTTAAAAACATGGAAGTTTTAAGAAATCATAGCAGTTAACTTTTAGTCTATAAAAATAGCCAAAGGATAGTTTTCCAAAGAAGAAACATTGTTCATTATCACTTGGAAAAAATGCACTTTTAGATAATGTTTCAAGTTGGGAAATTGCTAGTGGAATTCTAAACTGAGGGACTCGTTGGAGAACAATTTAAAAATGTGCATTAGGTTAAAAAATAACCATATCCCATAAAAATATCACACCCCATAACCCCAATAAAAATAGATTTTTATTTATAGCTTTTATTCTTGCATCATTTATATTTCCTAGTTAGCCCTTACTTTGCCCTCTTTATAACAGAGAATAAAAGTATAACAAAACTATTTCCACATCAGAAAACTTTGACATGTAATTGCACAAACTGCAAAATTATCTGATTCTGAAGCAAGATCGACTTAAGAAAATGAGCAAATCATCTTGGGATTCTTCTCATCTTTCAAGCTATCACCCAGAGTCTCCATAGATATAATACTTGCACAATTAATGCATCAGAAACTCTTTTCTCTCTAACTTTTTTGATTTCTGGATATGTGTAGAAGTTTAACAAAATACTTATAGTCTTCCAATACCCTAGGATATAATTCATAGACCTTTTAATTATTGGGTTATCTTAATTGGAAAGAAAATTACAATAGCATTAGTCTAAAGTTTTCACAATAAGTATACATTAATTGTGAATCATATAAGATTGAATTTTAAAAGCTAACCTATGTTAGCACATTACCATTCATATAATATTTACATAAGAATCTTGAAAAAGACATTATTTTCCACTTTTATTGAAAATAAAAACAAACTCTAGAGGGTAGAAAATATATTGTGATCAGAAATTTAATACTTGATTTTTTTGCTTAGTTTAATTTGTATAAATACCGCACATGCATCACTTTTAGATTGTTTTCTGATATTTTGACATGCTATAATTATGTTAATTATCTAAAATTTCTCCTTGTTACATTATTTCTCATAAAATTAATGTGGGTATAAATGTTTTATTAATTTTGGCCTTATAAGTATTCACATTTTGGTTTAAGATATAAATATTGGATCAATAAAAATTTGTCAATGTTAACCTTATAATATAAATTTATATTTATGATTTATGTTTTGGGAACTATAATTGCTTTTTGAAGAATCATACAAATTCCAATTTAGGATTTTAAATCATGAAAAAGATACATTGGGGAAATCAAACTTTATAGAGAGAGAACTTAAAGTCCTGTCTAGCAGCTGTGCCCTTTGGGACACAGTGTAGATATTCATGAAGAATCACCAGGTTGGGGAGGTGTTTGCCTAGTTAGGATATAAAGTGTGGGACTTTGTTGGAAGGGGGTGGTACTTGTTAATTCATAGAGAGATAGCTTTTGATGAAATGTAATGAATTCTTAATGTGAAACCAAGAAATCTGAGTTTGTATCTTAGTGAGTATGACTGTAACTATGTGACTATAAGCAAGTCATTTACCTAATTTTCAACTTCTCTATCTATAAAGTGGGGAAAATCATCTTGGCATAGCCTACCTTACAAAGTAGTTATATAGAAAGTTCTTTGTGAACTTTTAAGCAGTATGTAAAAATAAGTTATTGAGATTAGAACTGATCAGAAAAGTTTTGACCAGTGGCAAAGGATATAGAAGCAGAGTGTGAACCATTCACCCAGGAATTATGTAAACAGACCCATGAGTTCATGTTTTTCCACAAGATTCTTGTTTATTTTGCAGGAAAGAAAGAAATCAGTAGAGAGGGAATGGGAAATTCACTTTTGATGAGGATATCAGGGCAGGAGATGAAATTCAATTTGAAGAAAAAAATATTTCCATTCCATGTTTGAGATCAAGTAATATTTGTTCAAATAAATTGTATCTGTTTGTAATATATAATATTAGCACTAACTTATTGAGAATGAAGACTACATGTATGCTACTATGGGGAAAAGATACTGGATTTGGAGTTTAGAGACTCTGTTTTGAATTCCAGTACCACTACATTTCTGCCTATGTGATCCTGAGTGACTCGTTACAACTCTTTGGGGCCCATTTTCCGTCTTATCAAAAGGAGGGTGTTGGGCTAGATGGCTTCTAAATCATAGCTCTTATTCTTCCTAATCAAAGGGCCACAAAGTTTAGAAGATAGAATGGACTTGGACTTAGGAAAACCTGATCCTACTTCTGACAAGTATTAAAATGTGTCCATAAACCATCAATAATCAAACATCTATCAAGTGCCTACTGTGTTCCAGGACACTATTAGGTGCTAGGAATACAGAGATATCCCTCCTTTTAAGCATGTTATATTCTATCAAAGGAAACAACATAAACAGATACAAATATATACTCAACATTAGTAGCCCTATTAGGGTCAATAAAGATCCTAATTACTCAATTGAGCAGACTAACCATATTTTAGAAAACTCAGTTGCTTTCTTGAATTCTTTTCATAGATGCTAGTTTTTCATTTCTTTTTTGTGTAATACATTTAAAGTCTATTGAAGTTAATTTGTAAAAAAAGTAGTTTTCATTATACAGTGTTTTGGTTGCTTAATAAGAATAGTTTTAAGTATTGGTCCATCTGTTTTTGTTTCTGAGACTATTCTTTGGTTAAAACATAATTTTTTTTTTAGGGAGAATGAAGCATTCCGGAAAGAATAAAGAAGGATTTCTATTTTAGTTGATGTTAATGTCTTAAGTTCTTGTAAATTTCATCTTGCTTTAGAACATTTAACTGTTCTTTTTTTATGTGGATATTTAGGTGATTAGTTTTCATAACTGTTTTAGTTATATGCCTTTTATACATCATTTCTTGTGGTAGAATATTATTAAACCTGGCCATTAAGTGATCTTGAATTCTTTTCCTACTTGTTAGTAAAGGTGGTTAATGTTAATATATGTGTAGTACCTGCTAAATGGAAATAATTTTTAAAATGATATCTTGTTTTATATTTTCAGAGTGCCCATTTGGCCATGATTGACACCTTAATGATGGCTTATACTGTAGAAATGGTCAGCATAGAGAAAGTAATTACATGTGCTCAGCAGTATTCAACATTCTTTCAAGCAACTGATTTACCCTATGACATCGAGGATGCTGTCATGTATTGGATAAATAAGGTAAGACCATACATGTTTTGTGCTGACATCATTCAAGGAATTTGAGCAAGGATGAGATATATATTCATACTGAGAGGAAAGCTGTGATTTTGTTGAGATGAGGCACTCCTTTTACTAATGCAGATCATAATCTCATGGTAGTAGTTTAAAATTTTTATGTAATAACTCTTCTCTGCCCCCCTCTCCCCAGGGGAAGGATGACATCATTTTATAAGATGATTTATACAAATAATTATAGAAACAATGTAGATGGCAGCAGATTGCATAAAGAATTGATTTACGTCATTTGAACTTAATTGTATTCCATTTCAGTAGAAATGAATTTGTTCTTATAGTTTTAGCCCTTGATTTAAATTAAAAAAAAAACACCACCACCACCACCAACAACAAAAACAACCTTCAAGTGAAAGTAGAAAAATGGACTTATGGAGAGATAGCCAGTGGTCACCTATGGATTGCTTGGCTTAAGGCCTCTGTACCTGAGAAAGAGAGGAAACCTTTGCCCTGCTCTGCCCATCTGCTTGATTGTCTGGCTTCTGAGTGTCTGTCTTCATCTGGCTATTCCAGGGTATTTTGTCTGTTCGTGGCTCCCTTGTGTTGCCTTGTAGTCTCTTGTCTGTGTCTGTATTCAAGCCTAGCCCCCACATATTCTGCCTCTTGGTTCCAGCCAATCTCCCAAATGACTGGTCCTGGCTCCCTCATATTCTTACTCCTGCACTTATTTCTCTGTCCTTGCCTTCCACATGTGTCTTTGAACTATTTAAAATGTGTCGACCCCCACTCTCTCCATGGGCTCATGACCTCCTTCCCTTTCCCACATTTGTAGGCAAATTCATATTATGTTAAAAATCACTTTACACAAAAGTCTATGGAATAGTTCACTTATATAAAGTGAGAACTATCCATATCTTAATTCAATAGAAAGACCTTCTTATGTTGGGGGGAATCAGAGAATTGATGAGTTAGGAAATCACCTTCTCTGAAAGAGTGTTATGCTTCTCTGGATAGCATTCTCCTCCAAGAGAATGAATTTGAGGTGCCTAGGAGTAGCAGCACTCAGAAGGGTAGTAGGGAGTAATATGAACCCAAAAATAAGATGACTTGGCCATTGGTATGGTGAATAATCATGTGGACGATTGAATTTGCACAATTTGCTATATTAAGTAATTTCTACCATGGGGCCCTGGATCTACCTATATTACTCCCCTTAAGAGTCAACCCTTCTGAGTGTGGTATAACAAAAAAGAAGCAATGGGTAAGATCTATGAAGTCAATAATAGAAAGATTAGTTGTGTAACAGTTAAAATTCAACTGTAATGATTAAACTTTAGGGGAAACCGAGGCAGGTAGAAATTAGTTTCTCTCTGCTAGAGGTATATTTTTAGAGGTTTATTAAAGATTAAAATATAAAGAAAATACAAGTAAGAAAGGCACGTGTCTAGGCCCAAAGAACCTATTCACGACCGCTCACATCTTGCCTGCTAGGTGGAGAGCTGCGTGCATTCTGAAGCAGAAGTAGGAAAGCGACCCAGGAGCCTTTACAGCCAGGTTAAATAGAAATTCTTGACCTCGCCCAGGTGGAAATCTCAGTGAGATTAGAGGGCATTCTGGAAGCTAGCAAGGACTCCTGGGGATTGGAGTCCAGAGTTCAAGTCTCCATTTTTACATTTGGGAGGGAAAACTCAGTTCTTTGAATGTAGAGAAATTAAAGGAAGAATAAATATACCACAAATTGATGGGAAAAGTTTCAAAATAAACAAAGAAATAGAATTAAAGAGAACAAAGCAAAGAAATTCATCTTAGGGAAAAGTGCAAGAAAAAAAAAAACAAGAAACAGAGAAGAGAGGAGATTTTTGAACTGAACATTGAACTTGGAGGAAAAGAAGGGGGAAATAGATATCAAAATAAAAGAAAGGGGGAAAATCATTCATTAAAAATTCCCATAAACATATGAGAAAGAATGCTATCCACATCCAGAAGAAGAACTGTGGGAAAAGACATACAGAAGAAAAACAACTGCTTGATCACATTGGTTGATGGGGCTATGACTGGGAAAGTGGGCTCTAAATGATCACCCTAGTGCAAATATTAATAATATGGAAATGGGTCTTGATCAATGACACATATTAAACCCAATGGAATTATGCAGATATGGGAAGGGAACGGGGGAGGGGAGGGAAAGAACATGAGTCTTATAACCATGGAAAAATATTCTAAATCATCTAATCAAATAAAATTAAAAAAAAATTCCCATAATAAGGAAAGGTTATGAGAGGTGAAAGTAGAAAGAGAGCCTGAGAGAATAGATTGCATCCAGGTACTTTAAGAACTTAATCTTAGAGAATGATCTTTTAATAGCAGCCACTAAAGACAAATGGAAGAATATTCACACCTCTCTACTTTAATTGCGAATGTACTAAACAGCATAATAAACCAAGAATGTGGCAGAATGGATAAGAAAGCCAAACCCTATGACCTGTTGCTTAAAAGAAACATCTAAGAAGCAAAAGCATGCAAAGAGTACAAATGAGGCTAGGTCTGAATTGCACACTAGGTGAATCTACAAAAGCAGAAATGACAATTATGATATATCTGTCAAAACAAAAGTAGTATTTCACACTTTCAGTAGAAATAAACAGGGAGATTTTGCTTAGAGGAAACATTGACAATGAACTAATATAAATATGGAACATATATGAACTAAATTTTATAGAATCTAAATTCATAAAAGTAAAATTAACTATTGCAAAATAACAGCTACCAAATAATAGTAATAGGAAACTTTAAAGGTCCTATCTGAGAGCAAGATAAATCAAAGAGAAAGAGAAATGTGAGAATTTAAGAGTTAAAAGATTTATGGTACCTATAGACAGCTCATATCTCTTTCCTGGACTAGATGTTCTGTTCACTTCTCAAGACTTGACATCTCCAAAGAATTCATCTTTGCTCCCATACCCATTCCTCTTCCTGACTGAGAACCACCTACTTTCTCAAATTCAGTGAAATCTTTGATTCCCCTCTCATGTGCAGTCGTCAAATATTTCTGTTTTTAATATTTGGGAGATTGCTCCTCTATATCCCCCTCTCTGCATTCAAATAACTTCTGCTCATTACCTCTCATCTGGGTTATTGCAGTAACTTCTAGCTAATCTGTTAAGTCTCTCCTTACTCTGGTCCATCCTCTGCACAGCTGCATAGGTAATTTTTTTATGTATAGATCCGATCATACCATTCTCCCTGCTTAGTGAACTCTAGTAGCTCCCCCCCCCACCCCCCCGAATTGAATACAGACTCATCCGGCATTTAAAATTCTTTACAACCTGACCCCTTCCTCTTCTCCCAGTCTTCTTTCATGTTGTTTTCTTCCACACACTCTATGATATAGTTACATTAGGCTTTGATGGTTCATTCCTCACATACAACTCTCATCTCCCAACTTTCTCCTTATAGTTCTCTGTACTTAGAAGAATGCTTTGGCTCTTTTACTTTTACCTCAGTTTCCCTCACTTTCTTAAAGAATCAAATCCTCTTTTCTGTAAGAGGCCTTCTTTGTTCCTCTGCTTATTCTAGATATAATCAGCAAGAAGTGAATTGAGACAACTAACCAGTAAAGTTGGAGGATACAAAATAAACCCACAAAAATCAACAAAATTTCTATGTAGTAATAATATAGTCTAGAAGACCCTAACAAAAAGGAAGTCTTCCATTTCTTTTGTACCAATTACTGTTCATATAGGACTGTTAACCAAGCTGTGTAGACAATGAATATATAATCAAAGAACCTGAACATCAGTACACAAAAGGAGAATTGGAAAACTAACATCCATATAATAGAATGCTTCACTAATAATAAAAGAAATGCAATTTAAAACAACCTGAAAGTTTCATCTCACATCCAGCAAATTGACAAAGGTGACAAAATTTGGGAATAATTTATGTTGGAGAGGATGTGGAAGGACAGGCACGTTGATCATTGTTAGTAGAATTATGAACTGGTGCAACCACTCCGGGAAGCAATGTGAACTTATGTAGAAAGTAACTAAAATATCTATACCCAGGAAGTATCCATATCCCATAAAATGTTCATATCCAGAAAAACTCTACTAAGCACTTAAACCAACAATATCAATAATAAAAATTCCATATATACCAAAATAGTTATAGCACCTGCTTTTGTTATAGCAAAGTTATAAATAAAGTGGATTCTCATTATTGGGGGAGTGGCTAAACGAATTTTGGTACATGAATATAATGAAATATTCCTATACTTCTAAATAAGGAGACGTATGAAAAGACATTTCAATTGATAAAAAATTAAGAACCATGAAAAGAATTTATACAACTACAGTAATGAAAATGGAAATAGCAACAAAACAAAACTGAGTTTTGTAAAATTATAATGCTGAATTTTGTCTCAAAGAAGAGATGTGAGAAGACCCTTTTGATTGTTTTGTTTTTTCAGAGTTGGGGGACCATGTCTGCAAAACATCAAATATGCTATCATACTTTTTAATGTGTTGACTAATTTTTATGGAGCTTTCCCCCCCTCTTTTTAAAAAAAATATCATAAGGGATGATTTTATAGGAGACAATAATGGGAGGGATTCAGTGTCAAAGGAGATGATGTAAAAACAAAAAATGTCCTTGATAATTTTTTGAAAGATAAGACTGGATGTGGAAGACATTGAACAGATGAGAAATGATGAAGAAAAATCTACAAAAACTTTTTAGAGCAAACTCGTTTCACTATCAGTTACAGTGGAACTACCATATTGACTTTGACATCACAGTCTGTGCTGTATGGGGAACTGGAAATGCCACTGAAGGAAAAAAAAATGGGAAAAGACTCAGTATAAATTGAGGATGCTCTTGCTGTAGGTACTAGTAATTTGAGGGATTAATTCTCAAGTTATATAAAAGGAGGATATCAGAAGCTTCAGAAAATATCTCTTGTTCTATTTTTGACCTTCCCTCCCTCCTCAAAGATGACCTAGAGAACTACTTTCCCTTTTCTACAAAACATTTATGGATTTAATTCTTCACTATTTAAGGACATACTTAATGAAAGTTTGAGGAGAGAATAAGCAGGCCTTGACAAATGATAGTCTGTGGTTTTTTTAAAGAACCTATTTTTACAGTCACAGTTGGCTTAAAGGTAGGTTATCATTGGTTTTTTTATTATAAGAAATATTTGCTTTAATGGAGCAAAGGTTTTTATCCAATAAAACATCTCCTATGTATTTGTCATATATATACAAGATTCCTTCAAAGATATAACGAGAAAAGTTTATTTGGTGTCTTTACATAAAGGCATAAAAATGGGAAACGCCACCAAAGTTGTTTGCTACTGTCATATAGGATATCCAACAAAGTGTCCTAATGGTCCAGCCTCACTCGCGACTTCAGGGGTTCTGGACAGGTGGCAAACGATCAGTCAAAAAAATAACAAATAGAAGACAGTTTAATCATTATGGCCATGGGACTGCTTTGCATCTGATAGCTGCTCCGCCATACCCATGCCTGGCGTTTATTCTTATACCCATTTTCTTGGCACACAGATACATTACCTAGCACACATGTTCAAAGAGATAATTGGAAAAGTGATACATTATCTTTTAACAAATCATTTGATTAACATTCTATATTCTTGTATTGTGATTACAGACAGAATAAAAGGTTGCACACAAGATAAATGATTTTGTTACATGTGGCTTAATTTTCTCATTACCCTGTGAGAAGTTTTGAGCTTACAAACAATCAAGGAAAATTACTTATTGCTTTTAATAAAACGGAATAATTAATCAACAGTTCTTAAAAGACAACTCAACAATTATATTATTGAGGTTGAGGGGTACTGGGAACACAATTCAAATTTAGTATTAGACTGGTCATTTCTCAGGGTTTCCTAGGGAGTTTCCCACTGGTGAGTTACTGGTTTGTGAAGTCGAGTCACTGAGACATGTTGAAGTTTAGTGTACCTGTATGTCTTGTATGGGCCTTTATGATTGATTTGTGTGTTGGCTCCATGAGAATAGGTTTCTGTGAGTGGGAAAGTTTTGGGCTTGGCCTGTAGCTGCAGTTTTGCTAGGAATTATGTGCCTAAATAAAAGTTAACTTATGATAATCTTTTTGGGATAGGGTTTGAGTGTCTGATCTTTGGTGATGTTTTAGAGAATTAGGGTACAGATATTTTGCTCTTGCATTATTCCTTCTTAGACTAGGGGGAATAATCATGTCAAGGGGCATTGGTGAGAGAGAGGTCCTGTGAGGGGGACTGAGTGGGCAATCACATCTTGCTAAGGGCCACTCTGTGGCCTCCTTAGCTACCACGAGTGACTCTTGTCAAGGTGTTGTGGCCTGATGGCTCCCAGCAGTAGGTATTACCTATAGATAGATTCTTTAGATATATTCCTGTTTATACATGACTTCTTTCTGATTCCATCAATACCTAGAATATTGCAGAGCCTTCCTAATGTGAATTTTAAAAATCTCCATCTTGGTCTAGCACCAAAAAAAAAATTGTGCACACCCACACTACATGGGCATGTGCTAGTCAATGACAAATCAGAAATAACTAACTGCCCACCTGAGCTGTCCTAAGCCAAGCTTGAGCCACCATTGGCACTTGTGAGGCACAGGAAGTGACGGAGAGAGCAGCCTAGGGAATTCACTCACTTCCTGTGGACAGGGCTAGACGCCTGTTCGTGTGAGGAGCTTGAACAGGGAGGAGGCCCGCAGACAGCTTCCCTTCAGATTGGTCACGTGAGTCTAGGACTGTTTCCTTCTCTACCTTGGCTCTTTGGGCCTAAACTCCCTCTGGCTCCCTGCTAGAGGTTGAGTAAAACCCTTGGCGGCCACAGTTTTAATATAGCAATCTTAAAAGGTGAAATTTTCTCTACAACACTAATGAGATATTAATGTTAATTCAGAAAAGTTCAGCCTAACTGTCTGTATGGGAACAATGAAGTGGGGAAAAGACCCTATATTTATTTAGAAGGGACAGTCCATAGACTGATACATCAGTAGATATCCCTTGGATAAATTGTAAATGGACTTTGAGCTGGACCTATTGGTAAATAAAAGGAAGAGAGCTGGCTAAATTACCTTTGTCAAATTGTCTAGTAATTTTATTGGCCCGTTACTTTTTCTCAGAAACCAAGATCCAGTTTTTTAAAAAACAAAACAATATTTTTCTAGTGATGCTTGTATGGCTCTTACTCATGTGATACCATAGTCTTGGGAATTAAAGAATAAAAAAAAAATTATTTCAGGTTGAATTCTTAAATAGATGCCTTTTGTTTTTACTTTGCTTTTATTTCCAGATATCTTAATTGCCACAGCCAACAGCCAATCAAGAAGTACTTAGTGTGGGTAAGCAGGCTACTACATATTCCTAACTAAAAATTATGGGAGGAAAGTGGTATAAAGAATATCATTAAAGAGATACTACCCTTGTGAAATCACGTCATTGAAAGCTAGGGATGGCTGATAAGCTCTATAAATATCCAAATGATGTCAAGAGATCTATAGTAATGTCCTTAGCATGTAGGGTAGGGATCCCTTGTAGAAGATTTATGGGGAGATGTGAGACAAACAAGATGGGTGGGCATAGATGTTTACAGGTCTGTAGATTTCATTATTAGAGGAGTTCACATTAGTTAAATCTCAAATTCATTCATCAGATCCAGCCTTCTAATTTTATAGAAAAAGAAATTTAGACCCAGAGAGGTGAAATGACTTGCTAAATAGAATGCTAAAATAATAAAATTTGCTTATAACTGAACATTTTATCTTTCCCCAGAGTAGCCTTTCTTTTGCATATTTAATTTCTGTTGCTGTTATCTGCCTTTATGCTGAATTGTAAGTAGTTTTTCATTCTTTTTCCTTCATCCTCTATATACAAAACTCTTTGCCAAATTCCATTGCCCTTTCCCTTTAAGTGCCTTTCATAGTCACCTTTTCTATTGTAGTGCTCTTCCAGGTTCAACTTACTAACTCTCTCATTTGGCCTATATATTTCTGCCTGACCAATTTCCCAAGACACCATTTTCTTTGTGTCATTTCCCTTGAGACTAGTAAATAAGATTTTCATGTAAAGTTCTTTGTAAAACTCAAAGCACTATATAAATGCTAGTTTTTATTATTTTCTGTCTACCTTTTAAGATTCTCCATAATCTGGTCCTTTCCTCTCCTTTCATGGAAGCCTCTAATTCCTATATAAATTATATCTAAGTCATTGTGTCTATTGTGGAACCTTCCTGGAGTCTTTAGCCTATTCTAAATTAATTCTTCCTTCTCGACATTCTTATTGTAATTGGAATATGTACTTTTTATGTGCTTTTTAACTTTGCCTTTTCATCACCTCTCCTTGTCTCCTGGCTTCTTTTTTGCTCTCTACAAATATTCCTAGGTATCCATCTTTAAAATTGATTTACTTGACTTCCCATTCACTTAAATTGTCATTATAGACTCAATAATCCTTGCACACAAATCTTAATAATTTGACTTTATATTTCAATCACTCTGTAATCTCAACATATACTCTCTTTAATGATTCAGATTTCAAGTCATCCATTCCTGTGTAATTGTCATCTATCTTTCTATAAATATTTTATTTAAGGAGCTTTCTAATTTTAAAAGGCTTTCCTACTTTTAATTATTATTTGAGCTTACCTATAATTTTGATTTTTCTTGACGTTTTTTATGCCATTATTCAGTCTTTTCAAATCATTGGGAACAAATAAATGTTAAGTCCTTTATAGGTAGAAGGAACTTAATATTATTAAAAAGGTTTTCAAATGCAATCTAATCTGCTTTCCTCATTAAATTGAGTCTACCTTATTGTCCAACTGAAGGACCTGCTTAAGATTTTTTTATTTTTTTTTAAACTTTATTTAATTGATTAATTTAGAGTATTTTTCCAGGATTACAAAAATCATGTTCTTTCCCTCCCCTCTCCTTAACCCCCTCCCATAGAAGACGCACAATTCCACTGGGTTTTACATGTGTCATTGGTCAAGACCTATTTCCATATTATTGATATTTGCACTAGAATGATCATTTAGGGTTTATAACCCCAATCATATCTGCCTTGATCCATGTGATGAAGTAGTTGTTTTTCTTCTGTGTTTCTACTCTCACAGTCTTCCTCTGAATGTAGATAGCATTCTTTCTCATAAGTCCTTCAGAATTGCCCTGGATTGTTGCATTACTACTTATAGAGAAGTCCATTATGTTCGATTGTTCCACAGTGTATCAGTCTCTATGTACAATGTTCTCCTGGTTCTGCTCCTCTCACTCTGCATCAGTTCCTGGAGGTCATTCCAATTTACATGGAATATTTCCAATTCATTGTTTCTTTGCTGCTCAAGATTTTAATGCACTAATTCAAAGGGGTTATCTGTTCAACTGCATGCCATAATTTAACTAATATACATTCTTTAGCCATCTTTTTTCCCTTTCATTATGGATTGCTAGAATGATCTCATTTGAGAGGTTAATCATGAAGTGGCTTTGTAGTGTTCCAAGACTGTGTGTGTGTGTGTGTGTGTGTGTGTGTATTTTTAAGCTCCAGAGGAGATGAACTGGCAAATGCTGGTATGAACCCAAGACTCCATAGAGCCCATCTCTGGTCCCAGCCTGTTCCATGCTTTCCTCCTAAATCTAACCATTGGGTCACAATTCTACATTACTTTGGAATAACATAGTACTTTCAGCCATACCAACTTAATTTTTCTGACTGCTATTATCACCATAGGATCATAGGTTGAGAACTGGAAAGGAATTGTAAAAGTCATTTAGTCCAACTCATTTTACAGATGAGGAAGGCTAGGTCCACAGAGATGAAGTGATTTGCCCAAGGTAGTAAGTAGAAGAGCTAAGATTTTGAACCCAGATCCTCTGACTTCAGATCTAGATACAATTTTATATTGGGGTGGGTAACATTCTACAGCACCAGCAAATTTATAGTCCCATACTCAATGATTACCCTGTCAGGTTGTATTTACATTAGCAAGCCAGTTTTGGAAAGGGGGAAAAAAATTTGATGATTTCAGTCCAGTGGCTATTTTGAAATTAATCATGAAGCAACTAATAACTTATTCCCTAACTGAATTCTTCTTTCTTTTCTGCAGATGTTCTCATGCTAAAGTATGCTACTGCCTATTCAGTCTAAATTGTTATAAAAATTTAAATAGATTTCATTGCTATTTGTTGATCTTCCAAGGTCATGTACAAATGATCTCAAGATGATGTGACTTAGCTGAGTTCATGACAAACTATATGCAGGCTTGCTTTTCCCCTTAGTTTTTTTTTTAATTTTATTGTTTTCTGAGAGTTATATTACTTGTAAATTTTTATAATCTTAAAAATTTTAAAATACTGGTGCCCTTGGCTACCTAATATGTCACTCAACTGGATAGGAGAGAATATGCTGCCTGAGGCGGTTTCGGAATTCTTATGCTGATTCTCTTCCTTGATTATGTGTTCTCCCTTTTTGCCCCACCTATTTTCCTTCTGTTCATTTGATATATATATATATATATATATATATATATATATTCCATAGAGACTTATGAATATATAATCTCTTCCCCCACTGCCAGCTTCTATTAGAATATAAATTCCTTGAGGATAGGATTAATAATAACATAATTTTTGTCTTGGTTCCCCAGTCAATTTCTACAGTGCCTGAGGCACATAGGTTTTTTTGTTTTTGTTTTTGCTTTTTTTATAAAACCCTTACCTTCTGTCTTAGAGCCAATACTATTAACTATTAACTAACATATTTCCCCATCCACTCCAGGAACACCTTTGCATTGAAGTAAACGAGTATTAAAGGATATATTGATTTACATTATAGTCTTATCAAGTAATTTAAAATTATTTTAAGGGGATATGTCACATGACCACAATTTTTTTGTTATTACAACCAGACAGACCAGAAAATTTTAGGAATCACAGTTTAGTGTTAATATTAATTAAATTAGATTTTTGTAATTCATTCTTTAATACCCAGCATATAACCCTGCTCACAGAAGATGCTTATCAATTTTCATTGATTGATTTTATTTATCAAAAGTTAAATTATAGAAAGCACATCAAATTTCAGGTTCTTAAGGCACCATTCACATCCTGCTTTAGGATGTTGGTACCTAAAAATACTATTACATTATTTGTTAAATAAAAGCCTTGTGATAAATGCTCTTGTGAGATGATTGGAAGTATTCATTGTTATCCTAATGACCTTGAAAGTGAGTAATATTCATTCCCAGAATAATAATTTTATTATATGCTATAATAACAATTTGCCCAAAATAGTTTATGCACTAAAAATAAATATCTTGCATTGTTCATTATTAATCATAGAGAGTATTTGTTTAATTTCAGAGAAAACTTTCAATTAAACTAATGTTTTGTTTTTAAATTTCTTAGGACTTCCTGGCTTCTAGACTAGTGCTCTTTCCATCATAGATGCTTATATTAAGTATTATAGTTAAATTGCTTTAGTGTGAACTATGTTCACAGTGTTCTGTAGGAACTCTGAGCTTGCTTTTAGGTACTATATAATGTATAAAACAAACAATACAAACATCTTCAAGTCTTTTATAATTGCTAAGTACATGACAAACATTCTTTTAAAAAACTTATGAAAAATAGCTGATGTTTTTGATTTTTTTTAATTTCCTTTAACAAATGTCAGTGCAGTGGGTAGCTGGGAGGCTTAGTGGATTGATTCTAAGACAGAAGGTAAATGTTTTAAAAAAACAAAGGAACAAATACCAGTGAGGAGGGACAGCTCTACCTGTTAGATTAAAAAAACTTTATGTTGATAATAATTAATTTAACTTTATGGACTTCTCATTCAGATTTACAAAAATTCACTTGAAATTTTCAAATGTATTTTATGAGGACAGCTCATATAGGTGGTAAAATATAGACATTTTTACTGTTGTTTAGGAACTAATGTTGGTAAATGGCATGTCCAAGATATGGATAACCACTTAAATCTACTTAGACTTATAAATAAGTCTTTTTTTTTATATATTTTTAAGGTAAATGAACATTTAAAAGACATAATGGAACAAGAACAAAAATTGAAAGAACACCATATAATTGAGACTCCAGGAGGTCAAAAGGTATGTATATTTAAAGTATGATCATTTTTCATAGTAAATGTTAGGTATGTAACTCACATTTAATAATGCATTTATATGTATGCAATTTTTTTTGCTTTTAAAAATAAGTTTAATGAGTGATTTGGCATATAACATTTCATTAATATCAATAATAAGTCTTTGTATATCTGAAAGTCTGCACACATTGTTCAATGGAATTCCTTATAAGTCCCGTCTAACAACTGAACAATGACAATTATCAAATTCCATTTAAAGGGAAAATATAGCAGCTTTTTAAGAGACTAAGAAACTTTCAGAATTAGACCTACCTTACAGGGTAGGGATTGGGATTGGTAATAGTCAGTTAATATTTCTGGTAACCACAGAGTCAATGATATATATAACAGTACAATTTATAACATGCATTTTTTTATTCAGGAAATTATCTGAAATGAACTATGAGAATTTTTGCCCTGCTTCATAAATGGATTCTGATCAAACATTATAAAAAAATTTACTTAAAAGTTTACCAATTCTATACAAAGAAGCTTCAATAACTGTATTCACTTGCAATACTGCATTAATAAATGTTACACAGCTTTAATAAATGTTATAAGGAATTTAGGTCCCATTGCAAAATTTCTCTAAATTATATATGGTTACCCAACCCCCCCATGATAAAAATAAAACATATAATCTGCTTTATAACATTATTGTTTAATATAAGGTTAATTTAATACAATTTAAATGTATCCAATTGTGATTGTGATTTTTAAAAGTATTAATAAGCATAGGTATATTTCACATATTTATTTTGGGCATTTGGTGCTTCTCATTAAACCAGTTTTGCCATCCATTTTCTGTAGGAATGCTGAACTTTTAAGTGCTAGATTTTGTATACAACAAAGTATACAAACATTATCTTTAAATCTTATTGCTGAGCCAGGTGACATGCATTTTATTGCATCATGTTATTGATTTTGTATTTCCTTTTATAAATGTCAGTGAAGAGGATCAGATATATCTGTTAGTTTAACAAACCCAAAGCTTTTTATTACTAATAATTTAATTTCCTCCCAAACTAAAAGAGATCAGCGTAGCTTAGGGAGAAAAAAGTCTTTTGAGTAGACTCTTAGAAGATCCCACTTGGAAAATTTTTGTTATGTACTACACTTTCCCTCTACCCTCAGGCACTTTTATTTATTTTTTAATTATTTGTTTGTTACATTAAAATTCCCATATATCACCCTTTCTTACCTCCTCCTTGCACTAGAGAAGGCATCATTTGACAGAAAGATATGTATATACAAAAATATGTCTTCCTTGTTTCTGTTTATCGATTCTTTCTCTGGAGGTGTACATATCCAAGTCATTCTTCAAACTATTTGTTATTATATATAAAATGTTCTCAATTCTGTTTATTTCACTCTTCCTAATTTTATGAACATCTTTCCATTAAAAAAAATTAACTTTCTCATCATTTCTTTTGGCATAATAATATTCCATCACAATCATGTGCCACAACTTCTTTAGCCATTTCCCAAATGATAGGCATCCTTGTAATTTCTGGTTCTTTACCACCACAAAGAAAGCTGCTATAAATATTTTAGAGTATACAAATTCTTTTCCTTTTTCACTAATCACCTTAGTAAAACTTATAGTGTTATTGCTGAATCAAAAGATATAAACAGTTTTATAACACTTTGGGTAAAATTCTTGATTGTTCTTCAGAGTGGTTGGATCACTAGAAGTTCAAACTTCTACCAGAAGTGTATTAGTGTCTCCATTTTTCTACATCTACTCTAACATTTGTCATTTTGTCCTTTTATCATTTTTGTCAATCTGATAGGTGTGAGATGATATCCCGGAGTTACTTTAATTTGCAATTCTCTAATCAATAAGGATTTCATAGTTACATATAACTTTGATTTCTTCATCCAGAAGCTGTCTCTTCATATCTTTTGACTTTTTATCAAGTGAGGAATGGCTCATGTTCTTATAAATTTAACCAAGTTTTCTAAACATACTTTTAAAACGTTAATACTTAAAATTTTTTCTTCCATTATAATTAGGACTTCTTAAATGGTTTTATATAACTTTAAAGTTTAGGCTCATAAATTCTATTATATTAGCTGATTACTCAATTATATGTCTTTTGTTATTTTGCGTTCCTTTTGGTAATTTTTGTTACCCAGTAATATCTCCACAAGAAGGTAGGTAGAAAAGAAAAGGGGAAATATGGTCAGTTCTGCTATTTATTAACTATTCTGATAGCTTAAGTGGGAAGAAGGACCCTGGAGTTTAATTTTTTGTGCTATATGGATTAACTTCATTGCTTGATACTTAAGTATATTTTAGGGGTTGTAGGCACAGAGATAAGATTATACTCTTTATAGATATTTTTTCTTGAAAACAGTGAAATCCATTTTTGGTCATGGCCAATATGGAAATTTGTTTTGCTTAACTATAAACATTTATTACAAGGATTTTCTTTTCTTTTTCTTTCAGGGGGTAAGAGGAGGATGTGAAGGTGAGGGGTTATTAGTTGAGAAGAAAATTCTAGAAAAACTTTGAAATGTTATCAAAATTAAAAATAAAGACAAAATCCCAATAGCAAGGGGAAATTAAAATTATTAAATAAATGAATAAAATAAGAATTTAATTGAAAGTTTCTTGAATAGATGTATAGAGGCAGCATGATGTAGTTAGATATGGCACAGTACTGGAGTCTGGAGGAAGATCTGAGTTCAAATTTTGCCTCAGACTCTATAACTGTGTGGCCCTGGGAAAGTCACTTAAACTCTTTGTGCCTCATTTGCAATATGGTTCTGAGGGTTGAGGAAACGTCACTATTGAGCCCAAGAAGGTCATTGTGACATAAAGAAAGTTCCTATATGTACCAAAAGATTTATAATGTCATTTTTGTGTTAGCAAAGAATTGGCAACTGAATAGATGCCCATCAACTAGAAAATGACTAAATAAATTGTGGTGCAGAAAACAGTGGAATGTTACAGTGCTTTAAAAAATTACGAACATGATGCAGAAACAGAAGTATGGGATGCACAGTGAAGTAAGTAGAACAGGGAAAACCTTATACATACATCAGTAACAGCACAGTAATAAAAAAGGAATGGTATGAGGGGAAGCCAGGTGACTCAATGGATAGAGAACCAGGCTTGGAGACAGGAAGTCCTGGGTTTAAATCTGATGTCAGACACTTCCTAGCTGTATGACCCTGAGCAAGTCCGTTAACCCCAATTGTCTACCCCTTATTTCTTACCTGTTCTGCTTTGGAACCAGTATTTGTTTTGATTCTAAGACAGGAGGTGTGTGTTTAAAAAACAATAACAAAAGAATGGTATGAACATAGACCATCCAAGCTTGGCCCAAAAGAAGCAGTATAAGAAAATGCTTTTTCCCATCCCTTTACAGAAGTGAGGAGTCAGGGCAGAATGGTTGGGTCTAGCTATATATCAAGTCAAGCATTTTTGATATGTTGGTTAGTTTTCAGGACTTAATTTTTCTCTTTCTGGGAAGGGATGTAGAGGGGACTCCAGTAGAAAACATATGAAAAACACCAATAATATGGTATTTTAAATTTTTTGAAAAATAAGCTGGACTCAGAACCTCTAAGTTCCATTATCGGTCTACATCTATAATCCTTTATCTATGATCCTATTGTTTATAATTATATATTTCCAAAACTGACAGTCTAAAAGAATAGAAGTTTATCTTAAAAATGAAATATACCCAGATTAGCAAAATATTAAATAGAACTCTTAATCCAGTTGTAGAAATTAAATTGAACTTATAAAAAGAACTGCCAATGGTAATAAAAAACTATTCCAGACACATTAATTGGTGAATTCTAACAGGTAATTCTGATGTTACAAAAATTGAGAAAGAAAACACTACCAGAATGGGAGCCATTGAGTAATAAATTATTATAAATATTGATCCATAAGATCTTAGCAAGAATTCAGCAATATGTTGAAAGTTTTTATTGTGTTCAAGTTGAATATGAAATATACCAGAAGAGTTCAATGTTAGGAAAACAATGATTATGTTAAAAACAAAAAACACTCCAAATCATATCATAATACCAATAGTTGCAGAAAAGTTTTTGTAAAAATATAACACATTTATGCTAAAAAGTCTGTGAATCATAGCTATATTAGAGTCATTTTTCAATATAATCAAAAGTATATATTTAAAGCTTCATTACTTTTTTGCTGCTATTTTTAGTCATCTGATTCTTTGATACCCCATTTGGGGATAGAGATACTGTGGAGTAGTTCGCCATTTCCTTTTCCATCTCATTTTACAGTTGAGGAAACTGAGACAGAGTTAAGTGACATGACCAGAGTCCCACTGTAAGTGTCTGAGGCTGGATTCGAACTGTTAAATCCTTCTGACAACAGGCCTGGCACTCTATCTACTTAGCTGTCCCAGGGTGGCAGCTAGGGTGTGCAGAGAAAGCTAATACTTGTGTGAGGGCTTACTGAGCCCTTTTCAGGGTTTCTTATCTACCTTTGGGGTTTACCTGTCACCCAACTTTTACTTGTGACTCCAAGAAGGGAAAGGGATAACATGTGCAGTGGTCACATCCCAGTAAAACCATCTTGGTAAACAGGCTTACCAGGTTGAGGGCAACCTACAGACCTCAAACCTGTCTGTGACTTAGGGGGATGTCTAACCCAAGCAAGTGAAGACTTCCCCCTGGTGGAATCGGTAGATGAAAACAGTTTGTTCCTATGGCCATGAAGGCAGCTGAAGCAGGTGCTATGGAGCAGCTGGTGCTTGGTCAGACATCAGAGATGCTAAGATCATCTTACGTCTTACATGTAGGGCCATCTCCAGTTCTGACTTTTGTCTTGTCACTAGATTTCAGTGATTCTGAAGGAAAGAGGGAAGGTGACAACTTTGTGCAGCTATCTCACTTAAATCCAGTTTTAGCACGAGTCAAGGTATTATACTATGATGTCGTTGATCCTCTTACATATGTCTTGCTCAAGATTTTTCTGTCTTCTTGGTCATTGTTATAGAAGATCCTGTCAGTCTTTGGTCATTTGAGAGGTCATTTGATTCTACTTGTCAGTAATGGCTAGGATTGTGTTTGGAACTTAAGTTTTTCAGAACTTTTCCTATGGTAGAAGAATTTATTGTGTGGGAATGTAACCTAATCAGACCTGCATTTCAAGAAAATTCTGTGATTTGAATGGAGGCTTGATAGGTTTGGGGAGGACTAGAGGCAGGAAGACCTGAGCAATAGACCAGGCAGGAGTTGACAAAGGCTTGCACCATAGTGGAGATCATCAGATTGGTTAGAGATGGATAAATAGGTTTGAAGAGTCATTAGCAAGAGTTGATAATTGAATCTGTGGGAGCTGATGAGGTCACCAAGAAAAATAACAGAAGAAAAAGAGAAAAAAGGCCTAGGACAAAACCCTATGGGGACATATACCTTTAGTGAGCATGACCTTGAGAGAAGTTCTGCAAAGAAGACTGAGGAAGACTGAGCATATAGGTAGGAGGATAGCAAGGAGGGAACGATGTCATGAAAACCTTTAGAGAAAAAGATGATTAGTAATGTCGGCTATTGAGAAGGTCAGGAAGGATGAGTATTGAGTAAAGGGGATTAAATTAGTCAATTAATTCAACCTTGAAAGAATGTGCTACTGATTGATACAATCACTAGCCATAATTCCAAAGGACTCAATGAAACATGCTGTCTACCTCCAGATGGAGATATAGACCCAGTGGAGATTGAAGAATATTTCTTTACTTCCTTTCTTCCTTTCCTCCCTCCTTCCTTCCTTTTTTAGTTACAGAGCAAACAGAAAACTCCAGTGAACTTGAAGATACAGTGGCAGATCAGATCTGTGAATCTGGTAAAGCCAGATAGGCCTAAAAGAATAGTAACAGGGGAGGTGGTAAGGCCACCTGATTCTATGTCTTACCAGAATGAGTGTAATTGATGATTCCCAGCTCATTCAAATGATATGTGTCCATTTCCATTCTGAAAGTGAGGGTGGAGCCTTAAATGTTGTAAGCTCTTGCTTGATGAATATGTGATTTCATTGAATTGCTTGAGAATAAAAGCTGTCTCATTCTTTATCTTTCTTTCTTAGTAATGTAGTACAAAAGTAAGCATTTAGTAGATTCTTAGTGATTGATTAATGTAAATATTCTCTCCAGTGATAAAAATTGTAACCCATTTATGCCTGCCTTTCCAATGTAATATCTATCCTGTGAAACTCTTCTCCTTGATCTCCCCTGAGTTTGACATGGATCCACTCAATTTCCTGTGGGGACTTTTTTCCTATTCTCTTTACATAATGTAGGATATATGAGATAGATACATTAGGATACATGAGTTCTCCATCTCTGCATCTCTTTTTTATTACCTCATTTGTATCACTTCTATATAATTCTTTGTTTGTAATGTGTTACATCTTGCTCATGTGGATATGAACGGGCAAAGATAGTTTTAAAGACATGTAAAATTGTGTATCTTTTAATGATGTGTCTAGCTTACTCCCCAAACTTTCAAATGATTAGAATGCATAGCATCAGTTTTCTCTGGCATTATTATTGTTCTAAACATTTTTATGCTTTGGAAGCAAGGCAAATCTGAGTTAATCCAAAGTTTGTCCTATGTAGTTTTTTAAATTAAATTCCATTTTATTGTTTTTGAGTGTAGTCAATGACTTGCAATGGCCTAGTAAGTATTAAATAGTAAGAGGTTCCTTTGGACACCTACTTTATCATTCATCACACACATATTTTTGGCTAGCATGATCGTGTGTGTGTATGTGTGCATATATGTGTGTGTGCATATTTACTTAATAGTTGTTTTCTAGCATAAGACATTCTTTTTTTTTAAATTATTGTACATCAATTTTAATTTTTACATTGAAGTTTGACAGTATAAGACATTCTTTAGATTTAAGGGTGCTATGGGTGAGTGACTTAAACATAAAGAAGGAAACCATAAGTAAATTGGGTAAACACAGAATAGTATACATGTCAGACCTTTGGGAGGGGAAAGGCTTTAAAACCAAGCAAGATATAGAAAGAATCACAAAATGTAAAATAAATAATTTTGACTACATCAAACTAAAAAGCTTTTGTACAAACAAAACCAATATAACTAAAATCAGAAGGGAAACAACAAATTGGGAAAAAATCTTCATAGAAACCTCTGACAAAGGTTTAATTACTCATATTTATAATGAGCTTAATCAATTGTACAAAAAATCAAGCCATTCTCCAATTGATAAATGGGCAAGGGAAATGGATAGGCAGTTCTCAGATAAAGAAATCAAAACTATTAACAAGCACATGAAGAAGTGTTCTACATCTCTTATAATCAGAGAGATGCAAATCAAAACAACTCTGAGGTATCACCTCACACCTAGCAGATTGGCTAACATAACAGCAAAGGAAAGTAATGAATGCTGGAGGGGATGTGGCAAAGTAGGGACATTAATTCATTGCTGGTGGAGTTGTGAACTGATCCAACCATTCTGGAGGGCAATTTGGAACTATGCCCAAAGGGCGACAAAAGAATATCTACCCTTTGACCCAGCCATAGCACTGCTGGGTCTGTACCCCAAAGAGATAATGGACACAAAGACTTGTACAAAAATATTCATAGCTGCGCTCTTTGTGGTGGCCCAAAACTGGAAAACGAGGGGATGCCCATCAATTGGGGAATGGCTGAACAAACTGTGGTATATGTTGGTGATGGAATACTATTGTGCTCAAAGGAATAATAAAGTGGAGAAGTTCCATGGAGACTGGAACAACCTCCAGGAAGTGATGCAGAGCGAGAGGAGCAGAACCAGGAGAACATTGTACACAGAGACTAATACACTGTGGTATAATCGAACGTAATGGACTTCTCCATTAGGGGCGGTGTAATGTCCCTGAACAACTTTCAGGGATCCAGGAGAAAAAAAAAACACCATTCATAAGCAAAGGATAAACTATGGGAGTGGAAACACCGAGAAAAAGCAACTGCCTGAATACAGAGGTTGAGGGGACATGACAGAGGATAGACTTTAAATGAACACTCTAATGCAAATACTATCAACGAAGCAATGGGTTCAAATCAAGAAAACATCTAATGCCCAGTGGACTTACGCGTCGGCTATGGGGGGTGGGGGGGGAGGAAAAGAAAATGATCTATGTCTTTAACGAATAATGCTTGGAAATGATCAAATAAAATATATTAAAAAAAAAAAAAAAAAAAGATTTAAGGGTGCTGTATTCAGTAGATAGATGGGTGGATGGATGAATGATTAAATGAATGAATGAAAAGCATTTTTAAAGCATTTTCTATGTGCCAAGTAATGTACTGGAGATACAAACACAAGCAAAACAGTCCCTTCTTTTCATTGAGCCTACATTCCAATGGGGGAGATGGCAGATATAAAGGAGCAATGGCCAGGTAGGAGTATTTGGTTTGGAAAGATATAGGAAGTTGAGTGAAACTAGGTGGTGGAGTAGATTGACATATTTCTAGGAGCCATGATGGTATTTATTTGATAATTGTTCCAGAATTGGAAAGGGATGGTACAACTGGAGGGTATTAAAATTATGTGGTCAAGCAATAGGCTGATTGACAAGTTGGCAAGAGAGTGTGAGGGAAATAAAATGAAATATATCCGACACATGCCTGGAGTGGTAGGTAGTTGAGGCATTCACACTGGGGCTCTCAGCTTGCGAGTTTTAGAACGGAAAAGGTTTAGAACTCCAGGACATGAGCTCTGATTTGAAAATATCTAATAAGAAAGTTGCCAGACTGCAATTAGCATAACTTAAACTACCTCTTATTTTTTAAACTTTCTTTAGCCTTATTTCTTACTTCCTGGCTATTGTTTCAGCTATCAGAAACCTCTATTTATTAATAAGAAGTTGAAGCAAGTGTTGAAAATATATTAGTGTATTATTATATCATACATAAGTAACTTTCTCCTTGTGTAACATTTTGTCTTGACTAAAAATGTAATCAAAGATTTTTTTGGGAGTAATTTCTTTGTACTTTCTTGAATGAGCAAGAAATATTTGATCTCAAAAACAATTATTTAGTTTTTTCCTAGTGTTGTTTTCCGAGTTAATTTGCTTGGCAAACATTTTATTTTTTTAAAGATAGTTCTTTTAACTTGTCTAAACAATCAGTGTTCAAAAAGCTGTTACTGTATATTTACCTTCTACAGATTTGGAATAAGAAGATTGAGTTTTGAGTTCTAGTTCTTTTACATGTTGCTCACAGCCTTGTTCAAGATACTTGCCCTCTTTTTCTCAGCTTTACCAGTGAAGTTAAATTGGATGATATTTTGAAGTTCCTTCTAGCTCTGACTTAAAAATCTTAAAGAGTCAGAAACTTTTATTCTCTCCTCTTCTCTCTTTTAAAAACATTTTTATTTTTTCTCTGATTACACATCAATACATTTTTAATATTCCTTTTCTCACATTTTGTAATATATGTTCTCTCCCTCCCTCTTACCTCTCCTCCCTCCCCAAGAAGTCAGGTAATATGCTATATAGATTGTACATATATTATTGTAGAATACAGATTTCCATGTTTGGCATGTTGTGAAGACACATATTGCTTACACTAGAGAAAAATTCACGGAGGAAATAAAGTGAAGAATACTATGTTTCAGTCTGTATTCAGACTCTTATTCTGAAGAATTAAAACTAGTTTTACTCTTAGGAAAAAATGCTTCAAATCACTATTGATTAGAGAAATGCAAATTAAAATAATTCTGAGGTACCACCTCTCTCACCCATCAGCCTGGCTAACATGACAGAAAGGGAAGTGATAAATGCTGGAAGGGATGTGGAAAAATCAGGACATGAAAGCACTTCTAGTGGAGTTAGGATCATTCTGGAGATCAAACTGGAATCATGCCCCAAGAGCCATAAAACAGTGCATATCCTTTGAACTAGCAATATCTCTACTAGGTCTGTATCCCAGAGATTAAAGATAGAAACAGACATATAAAAATATAGCAGCTTTTTGTGGTGACAAAGAACTGAAAACTGAAGGGATGTCCATCAATTGGGGAATGGCTCGATAAGTTGTGGTATGTGCTTGTAAGAAATATTGTTGTGCCATAAGAAATGAGAAGAAAAATGATCACAAAAAACCCTGAAAAGATTTCTATGAAAAGATGATGCAAAGTGAAGTGAACAGAACTAGAACATTGCACAGTAACAATAGTAATCTCTGATGATCAAATTTGAATGACTTAATTATTATCAACAAGGCAGGGATCCTGGACAACTAACTCTTAAGGGAACTCATGACCCAAAAAATATCCACTGCCATAGAAGGAATAGAGTCTGAATGCAAATTGAAACATATCTTTCCCTACTTTTTTCACTTCAGGGAATCAACTAATGACCACAAGAGGGTGACCCAGGATAGTGAGGGAACTAAAGATCATGCCATATGAGGACCACAGTTAAAGGAAAACCATATTTGATGGGTTGTCATGTGGATGAGGATTAAGCTTGTTATTCTGTTTATCCTTATATGATAGAAAGGAAAAACTTCCTAACACTTAAATAAAAGTACTATGGACCTCCCTTGGGAGGTAGAGAGCTGATTTTCAAAAAAAGTGTTATTATTGTAACTTACCTTCTGCCTAATACTAATACTTCCTATCCCCCTCTCACATCCCTTTCTGCTGTAGAAGGTAAGATCCTTCAGGTCAAGCAACTATTTCGTTTCTGTACTCTACCCACCTATCACAGAACCTGGTACATAGTAGGTGGCTAATATGTGCTTGTTTTATGGAAGCATAAATATTATTTCAAATCCATTTACTAAGTATAGTTGCTTGCTCTGTGTAATGGATATTTTCAGGGTGAAATCAGTGGGGCAATCTTAGGATGAACAACAGAATCTTTCGTCTTATTAAATTTTTAGTTCATTATATTTAGTGGTGTTCACCATTGCAAATATATCCTTGTCTTTCCCTTTGAGACGAAACTCATCTTACTGAATTTTATTTACAAAGAATCAGTTAAATCAGTGCTAAAATTTGTCATCTTGGTTATAACATTTATAAATTTGTTTACATTTGATTTGATGGAATGGTTTAACAATGTCTATTTTTTAGATTTCATTTGTAATTGAATATTATGATATCAAAACTCAGAGCTGAGATAAATTGGAGATCCTGGTGTCTTGCATTTCAAGATGAGAATTTTAAAAAATCTTTGTCACAGTGAATGCTATATTTTTTAAAGCATACTATTCTTTAAATGAATACTTATTCATATTTTATGGATACTATGTACTTGGAGTTTATTTTCCTAGAAAGTTGAAGAAAAGTCGCTACTTAAAAAAATAAATTCTGATAAATTTTCCCTTGCCTTTTACCCTCTCTTTTTTTCTGCTGCCTCCTCTGAAGTCTCCTTCCAAATGGTTTTGGAAACTGGTTCCTGTAAGTTTGCCCAACTGCTTTACTTTGATCTTACAGTTTCATTTTAGAATGGCTTTTCCCCATGTCATGCTGTTATAATTCATTTATGTAATTCTGCCAGATGATACCTAAAGAAATATTTTTAAATTATATAGTCATTTTAAGGTAAGATGGAGGAGAATGTTAAAGGTTGGTTTAGAGATAGATTGAAAATAATTATGAAAAAATTATGAAAATAATCCTTAGTTAATCTGAAATTTTAAAAAATCCCAGCCTATCATATATATAGGTAAGAAAGGTTTTTTAATATAATTCTCCTTTATTTGTAAGAAATGGTGATGAATATACATTATAATGAAAAAATGTTTATACATGTTCTAATTTGATAGATTTCTAATATCCATTTAGCTAGGCAGAATATATAAAGTGCTGGTTTTAGATTGAAAAAAATCACCTTTTTTCATAAAAAGCAATTTTTTATTTGTATGTTATTTTTATATAGTAATGTATTGCACACAGTTGTTGGGTCAGAACGAAGATGAATTCTACTTTCACTTAATGTTTTGATCCACTACTTTTATGTTTGGCTTGTACACTGTAATTTATTAATTTCAAAAGGTGAACTTTATAGGTCAAACTAAAATCTAACAGTGTACAAGCCAAATATAAAAGTAGTGAATCAATATATATATATTCAAGGCAGCGGAGCAGTAAGGGCTAGACAATGAGGGTTAAGTAAACTTACAAATGCTACTTTTATAAGTTTATTGCATTTATACTTCTGAAATTATTACAGCATAGAACTGTACTAGTTCTATAGGTTTTTTTTTTTTTTAGTCTAAGGATGTTTGTTCTGTTTTGTTCTTTGAAATAAAATGTTGGATGTCTATTCTGGAAGAAGTGTGGGACCCCTTTTGAAAAAGCCAAAACCTTTAGGTATATTTAGAAACAAGGAAAGGTGGAATGAGATTGAAAATATAACATTGACTCTCGGGGCAGTGAGATAGCACAGTGGATAGAGGGCTAGGCCTGGAGTTGGGAGGACCTGGGTTCAAATTTGGCCCGAGACTTCCTCTGACTCTGGTCAAATCACTTAACCCTCATTGTCTAGCCCAGAATTGGTGAACATTTATAAGATTGTGTGCTCAAAGAGCAACTTCAAGCTGCCTGTGGCCACATGCCCCCCTCTCCCCCCCGGGGGTACCTCAGACAGCAGAGTAAGTGCTTGCATTGGGTGGCTGGACAGAGGGACAGGGAATGAAAAAAAATGCCTTTGAGCTCTGTGGAGAGGGGGAAGGGAACAGCTGCCCCAGCACCCATGCCATGGCTTTGCCAGCACAGGCATAGCCCATACCTCTCTTTTGCCTTAGAACTGATACTAAGACAGGTAAGAGGAAGGAAAGAAAG